>NW_024870916.1:4382500-4692713 GCF_019054845.1 Dipodomys spectabilis | reverse complement strand
CCTGAGTATAAAGCCTAAGGAAAATGATAAGGTGAGAATATAGCTTTTCTAGATATGAAGTAAAGAAAATGCAGCATAGAGTAACTCACTGGTTTAAAGTCAACCTATTTCTCCAAAACATTCTAAGCATTTCCTTACAATGTGTATTATTCTCAAGAAGGGAATGGGGAATGCGAGAAGAGGACAAACCTAGCATTATCTTCAAATACACATAAGTTGGATTTTCCTCTTTATTTTGCTATAAGCATTTTTGATAAAAACTGTTTGAATCATTGATTTCCATGTCAGGTATAATATATCTTATTTGCATATTCCAAAGTACATTCAGAAAATGCTATATAGCAATTAAGTCCGGGCAGAAAAAATGGCATTTCTAACTATGTGACGCCCAATTATTAGCTATTTAATTATGCCCCAATTTAATGAATGTTATTGTTTAAATCTTTATAAAGTATTAATTAAAATCGATCAGTGTCCTATAAAATAATTTTATATAATTTTATCCTAGAATCATTCAAGAACTGCCCATTCAATCATGACATACATCACATTACGTTGGTATTCATATGGATAGGAATGAGTTTCTTAGGATATCCTGCCTGCCATTTGAAGGTGGCAGTACCAGGATTCAAACTGTGGGCTCCAGCTCCCATTACTTCAACCCAAGGATAGGAACTTACCGGTCTGTCCAAGAACATCAGCAAGACCAATGATTAGGCAGGCACCAGTGGTTCTCAGCAGTCCTCCTTGATACTTACAAGGCTGTGATAGGAGGATCGTGGTCAAAGTCACCCTAAGTAGGGAAATCCTTGAGACCCCCTGTCCAACTTCATTGTCAACAAAGCCAGAAATAGAGCCATATGGCTCCAGTGGTAGAGGGTTAACCTTGAGCAAAAGCAGCTCATGGACTGTGCCCAGATACTGATTTCAAAGTCCAGGACAGGCAGCAAACAGACATGCACAACAATCTGTGCAGACATCCCGCTAAAGCCGGTCACCCTCTTTTCTCCAACTGAATTGGACAGAGTTCCCTGGGAAAGGGGCTGGGGGAGCCACTGTCATCTTGCCTCGACCCATTCTGCGTGCATCACAGGATTCCGGCCACATTATTTCATGGTTCTTTCTGACCAATGGGATACAAGAATTGTATTCCATGATGCCTGGGAGATGAACTAGGCTCTGTTAGCACACTTGGAGGCTGAGATCCACAGAGGGAAAATCATGCCACAGGAGCGGAGGGTCTGCTGCAGGCACCCGGGGCCACCTGGCAGCTCAGTGCCAGACTGAGTTGGAGCCACAGACCCTCCATCCCATGAGCTGCCACCACAGCATGCATGGGGATGGGAAGCGGGACATATGTGCCTCTGAGAAGAAAATCTGCTTCATCCATGACCTGCCTGATGAGGTGGACTTCCAGAGTCCAGCAGGTGAGCACCACCATTGATGCAGCCAGCTGTCAGCACACATGTGAATCATCGAGGAGTCCCTTGTGGTATGTAAAGTGCAGATGTTGGTCCTGCATATGCTGTGTTGGGAGAATGCTGAGTGCATGCACTGGCTGTCCCAGGAGAAGATGGAGAAGAGGACAGTGCTGCAGGAGCTGCTATTGCTCCTCGCAGGGGAAGGCACAGACAGCAGTCTCCAGATGCCAGCACAGGCCGAGCCCCCCACCACCAACACTGCTTCAGAAGCCTCAGGGCCCATGCTGGGTGAAATGAGGGAGGGGCAGAAAGATTTTGAAGAATTGCAACTTGAAGACAGCATGGAAAATGCCAGAGGAGAGGTCAGGGTTCCCGACCCCAGAGTGGACTCTCCCCCAAGGAGCATGTCCTGCCACAGATGCCCCACATACAGATATGCCCACAGCTCCCAGGCTCAGGGGATGAGTGCTCCCTCACTTACTTCTATAGACCGATGTGGATGATGACTATCTATGTGACATACTGACTCTCAAAACCTTCGCAGCCACCAGAAGTAGATGGCCAGGTGGCCTTCCCTGAGGCCTCCATCTGCCGGGTGATGAGAAGGTTAAACTGGGGGTTGGGTAAGGCCGAGGATGCCAGGAGTTGGCCCAAACTCAAGGGACATCTAATGGCTCATTGGTGGCCAGGAAAGAGGACCATGTTATGCTTATCACAAAGAATAAATTGTTTTCAAAACAAAAAAAAAAAAGCCTCCAACAAAGATTTGTTCTTAAAGTCTTGAGGCTTGAACTGAGGACTTGGCCACTGTCCCTGAGCTCTTTTTGATCAAGGCAGGTGCTCTACCACTTGAGCCCCACCACCCCTTCCACCCGTTTCTGTGTTGAATAGAACCCAGGGCTTCAGGCATGCTAGGCCACCACTCTACCACTGAGCCACATTCTCAGCTATGATGATTCTCCCCCTTCCCAAACCCATATGGCCATTCCTCAGATAAATAGTAAGTAGGGTCTAGAATGAATATGAAGCACAAGTCTGGTTCACACCAAAATACTCCCCCGCCCCCTCTTCCCACACCCTTAGTTGAAGTTTCTCTTCTACCATTGAAGGATGAAAGAGGGAGAGGGGAGTCCCAAGAGAGTACAAACAACAGTGGCCCCCTGAGTCCCACATCCTCCCCCACATAAGTGGTCCTCCAGATTCCAATCTTACCTGACTCAATGTGGAGTCTACACTGTCTCCCCACCACTGCAAGGCTCAGGATAAAATAAAGGTCAGCCCTGGCCTCAGCCCACACTCAGGGTGGAAGCTTCTAGTCACAGACCCACTTCCACCTCTGACTGCTCCGAGTTAGGCCGGACCCACTACTCACTACTACATTGGCAGTGATGACCTCATGGATGGATTGCAGGAAGAAGGTCTATGGCAAAGAGTAGAAGCAGCAGGGTGAGCAGGGCAGAAGGAGTGGGGAGATTGCTCGGGGATCTTCCTTGTAGCCTTCCCATACAGCCAGAGTCATGCTGACCCAAAGCACAGACCAAGCCAAGGGGTGAGATGAGATGGAGGAGCATGGGACTAAAGGAGGTACTGCTTTGTCTTGGAGCACTTGGAAATTCCAATTATATTTGGCCCATGCCAATCTCAAAGCCAACACGCAATGCCTCTCCTTGTTGTTGTTGGCTGTGAGCGCTGTCCCTGAGCTCTTTTTCTCAAGGCTGGCACTCTACCACTTGAGCCACAGGGCCACTTTTGTTTTCTGATGGTTCATCAAGGATAAGAGGTTCGCACACTGTCCTGCCCAGATTGGCTTGGCACCATGATCCTCCAGGTCTCAGCTTCCTGAATAGCTAGAATGACAATCATGAGCCACCAGTGCCCAGTATGTGATGCCTTTTGAAGGCATCTTGGGGAGTCTGTAAAGGAGCCCCAAAGCGCCTGGATAGACTATGACCCAATCAAGGAGCTGGAATAGGGGAAGGCTGACTTTCTAGCCATTGTTTCCCCAAAATTAAAGATGCCAGATGGTGTTGTATGCATCAAACACCTAGGCCAGCAGCCACCAGGCTTAGTGGGGAAAAAGTTGAGAATACCCAAAGATTGAAATGTAGAAATCTCTGATTTTTGCATGCATGTGGTGTGTGTGTGTGTGTGTCTGTGTGTGTGTGTGTGTCTGTGTGTGTGTATGTGTCTGTGTGTCTGTGTGTGTTTGTGTGAACTCAGGGCCTAGGCTCTATCCCTGAGTTTTCTTGCTCAAGGCTAGTGCTCTGCCACTTGAGCCACAGCCCCACTTGCTTTTCGATGGTTAATTGTAGGTAAGAGTCTCAAGGACTTTCCTGCCCAGGGTGGCTTTGAAGCATGATGGGAGGCCCAGGGAAGCAAGAGTAAACACAACTCTCTGGTACAATCCTTATGGAGGGCCACTCCTGCCCCCTGGTGGCCAGATGCTAAACATGCGGCCCTGTGCCATCATCCTCTAGAGTTCAATTTGAGGAAGTGACCAGGGCCAAGCTGACTTTTGCTCACCCTGATTGCTGATGCCAGAGCAGGTTTTATCCACCCTAGGCCAAGAGAGCTCCAGGAGGCCCGGCTTACCAGGGACACAAGGAAGGGAGAGGTCAGCGCCAGGCTGTGCTAAGAGCCTTTGCCCACGGATACCCCAACTTGGTCTTACTTATTACCATAAGACCTGTCAAAGAACAACCCCCAAAGAAGAAAATTGGAGCAGTGCCTCCAAGTGGTAGAGCTCTAGCATTGAACCAAAGAGCTCAGGGAAAGGGTCCCTAAACTTTGAGTTCAAGACCCCCAGCTGACCTTCCCCCATAAAACACAGGTTGGCTAAATGTGAACTACTAGGATTTGTGGTGTTTCTGAAGAATGTTGATACTGAAGAAAGTACCCTAATTCTAATGACAGCTGAACTTGTGACATACAGCTATGTGGTGAGTCATTCAGAAGGCACTATTTGCTGGGTCCTTCCCACATGGGGGTTTTGTGCTGAGTGCTCAAAAAGGTGCTGTTTGCTGAGTCATCCCAAAGGGTGCTATGTACTGAGTCCATGAGAAGTGTGGGCCGACCTGGGTTTTTCAAAGGGTGCTGTGTGCTGAGTCCATTACACAAAGTACTGTATGCCGAGTCCTTCAAAAAGTATGGTGTGCTAATTCATCCTAAAGGGTCCTGCTATGTGCTGAGCCCTTCAGAAGAGAGGAATGAGGTAAGTTTTTTGAATGTGTGTGCCGAGTCCTTTACACAGGGTGCTCTGTACTGTCCTTTAAATGGTGCTGTGTGCTGAGTGCTTCCACAGTTTGGTATGTGCTGAGTCCTTCAAAATTTTTCTGTGTGCTGAGTTTTTCGAAGGGTGCTGTGCACTGCGTGTTTTACACAGGGTGCTTCATACTCAGCCCTTCAAAGAGTGCTGTGTGTGGAGTCTTAACACAGGGTGTGACGAGTCTCTGGGAAAGAGTGCTACATGCAGAGTTTTTCAAAGCATGCCATGCACTAAGACCTTTACACTGCGGGCTATGGACTCCCTCCTTCAAAGGATGCTGTGTGCTGAGTATTCTACCCAGTGTACTACATGCTGAGTCCTTCAAAGGGAGCTGTGTGCTGAGTCCTTTACACAGGGTGCTTTGTGCTATTTTTGGAAGTGGGCTGTGTGCTGAGTCATCCCAAAGGGTGCTATATTCTGAGTCCTTGAGAGGTAGTTATCCCCAACAATCACACACACACACAAACACAAACACACATACACACGAGTGTCACCATGCACCTGTTTGGAGTGTAGTGGAGGGGGATGGAGGAGAGTCTACCCCAGCGGTGGGGCTGAGGGGAGATTCGATCCCCCGGGCCGGTAGTGGGGTTGCGGGGGGAGTGCTGAGCTGAAGTAAGGCTGCAATTGCCATGGTCTGGAAGCCTCAGGGCCCAGTCAGGGCTGCTGTGGCCAGGGGTGAGGGGCGGGGCCCAGGGGAGGAGGGGACAGGACCCAGGGACCCACTTTGGTGGCAGCAATGGCCAGGGGCCCAAGGGGACAAGGGCGTGTGCACAGCAGGAGTGGGGTGGCCCAGGAGAGGAGTATGGGGCTGAGAGAGAGCAGAGAGAAGAGTGAGCATGAGCACAAGCACCACTGAAGCAGTGGCTGGCGGCTGCCTAGATCATAGTGTGGGTCCTGGCTGGGAACATAAAGCATGTGGAACATTCATGGCAGGCACATTGCTGCGCACAGTCCCACAGAAGCGCAGCAGCTATGGCGGCCCTGAGTCTGAGGTCCTGGTTAGGGGAGCACAGCACAGGCATTGGCTGCTGAGGCAGAGGCAGTGGCCACGGGGAAGAGGCTGTTGAGACAGCGGCAGTGGCTGAGGAGAAAGAGCAGAGGCTTTCCACAGCCCTGCCACGCGCCTGCAGATGTCCCTGCCCCCTCCCAGCAGCCCTGCATCTCAAACATGGCGCTGCTGGCTGTGACCAGCGGAGCCTCTTGCAGTCACCCGGAAGAGAGGGCCCACCCCTGGCCGACTTGTGGCCTGATTTAGTCGCAGCCCCGGGTCCTCAGACTCTGGGTGCGCACCTGGAGTCGCAGACTACAGCTTCTCCCAGCAGCACACGTGTGTGGCCGCCCTGCGGGCCCACACCCCAGGACCCCTGCACCCTGCAACCTCCCCTACTCTGCACCTTCCCCCCCACTCCCACTGACCAGGACCCGCGCCTCTGGCCTCCCCTCTCTTGTCCCACCTGCACCTCCCCCGTGCCCTACAATCCTCCCTGGCTCTGCCACAAATGCACCCTAGGGGTGGGGGGTGGAGGTGGATGTCGACCCGAGGATCCCACCCCATCCATAGCGGCCAGTGTCCCAGGAAAAGGGGAGCTGCAGGGATGGGTGAGGAGGGGCCAACACAGAGCCCCTGTCTTGGAGCAGTTGGATCCACACAGCCGCACATCTGCACCCTTTCTCTCCTTGGTGGAAACTTGGTGGCTTTAGTCAGAGGTGGGGAGAAGCACCTCCACACCTGCTTTCTAGGGTCTTCTCCTTTTTACTGGGGAGGGATGTGTTGGATGCAGAAGATAGGCCCCCCTTTGTGAGCCCTTGTCTTCCGTGCTCAGTCACCCTTTCACCTGAGGACGTTCCCAGAAAAGCCCACTAGAGAGGTGAGAGCACTGTGGTCAGCTAGAAGGTGGATATTTGGGAGAAAAATGCACCTCCTCTCACAAACATACACTCGGCCTGTACCTCCAACCCCAGCTGTCAACAGTTCTGACTGGGTGATCACATTTCCCAGCTCTGCCAACCTCTGCTAGTGCTCCCAGTACATGTGGTCTCCTCATCTTCCCCAAGAATCTGCCAAGTCACCCAGAAGTATCTAGGCTGGAAGTAGGGAGTCCATCCAATTATATAGCCTTTAGGACCCCATCAAAGTCCCCAACAATGCCCCCACCCCAGGTCAGACACTTTTCTGTAGGCACCATGACCCCTGCTTTGTTTTCTGTCCAGGCTCTGAGAAGCCACCTGTCTCCAGACTCCACCCAGTGTCCTGGCCTAAGGTTTTGGTGAATGGGGAGTCAAGGCTGGTTGTTCCCAGGGGAAAGGGTCTGGCCCTGAAGAAAGGGGGAGGCAGGGTGGTTCTGCAAATTAGAGTATTATTTCCCTTGGGTGGGAGCGCCTGGTTCTGACAAGGGAACCCCCATACTTGAGCTGGTACATCATCCAGATGAGAAACCAACAAACTCAGGAGAGGCACTGCTCTGAGTCTGTGTGAGAGAGAGAGAGAGAAAGAGAGAGAGAAAGAGAGAAAGAAAGAGAGAGAGAGAGTTCGTCTTTCTCATTATACAGCCTGACTGTGCTCAGGTGAATGATCAGTTGGCAAATTGCTGGTGCTGCATGGATGAGTCTTCTGTCACTGGTTTGGATTTGTGTGTGTTTGTGTTTCTGTGTGTGTGTGTGTGTGTGTGTGTGTGTGTGTGTGTGTGTGTTGGGAGAGCAGGGAGATAAGAACAATGAAAATATATTTAAGTCACCCTGTCTAAAAAGAGCAAAAGCATTTTATTTGTTGTTCTTTATTCATTAATGCCCAGTACAAGCCCAGTCACATTTTTTGTTTTCTCTTTCACTGTTTCATGGCTCTGTTAGGAAAAGTTTCAGTAGATGTTCCTTTCCACCTCTTTCTTCTGCTTTCTTGCATCCCACAGTAGCTGCTGGGCCTACATGGGTCTCCTCTAGGAGGCCTATGTGAACCACACACCAGAGTGGACACCTGCCCTTCTGTCTTCAGCCAGAAGGCTCGTGAGGCTACTGTGACCACAGCCACACTCTTCCAGACAGACAGTCTGCTCTTGTGTGTATAGTGGGAGATAATTCAAGGTTGGGAATGAGTCTGCCAAACATAAACATGGAATGAGATAGGGGGGAATAGGGCAGGGGCTGTGACAAACGATGTGACAGGATAAGAGGGTTCATCACAACGAGGATGAGAGGGGAATCTTATCCAGGGTATTGACAGTGTCCGTGGGCATCTGGGCAGGGGACTCCGGGCCCCCAAAGGTGGCATGGATTCCCTCCTGGGGCAGTGCACTGGTGGGCACTCCTCCCTGAAGTCCTGCAAAGTCCAATCTGTGTCCTTCCTGGGCTGTTTCCAGCTGGTCATTGGTAGGCAAGTGTTTTCTCCCTGCTGGAGTCTGCTTGGGATCAGGACATGGCAGTTAGCTAAGGCTCTGTAAATGCCATTTTCTGTAACCTGTTGTAGGCTGTCTGCAAGGAAAAGGAGTCTACTGACTTTGGAACCCATTAAGTTTGATTGGGACAAGTGAAATGCCAGTTTTTCAGAGATTTTTCTTGAAGCTGGCAATTTCTACTAATGCCTGGGATTCTGGGTCAAATTAGATGGACCATTTCAGCCACCAAACAATGACATTCAAAGCAGCACAGGCAGAGCTCCCAAGCCAGATGGTCTGCTATGAATGTGGTGCCTTGACTGCCTTTCTCCGGCAGCTGCTGATTCTCCTCTGGCTTTCTCTAGGGTGATCACCACAGGCAAGGATGTCATGGGGAGCAGAGATTGTGACCTCGCCATCCACAGCCTGCCAGCTGTGAGCAGAGACAATTCCCAGCACCTGTACTGGACTCTGGGAGATTGAGAGACCCAGGACGCCTCAGGGATCCTTTCTCTGCAACATGAAACATGGGGGCTGGATGTGGTGGACCATCCTGTCTGACCCCAGGGAGTGGAGAGGAGGCCCTTTGAGCCTCAAGGCAACCTTAATCACAGCTAAGTGGGGAATTGAGTGCCACAGAGCTGGTTAGTGGTTGGACAGAGATCCTTGAGAAGATAGGCATCCCAGAGGCCCCTTAGAAACAAAACAGTTAAGTGTGGTGGCACCAGGAGGGTGGGAAGGGGGAGGAGGGAGAACTGTGGGAGAGCTACATCAGGCTTTACCTCCACCCAGGTTGCTTACCTGAATTGGATGGGACTTTTCTGTAGTATTGTCGTAGGCAGATGCTCATTTATTTATCCAACAAACTGTTACAATGAGTGCCAGGTCGGGATGGGGGGGGGGGATGGGTCATAGATGATGAAAGGTTCCAGTGCTGGTTCCACAGCACATGAAGAAATCTTGGTTTGAGCTGGCTGCTGGTGCTTCACACCTGTCATCCTAGCTACTTAAGAGGCTGAGATGGGAGGATTGAAGCTTCAGTCCCAGGTAGGAAAGCCTGTAAGACTCTTATCTCTAACTAGCTACCAAAAAGAAAACGCCAGAAGTGGATGAGTGGCTCAAACTGTAGACTGTTGGCTTTGAGTTAAAAAGGCTCAGGGACAGCACCCAGGTTCTGAGTTCAAGAGGAGGAGTGACACAAAGAAAAGAAAGAAAAAGAGAGGAGGGAAGGATGCAGGGAGAAAAGGAGGAAAGGAAGAAAGAAGGGAGCATGCAAGCCTTGGTTTTGAGTCCCTGGATCAAGGGAGCCAACCATTCACAATTTCCGTGGGAACAGTTTCAGAGCCTAAAGCCAGTATGTGGGACCAAGCCACTGACTCCTTCATGACAGCAGCAACTTCATGCCATCCATGATCTGTGAGGTGGCTGACTGCAGAGGGAAACAGCCTCAGGTAGACCCTAGGGCTCAGGGTGGGTCACTGAGTTTCAATCTCCCCTGGCATACCAAGTTTATTTTCTGGTCAGATAAGAAGAAAGTGTCCAAGGGCTAGGGAGGTATAGGATGAGGGAGTGTCAAGAGCGGGGTGGCAAGGGATAAGCAGGAAGTTGAGAGGTAGGAAAATCCCAGATCAGGTGTGTCAGGCCATTGGAACCATGACCTCACTTGACAACCTAGACCATCAGTGATACAGACTTCGACCCAGCCACATGGCTATTAAAAGTCGTGGCACTCTGGGTTCACCATTGACAACCTGGCTGTTGTCCGCTGCAGGATGCCTGTGCAGTATATCCTTGGGGACTTGGACTTTTGCTGGCTCAATCTGAAGATGACACCCCCAGTGTTCATTCCTCGACCAGAGACAGAGGTAAGCATGCCACTGGTACAGGACAGCCAGGGAATGAGGGCGGGAGTCAGACCCGTGTTGCCCAGAGACTTCCTCTAGGCGACTCTAGGGCCCCATGACTGCCATTCTCAGAGGTAGAGGTGGGTCTCTTTGCTGGCTCAGCCTTTAGTCTAGATGGCAGATGTGGGACTCAGAGAAGGCTGACTGAAGGTCGAGGCTGGTGGGAAAACCAGAGCCACTGGGCTCTGAGCAGGGTTGTTTTTTGAGGATACTCACAACCCAGGAACATTCCTGGGATGGATTGGCCCTTTTCTCCTTCCTGAAAGAGAGGGACCTAGAGCTCTCCAGTCTCTATCCCTTGGCTGAGAAATCCATACATTCCCATATCCTGTGGTTGGATAACTAGACCTCACCTGACTGCCCAGTGTCGAGGCAAGACAGTGAGAGATGTTGAGTCCTTGATGAGGTCACGGGATCCTCAGTATGAGATTGTACTTGAACGTCCTGACTTGGTGCATGGTTAGTCCCATCTAAGACTGCCATGATATAGGACATAGAATCTAGAGAATCAGAGCAGGATAGGGTCTATTCTGTGAGTCTTGAGTATTATGTGTGAGCTTTGAGCTCCTGTATGCTCACCTGCTTCCCTTTCTTGGGTGGGTATATGCTAGAAAAAGCTTAGAACTAGGGCTTGTGTCACATCCCTTGTTTTATGCTCAAAGCTAGCACTCTACCATTTGAGTCACAGCTCCACTTGGGTGTTTAATTGGAGATAAGAGTTCTCAATGACTTTGCTGCCAAGTGTGGCGTCCAACTGCAGTCCTCAGATCTCCGTCTCCTGAGAGGATAGGATGACAGCCATGAAAAAGCATCTTTGGTCGGGTGCCAGTGGCTCATGGCTGTCATCCTAAGTACTCAGAAGCTGAGGTCTTAGGATCACGGTTCAAAGCCAGCTTGGGAAGGAGAGACCCTCAGACTCTTCTCTCCAATAAAGCACCAGAAAACCCTAAGTGGTGCTGTGCCTCAAGTAGTAGAGTGCTGGACTTGAGCTGAAGATCTCAGGGAAGCACCTAGGCCCAGAGTTCGATCTCCACAACCAACAAAAAGAAAGTAATGCATCTTTGCCTGCAAAGGACGGTGGAGGTATGTTTGTGTGTGTGGGGGGGAGGGATGGGAGACACCTAGCGCGCCGCTCAGTCTACGTTTTAAATGGATTGTACCAAACTCTTAGTCCATGGCAGCCCATTCTTGACCACAGGTGAAGCTCTGGGTTGGATATCGACCATCAGACCTCAGTCTCCTCACGGGACAATTGTGAGGAAACAAGGGATTAATAAAGAGGGATCTCTCAAGCAGGACCAGCACAGAGGGAGCATCTGTCAGATACGGTTCTCAACAATTCTGTGAGCATATGACAGGAAGTTACCCAGAAAAAGCTCAGATGGGGTCTGTTATTAATCATGCAACAGGTGTGGGATTATGAAACAAAACATGGCTGTCTTTCATCATTACCCTATTCCCATGAGGAAGGGGATCCTTCAGTGCATTCAGTTTTGCAGCTGGGGAAAATGAGGCATGGAATAGCCAGGTGACCTACTCATGACCTCCAGCTGACAGGAAGCTTGGCCTGACTTTTCTGCCATGCTTCCTAGGACAGTGGGTGTTATTCAGTCCACTTCTTGTGTTGGGAAATCCACTTCTTGTCATTCGTAGGGCTTGAATTCTGGGCCTGGATGCTGTCCCCGAGCTCCTTAGATCAAGGCTAGCAGTCTGCCACATGACACAACATCACTTACAGTTTTCTGTTGGTTCTTAGAGGATAAGATTCTCACAGACATTCCTGCCAGGGCCCGCTATGAACCATGATCTTCACATCTCAGCCTCCTGTGTAGTTAGGATTATATGCCTGAGTCACCAGCACCTGGCTTAAGTGTAATTCTGTCCCTCTCTTCCTCTCTCCCTCTGTCTCTGTGTGTGTGTGTGTGTCTCTCTCCCTTTCACTCTCTCTCCCTTTTGCTCTCTCTCTCCCTCTCTCTTTCTCTCTCTCTTAGGAATTGGTTGAATGGGTGCTGGAGGAGGTGGTCCAGCATCCCCATGTGCCTGGAACCCAAGGTGGCCCTCTCATTCTGGAGGTGGGCTGTGGGTCAGGAGCTGTTTCTTTCAGCCTGTTGAACCAGCTTTATGAGGTAAGCCCCTCTGTACCCCGGCTAGACCGTGATGGTTATTCATTGTCCATCCCATGAGTCCTTCCCCACATCCCTCTGCTACACCGTTGAAGGAAAGTGGATGAGGAGGTGTCGCCTTGTCCCCCTGCCTAGCACAATCCCATGCCTCTGACCCATACCCCCACCTATCTGGCTAGACCCTGGCTATAAGACCATGAAAACACTCCGTGTCTACTACCCTTTGCTGCGGAGTTTCATTTCGGTGAGGGGGGGTACAGAGGAAAGACCCCAGACCTGATAGCTCCCAGGGGACATTTGTTCTTGTGACAGCCAAGTCATTGCTGTGGATAAGGAGGAAGCCACCATCAGATTGACCCAGAACAATGCTCAAAGATAGGTAGGCTGTTGAATTATCAAACCCACTCATGTCTGCTTCCTACTCCCAACAAGGAGGTGCAGTGTGGGTGGCCCGGCACTGGGCCTAAGGGATTATAAATGGATGGTGGCAGTCAGGAGCTCATGGCTCCCACCCATCATCTTGGCTGTTCAGGAGGCTGAGGACTGATGGTCATGACTCAGAGCCAACCCAGGCAGGAAAGTCAGTGAGATTCTTATCTCCCATAAAATATCTCCCTCCCCAAACCCACACACAAGCCAGAGGTGGTGCTGTGGTCAAGTGGTAGAGCCTCAGGCTTGAACAAAAGAAGCTCAGGGATAACACCCAGGCCCTGAATTCTAGCCCTAGGACCAACCCAATCATAAAATAAATTTATAGTATACACCTTTTATATGACTACCAAGAAAGATGGATTCTGTCTTCTTGCTGGTACTTGTAGCCAAAGGTAAGGGGCTCCCCTTAATGTTCCCCTAAACCTCTCCTTCTTTTCTTTATCTGTCCAGGCTTCAGTTGCAGGACAGAATTTGAATCATCCTTCTGGATGTGACCTTAGGTACCCTCTCTCACCCACCTTCCTTGTGGTCAGGATTCTGAATGCACTCCCTGCTGGAAGGATGAGGCACCGCAGAGTTGAGGGTAGGTATCCCAGACACTCACACACACACACACACACACACACACACACACACACACACACACACAAACACCCTTAAGCCAATTCAGACTAGCCTTTTCCAAAGACACTTTATCTCCTTGGATTGACTGACTTAGGAGAGGACTTTGATCGCCTGTAACTGATTATTTTAACTTGGGCTTGCTAGTTGACAGTTGATAAATAGGAGCAAAAAAAAACATTTGGTGCCCGTCACCTGGGGCTCAGGCTCATGCCTGTCATCCTGGCTACTCAGGAAGCTGAGATCTGAGGATCACAGTTTGAAGCCAGTCATAAGCTGGAAAGCCCATGAGACTCTACTCTCCATGGAACCACGAAAGAGCAAGAAGTGGAGCTGTGGCTCATGTGGTAGAGCACCAGCCTTGAACAATAAAACTCAGAGAGAAACCTCCCAGATCCTCAGTTCAAGCCCACACAAAGAAATGGCCCCATCTTGTTGCCCACAGATTGCCCGGGCCTTGAGCCCCCTCTCATGGAGTGTTATACAATACTTGTCCCTGGGTGGTATATCAGGGCTGTCAGAAATCCGGTGCTGGAATCCAGGTCTTCCCTTTCGTGCACTCTCAACCCACACTGAATGGAAGGCAGAGTATGACAAGGCCAGCAACCTGCACAGTGGTGACTCTCCAGCTCTGCCTAGGTGATCGGAATGGGCTTCTTGGAGGCAGAACTTGAAAAGGGGGTCTTGTTTAACAAGGAGGATCTGACAGGAAGCACAGAGATCAAAGGTGCTGAATATGATGGACAACATGTCTAGCCAGGGATGCTGGTGAGAGACTCAGTGTGGATGTGTGAGCCTTGGTATAGATATGCGAGATTGTCCCGAGACAGGCCTGAGGGGTCACAGAAAAAAAGCTTTCCAAGGCTGGGACTGTGTCTTAGAGGTAGAGCGCTCATCTAGCACGCAGGAAAGCATGGGTTCGATTCCTAGGTCCTGCATACACAGAAAAGAAAAGGCTGGAAGTGGCACTGTGGCTCAGGTGAAAGAGCGCTCCCCTGGAGACAAAGAAAGTGGGTGACAGCGCCAGGGCCCCGAGGTCAGGCCCCAGGGCTGTCACTATAAAACAGTTCTCCCAGGGACCTTGGTGACAGGTGGTTGACTATGCCCTAAAGCTCTTAGTAGATCAATCCATGCTTTCTGTCTCCATTGACAGAGGGGAGTTGGACACTCCTTCTGCCCTGGGCACCCCTGGATCCAGTTATCAGAAACCTTCCCAAAGTCTTCCACTGGGACATAGAGCAGCTGACCCCAGAAATCCTCAGATATTGGTTGGGTTGGGCAGGAGGATATAGGGCAGGCCCCAGAACTCCTAGTGGGTCTTATCTGCCCTGGATGACCAGGCAATCCAGAGGAAGCAGATGGGAGCTTAGAGATGGCTACTGGTATGAAGCGGGCCCTTTAATTCCCATGGCCCCACCCAGATTCTGAGCCTTCCTTTGCTCTCCCTGATGGAGATGGAGGGGTGTCTAGGTGGTAGCATCTAGAGGAGGACTAGGTGGAAATTCTGAAGGACTAGACACCTTACACCATGAGCTGGTGTCTCACTCCTGTCATCCCACACCTGCCATCCTGGCCGCTCAGGAGCCTGAGATCCAGAGGATATCTTTTCCCAGCACAGGCAAGAAAGTCCTACAAGAGCTTCATCTCCAATCTCCAACCTGAAGTGGCACTGTGGCTCAAGTGGTAGAGCACTGGCCTGGAGGAAAATTAGTCATCAGGGACAGTACCCAAGCCCTGAGTTCAAGCCCCTCAACCAAAAAAAAAAAAAAAAAAAACAAGAAAGAAAGACACCCCTTCCTTGCTTGCAAGGGATGGTGAAGTAGTGGGGTTGCTGGGGTTGGGAGACCAGATGCTGGCCTCACTGTACAGACATTTCTAAGAATTCTCCAGGTTTGCCCCAGTGTGAAGCCATAGCAGGGTGGGCGGTGCCTTACCAAGAACTCCAGAGGTCATGGCCTGTGGCAGGCAGGGAGTGGGTGAATGGGAGCAGGGGTGGGATGGTAGTGTCAATTATATGCTCTCCATCCATGGAAGAATGGTTTTGGATGCTGGTGACAAAGTCTGAATTGAAGGGTTGCATGTGGTTTGTGGCCTGATGAGTTGGGTTTCCCCTGTGTCTAAGAAGGTGGCTGAAGCCGGTCACTGCCAGTGGCTTATAACTGTCATCGTTGCTACTCAGGAGGCTGAGATCTGAGGATCGCGGTTCAAAGCCAGCTTGCACAAGAAAATCTGTGAGACTTTATCTCCAGTGAACCACCCGAAAGCCAGAAGTGGTGCTGTACCTCCAGTGGTAGAGCGCCCACCTTCAGCTGAAGAGCTGAGGGACTGCGTGCAGGTCTAGAATTCAAACCCCATGACCTAAAACCAATAATAAGGTAGCTGAGTATTGGTGTGTACAGTTAGGAAATGCCAAGATGTGTTATGAGCCATTCCAGATGTGTGAGATGTCCTGAGATTTGTCTACACTTGGTCTGAGGATGGTAGTGACATCTTCTTGGGGGTGGGATGTTCAGGGTGCTCAGAGACTGTTAAGACCTTGGGTTAACATTTTGCGATCGTGGTCTCAGCACTGATGAGGCTTATCTGGAAGAGTATAGTTGTAAATAAATTCCTCAGCCTAAATCTAGCCACTGTTCAAAAATGTTTATATCTTTATCTGTCACCCATCAGAGCTTAAACATGAGTATAAAGTCTAAGGAAAATGATAAGGTAAGAATTTTGCTTTTTTGTATATAATGTAAATAAAAATGCAGCATAGAGTAACTCATTGGTCTAAAGTCAACCTATTTCTGTAAATCATTTAAAGCATTTCTTTACAATGTGTATTATTCTCAAGAAGGGAATGGGGAATGTGAGAAGAGGACTAAACAGGTATTGTCTTCAAATATACATACTTTGGATTTACCTCTTTATTTTCTTATAGGCATTTTTGATAAAAACTGTTTGAATAATTGATTTCCTGGTCAGATATTATATATCTTAGTTGCATAAACCAAACTACATTCAGAAAATGGTCTATACTAATTAAGTAAAGGAAACATATTCAATAAATAGCAAAAAGTATATAGCTATGGGGTAATATTTTGAAGAGCACATTGGAAATATTCTAATGTAATAATTAAGTTGAACAATTTCACATTGACAGTAGTTAACTGGAATAATTTAAATGAACAAAACCTATTTCTCCTTTTACTTTATCAGGGAAATATCTGAGCAAAAAATGGAAATTAACATATGAATCTATAACAACTGGAATTAAATTTTGCCTTTTTATTAGCAAATATTAATTTCACAAGGTATTTTATTGTGTTATACACATACGTCCATATAATGTAGCTTGCTAAATTTTATTCCTTTTATTAATTTCATTAGCCTATTTTTATAGTTATGTTTTATTATGTCATCATACTAACTTATGAAATATTTGAACATATTTACTCCACAGTATTTCTCTTCATCTCCTCTTACTTAGTTCCAAATTTAATCAGTTCTATCTATTACACCTGGGTTATTCATTTTATTTTCTGGGTCTATAGTCTGCATGAGAAATCTAGTATTTGTTTTTCACAGTATGGCTTATTGCTTTAATATGAATGTTTACAGTTCTATTTTCTTGAAGATAATATGATTTCATAATTATGTGTGGCTAAATAGTACCTCATTGTGTATATGTATATATATATATATATATATATATATATATATATATATATATATATATATTACAATTTCTTTCTTCAATGAGTGATTAAGGAACATGTAGGTTAATTCTGTAGTTATTTATTTTTTATGTGGGAGAAGGAAGGATGTAAATAATGATGCTTGGAATGAGAAACATGCTCTTTTGGCAGGCACTCTAATATTTGAAACATCCTCTCAGCTGCTCTTTCATCAGTATTTCAATAGTGTATTAAATTTAAAAAATAAAATTTAATTACTTTTGCAAAGGTGTTTTTTTAGTATCATATTATTTTTTATTACAATGTTACGTTTACTATGTCATGTGAGGATGAAAATCTAGGCATGTTTGTATATGTAGCTGACTCGAAGGAAACAATGTATACGAGATACAGGATTCAAATAAAAGTTTGAGACCTGTAAGTTGCTAAATTGATGTATATGTCCAGTTTGTAGTGTGTGGTTTCAAGGTCACATTTTGGTAGGTTTCATACCAAGTAAGTAGGTGTTTCTAATCCAAAATTGTAAGGAATAAAATAATCATTGTCTTGGTACTCCAGACATTGTAATAAGTGGAAAAAATGATTGAAAGTATGATGGATCAGTAATAAGCCTTTAGACACACTACATTTTCCCCAAAATCTTCAGATGTACTCTTTGGACATTAATTACAAATATATTTATAAACATATAGATATAATATGATCTTATATATAAATATGTGTATATATTATAAATATATCATATATATATATTAAATGTATATCATAAATATTGATTTATATTTAAATGTAAGTCATCTCATCATTTATACATATATATATACATACATATATATATATATACATACTTTTTTTTTTTGGTCAGTCTTGGGACTTGAACTCTGGGCTTGGGTGCTGTCCCTGTGCTCTTCAGCTCAAGGCAAGAGCTCTACCACTTGAGACATAGCTCCACTTCCAGTTTTCTGGTGGTTTATTGGAGATAAGAATCTTATGGAATTTCCTGCCTGGGCTGGCATTGAACTGTGACCCTCAGATCTCAGCCTCCTGAGTAGCTAGGATTATAGGCATGAGCCACGGGCTCCCGGCTATATTTACATCTGAGAATTGTTAGTGGAACAAAGGGTACAGAAACTATTATTCTTATTGAGAAATGACTTCACACTGGCAGGTATAATTATAAGAAAAACGATAAATATTCACAGTGGCACAAAAATCCCTTAGTTGCCTAGCAAGACAGCATGTTTTTCCAGACACTGCATGTGGTGTGAGCGGTTTGCAGCCCAAGCGACTGTAGAAGATATTGGACCCTAAACAAAACTGACAATTGCATGAACCCAGTCCTCTATGACAGATTTAGCCAGGCCTATCTTGCAGATTCTTGTTAGGGACATGATGAAAAATTTATAGTTTAGTTGTGGTTACAGAACTCTTTTACACATGTCACTCAGCCATTAACTATATTTAACATATTTCCTTTTACTCTAACTTATATTTTCATGGCTAAGGAAACTGCTTTTTGTTTGCAAAAACTTGGCTCTTCACAACATAGACATGGGTTTTTCATCCTTTTGAAATTACTGTCTGCATAGTGTTCTATGAAATGAGCTTCTCTTTGCAATATCATCAGAATAAACTTACTCTGATTCAAACTTGGACAACAGCTACCTTGTTCTCTCTCCTAGAAAACCATCTGTATAGACTTCTTTATGTGTAAACAGACCCTCATTTACTTGCAAAAGTCTGTCAGTGAGTCAAACCTAAATCACCCAAGTGAGGTGAATTCCTCTCTCATGCTTCCTTTACATTAAAAATGGTAAGAACTGTTCAGCAATGCACATACTTTTTAATGTGAAGTGTGACTCCTATTTTCCACAATGTGAATCAAGCAGAGGAATCAGTTTAAGATGTGAAAGAGACTTACAAAGAGTCTTGGACCTTGAAATTTTCCCGGGGTATGAATTTTTGGAGAAATATCCCTTTTCAAAGACAAAGGACTCAGTTTTTTTTATATTGTGCTGGTACTGGGATTTGAACTTATGGCCTTGAGCTCTATCTGGGCTTTAATTCTCAATGTTTGCTCTATACCACCTGAGCCACACCTTCACTTCTTCCTTTTACCACAAGTGGAGAAAAGAATGTCTTAGGTTTATCTACTTAAAATAGCTTGGAATTGCAATTGTCAAATTTGAACCTACTGTGTATCTAGGTGTAAGCCACTGGTGCTGTGCTAGAACTCACTTCTTAAGAATAAATAATCACAAAAAGAGGAGAAATAAATATTTGTTCAATTATTTATGTGTGGTCTGATAAACCAAATCACTTGCTACTGGAAAAGAAAAGGAGAGAAGATAGAGATTAATATGGAGGAAAGAGAGACAAAGAAAGAAGGAATGGAAGGGTAAATGAGTGGAGGGGAGTAAGGGGAGGATATGAGAAGAGAGGGCAGCTGAGTAGAATTGTCTACTGCTCACTAAGGTATTGTTGGACAATCAGTACCTTTGCATTTATGTAGCCAAAGCTTTATATTTTTGGTAGTAAGCTAAGATATAAGATACCAATTTACAGGTAGTAACCTGTTAGTGTGCTTCCTCCTGCACCAAGGAAGCCACAGTTCAGTTACTGTTACAGAGAAGGCAAGAGTAAGCAGTTTAAGTTATACTGAGAAACAATAATTGACATGCCAGGAATGCTCCCTTGTATGGTGAAGTCAAGCATCACTCTTGTTCCCTGCTCCAGTCTTCCTCTCAACAATAATAGCAGAAACAGAAGAGGAAGGAGATATCTGAATAATGATCATTTCTCTGTTTACCCTCATCCCTTGGCCTCTCAAACAATAAAGACAAAGGAGACTTAACCTGAACTAGTGGGGAAAATGGGGGGAAAAGTGCAGTCTAACATATTGTGAAACTTTTAAAATAATTGGGGAAGCATTTCAAATACTGAAATAAAACTTTTTAAATTATTAATAAAAAGTTACTAGAAATTTATTGAAAATTTAGGGCTCACTACATAGTGGAATCTGCATAATTAAAACTGACTTATGCTCCTATCATCAGAAATTGAAGATCGTCCTTAAACATAGACTGCTGAAGTGATAAGCATGGAAATTCATGATGGATAGCATAATGCTAAGAGCATGGAAATTATTTCCTTTCCATCTTCAGTGTGTAGAGAAGAAAAAAACTCTATAGGATGGCTCTGAAGGTGCAATTCTAAATTTAGGACAGAAGGTGAATAGTAAAAGAGACCTATCTCAGCCATTCAGAGATTAGAAATGTGGAGAAATATACTCATTTATGTGGTCAAACATGGAAGAGAGGATGTGGCAAGCCCATAGCCAAGTGCCAAAGGTAGAGATATTTAACAAAATACCATGAAGTTGAAACAAGTCTTAAAAGGGGATCTTGGCTTAAAGGGAGTAGGGCAGAAAGCTGGAGAGTGAAATGGCGGACTAATACAGTCATAACACTCAATGTACATATGTGAGACTATAAGTAGGAAATTTGAAGGGATAGGTGGGTTTGGGGTAAGGGAAGGAAGAAAAATGGAAAATTTGACAATGATCCAGATGCACTGAACATTGAAATGCACATACACTCTATTCAACACTGACATGAGGAAGTGAAACCCCTTTGCACAACTTGCTACAGATAAAATTTTTTTAAGTTTTAATATTAAGAGACCAGAAGCATAAACCTTTAGAGGTAAATAAGAGGATAGTATTGACATATTGTTGAGGCTTGTATTCCTTTCAATATACAAAATTTAATAAGTATCAAGTCTGCTGCAAATTGCTTAAACCGTAGAGAATCAAATTCCAATATTCCTTCACTTCCAATAAAAATAAATCTTATAGACCTTTAGGTTTCTCAGTTGTCTCTAAATATCTTAATGTAATGCATTGGAACTAATTTCATTCTATATTTAAGTTTAAATTTTAAATACTAAATGCTTTTAAAATCTTCTCACTTGTGCACAGGTATGGATAGATAACTGATGTGGGCAGAATCAGAATTATTCAGAAGGTTACAAATGGATGCTTACCTAGTTTTCTCTCTGCTGGGTCATAGAAGACAGACTGTCCTAATTGGAAAAAGTTAGCCTTCCCAGATTTTCTACATATAAACACTCCATCAACATTTTGTTATTAGAGGATTATTCAAGATTAGCTATATGTTGATTGATAATGACAGAGCATGACAGAAAGGAGAGGGAAAACCATCTACACTTGAGTGAGGTTCTGACTTGTGCTTCACAAAGTGTTATGAAAGCTCTCCATGAGAAATCTAGCAGCTGAATTTCTAAAAAGTCCTTGGATTGTTACACTTTCTGATAATGTCTCAATTCAAGTACTTCTCCTTAGAGTTCCATACTATTCAATGATGCTGTATTAGCTCCTTGTTACAATTTGCAGACCGGTCTTGGTGATGAAATTTGTGCTTTTCAAAATTGCTCTCCCAATTCCATCCACCAACTGCAGACAAAATTTATCTGAAAAAAATTGTATCTGTTGATAGTGCATATAATTTTATGTTTCATTACAAAGATAGAATGTAGTAAAAATTTTCATAGCAATTACTCTGCACTAGCTTGTGGGCAGATTCTAAAGTAAATAATATACTGTGTTCATGTAGAGAATTTGAGTATCCAAAGTTTTCATAGCCTCTGGTCCTAAAACCAATACCTTACTGATATTGAGTGACAAATACAAATTCCTATAGGTACAGAAGTATTCCTTGTATCTTTTTAACATATATTTTTATTGTAAATATACTGTACATAGGGGTTACAGTTACCTAAGTAAGGTAATGAGTACATTTCTTCTTGAGCATTGTTACCCCATCATTTGTTTTTCCTCTACCATAGTTTTCCTTCACACATCCCCAACTTCCCCATTCACCCCCACTCTGATAGACTGTGTTGTACATCTCATTGTTAAAATGTGTCAACCTGTATCCTTTCCTTGCATCTTAAATGAAGAAGTGATGGCTTGATTTTTGCTGATTCTACTTGTGTTGACACACCTAAAATCACTTGCCAAGGCCAAGAGCACATAAATGAAACGCCAGCATTTTTTTTCACTTGGTATAATTGTGTTCTACACATTTGTTGACAGTTTACAAATTATTCTCAAACTTGAAAACATTAAAAATATTTTCTTAAACAACTGGTTTTTCCCCATCTCCTCCACAAGTTATATTGACATCAAATATAGTGAAAGCAGGGGTTATACTGTGGGGGAGGGACATACAAAGCAACAAAGAGGGGGGGAGGGGGGAGGCTGGGAAGGGATGTGAAGGGTAAACCAAAGGAGGAGGCTGCAATGCTTGGTAAGAAATGGACGCATTATCCTGCCCATGTAATTGTAACCCCTCTGTACAGTATGTTAACAAATAAAATTAAATTAAATTTAAAAAAATATTTTCTTTTTTTCCTTATTTTCTTAGCCAGGAAATCAGCAAGACCTCAGTCAGCATTTCTCACATAAGACTTTTCACATGGGTTGGTTAAATGTATATGTAGAATCCAGTCTTCTGAGGATTCCCTCATCTGCTTAGGAATTGATGCTGGCTGTTGGAAAAGAGTTCAAGTAAGGATGCCATTTAAAGCTTTATAACTTTATTCTTTACAGGGTATTCTCCTGCTGCTTTGGTTGTTGAGAGTGTCTACAAGAACAAGCATTCTGTGGGGAGCAAGGAAACACCGTATGACCTTTACTTACTGAGATTTCTGAGTGATTTGCTATCACTTGTACCACATTTTGCAAATCGAATCTGTCAAAAACTACCAATTTTAAGAGATAAGAGGAGTGGTAAAAGAATTCTGAGGGACAAATACATCTTCAACATATTTGGTTCCAAGCATTCCACTCAAGGCATATTCAACAACTAGTGAAACTTGTGTTGTCTGTAACTATGTGTCTTTCTCCATGTGTGCATGTATACATGTGTATATGTATACGTGTACTTGTGTGTAGAGTAACATACATTTGTACATATATAAGGGCATAAAAACATATATATGCATATATAAATAAATATGCAGATATAAATATGTGTATATCTATATATCTATATCAGTTGTTCAGTGACTTAACCTATACTTCCAGCACATTGTCATTCTCACAAAGTGTACATGATAAATTGCTCCTAAGATCTGTGCTCTATGATGGGCATCCTTTGTACTCACTTCTCACATTCCTTTGTTTTTCATCCCTGTGAGCAACTTCGGTCTACTTTCCATAGGATAGCTTTGTTTTCATTATATGTAGTTACTAACTGATAATAAAAGAAAAAGGTTGTTTGTAAAAGAAAAAGAACTTCTTTTTGGGTCCAGTTGTGGGGCCTGAACTCTGGGCCTGGGCGCTGTCCCTCAGATCTTCAGCTCAAGGCTAGCACTCTACCACTTGAGCCCCAGCGCCACTTCCGGCTTTTTTCTTTTTGCTTATGTGGTGGTGAGGAATCGAACCCAGGGCCTCAAGCATGCAAGGCAAGCGCTCTACCACTGAGCCACTATCCCCGCCCCAAGAAAAAGAACTTTTAGGTCACAGGTCACAGTATCTTATCCATCCCAACAATTTTTATGAGATAAAATTTATAATAGTAATAAAATGAAAAGGAATTCCTAGATTTGCTGTTTTGCCATTTTGAATGGCAAAGAATAATATCATGTAACTGTTATAACTCTTAAAGAATGCAAGGGTAACTGATGGTCGCTATCATGTTCCCACAAAACCAGTGGATACTGAAGGAATAGTAGACCAGCCGAAATCCTAAGTACCAGACATGGAGCATGAAAGAGAAAGAGAGGAAATGGGAGAGATTGAAAGAGAGAGAAATATCATAATACTGGAAGTGCATAACAGATAAACAAGAGCTGTATGAGAATATTCATACTGCTATCTTTAAACTCTACATGTACACTTGAAGGCATTTGATGTATGATAACCCATCAACATGAAATATAAAGTTATTTTGATAAAAATAAAAATAACTCAGAAGAAATTATAAATGCAAAAACAATTTTCACAGAAGCAAACTCTCACAGATATTTCATGACTTTGAAAAGGATAAAGTGGCTGAAGTTAGTATAAATTTAGAAGTTCAATTCACAAAAATATAAAAATATATTTATATATTTCCTTATATAACCCAAAGCAGAAAGCAAATGTTATTTAGATGGTTTTTTTTAAAACACAGTCTCTCAGGTGCTGGGAAGGTGGCTCAGTGGTAGAGTGCTTGCCTTGCATGCATAAGGCCCAGGGTTTGATTCCTCAGCACCCATAAGCAAAAAATATGGAAGTGGTGCAATGGTTCAAGTGGAAGCGCTAGCCTTGAGCTGAGTGACAGCACCCAGGCCCCAGAGTTCATGCCCCATCACCAACAAAATCAAAATACAAAACAAAACAAAACACAGTCTGTCACGTTTTGTGGCCTCAACTCTGTAATACCACTGCTTCAGCCTAGGGCTAAGATATTAGGTGTGAACATTTATCAACACTCCTGATTCAGACTCTATTTTTTAATACATATTTTGTTCTTAATTTTCCTCTTTGTAAATTAACATGCACCTATAAAAATTGGTTTGGCCATCCAAGTAACCTTCTCAAAGCACCTCCTAATGATGACTTACAAAAGGTTGTACAAGGGCTGGGAAGGTGGCTCAGTGGTATAACGTTTGCCTTGAATGCCTGAGGCCCTGGGTTCGATTCCTCAGCACCACATAAGCAAAAAGAAAAAAGCCGGAAGTGGCTCTGGGGCTCAAGTGGCAGAGCACTAGCCTTGAGCTGAAAAGTTGAGGGACAGGGCCCAGGTCCAGAGTTCAGGCCCCATGACTGGATGCCCCCCCCAAAAAAAGTTGTACTATATGTCAACAAGTAAAGCGATGCTACAAATAAAGAAAACCAATAATTAAATATTAATTAATAAAATAAAAAACATCAGTGTTTTAACTATTTGAAATATGCTACATATTAGGTTTTACTATTTTCTCATATTCTTGTACATTTAACACTGACTAAGGTTGTGATGTTCAACAAGAGTTTTATAGAATATGAGCAGTCTTTAAAGTTACCCACTAAGATTACTATTTATGGCACATTTCATTATTTGTTTGTGGCTTATATCATCATTTTTCCTCATTAACATATAAACTAAGGAAGCCCTAAAGTTTTAACAGAAACTGTGTAGTAAACAAAGTGTGAACTCTTTATTCTGCTTCTTTACACAAAACTTTGTGACTTCTCATTAATAAAATTTCTCTAAATTCTGAAATGTACATACTTAGTAGGATATGTCTGCTATTATAACAGCTTAAATACTTTATAGAAAAGTTTTATACTTGCCAAACAGTCCTAATTTTGGCATATATAAACAAATTCCCAAAATTAAATATATTTAGAACATTAAAACTTTTAACAAACCTTAACACTTGCTGCAGTGTTCATTATGACAGGTGCCTTGTACAGAATAGTTGAATTCCTCCTCCTATACGTTTCTTGAATAACAAACATCTGGAATTATTTTGTTTTTGACATGTCAATCTTGACTTTATTCTTAAATGTGTGCTTATGTAAGAAATGTATGGTTCTACAACTGCCCATGAAATAAATTGGCTAAAGACTTAAAGAGAAACTTCTCTGAAGAAGAAAGAAGGATGGCCAATAGACACATGAAGAAATGCTCAACCTCTCTAGCCATAAAAGAAATGAAAATCAAAACAACATTAAGGTACCACTTCACCCCAGTTAGAATGGCAAAAATCAAGAACTCTAATATCTAATAACAACAGATGCTGGAGGGGATGTGGATAGAAGGGAACCTTACTTCATTGTTGGTGGGAGTGTAAACTTGTTCAACCACTTTGGAAAGCAGTATGGAGGTTCCACAAAAGACTTCACATAGAGCTCCCCTATGACCCAGCAATCCCACTTTTGGGCATTTACCCAAATGTTTACAAACAAGACCACATTAAAGCTACCAGCACAACAATGTTTATTGCAGCATTATTTACCATAGCTAAGATATGGAACCAACCCAGATGCCCCTCAGTAGATGAATGGATCAAGAAAATGTGGTATATATACACAATGGAATTCTATGCCTCCATCAGAAAGAATGGCATTGCCCCATTTGTTAGGAAATGGAAAGGCTTGGAAAAATTTATATTAAGTGAAGTAAGCCAAGCCCAAAGAAACATAGGTCCCATGGTTTCCCTTATTTGCAATATCTAGTATATGTATGAGTCAAGCAAAAAAGGTCAGATAATGTGATGTTAGGAAAATGAACCCTTAGATATGTATTTAAATGTTTTTTTTTCTTTCATGCATTTGTTTCTTATGCATTTATAAGATTATTTCTTTGTTGCTTTGTATGTCCCTCCCCCACAGTATAACCCCTGCTTTCACTATATTTGATGTCGGTATAATTTGTGGAGGAGATGGGGAAAAACAAGTCATTTAAGGATACAGGTGGACCCGTTGCAACAATGAGAAGTGCAAGTTGTCATGTCGAAAATGAACTTTACAACTTTGGTGCGGGGGGGGCGGGGGGGAGGAGAGGATTGGGTGGGGGAGGCGGGGGGAGGAGGCTGGGAAGAGATGTGAAGAGTAAACAAAGGAGGAGGCTGCAATGCTTGATAAGAAATGTACTCATTATCTTGCCCATGTAATTGTAACCCCTCTGTACAGTATGTTCACAAAAAATAAAAATAAAAAAAGAAATATATGGTTGTAAAATTTTACGACAATTCTTTTGAACTTCCTTTTTTTGAATTGTGTAGTGTAAAAAATCAATTGCACTTTAGATATAAAAAATATTCTGTGCTCAATTCAGCATCACATACACTCACATTGGAACGATACAGAGATTAGCATGGAACCTGCACAAGGATGACATGCAAATTCGTGGAGCGTTCCATATTTTTACAACAGATGCTAGAGGGGATGTGGCCACAAGGGAACCATACAGCATTGTTGGTGGGAATGTAAACGTGTTCAACCACTTTGGAAAGCATTATGGAGGTTCTTCAAAAGATTCCACATAAAGCTTCCCTTTGACCCAGCAATCCCACTTTTGGGGATTTACCTAAATGACCACAAACAAGACCATACTAAAACTACTATCACAACTATGTTTATTGCAGCATTATTTATGATAGCTAAGATATGGAACCAACTCAGATGTCCCTTCTAGATGAATGGATCAAGAAATTGTGGTATATATACACAATGGAATTCTATGCCTCCATCAGAAAGAATGACTGCCCCATTTGTTAGGAAATGGAAAGACTTGTAAAAAATTATATTAAGTGAAGTAAGCCAGGCCCAGAGAAAATTGCCAGTGGGTTTACAAAGTTGTGTTTAATACCACTTCTATGCTGGCTTAATGCTTTGTAAACAGAAGTCATTAGAGAAATGCAATTCAAAATTACTATGATACTACTTCATAACTATTATAACCCTCATCAAAAAAATCAAAAGAACCAGGTGTGGTGGTAAAGGCTTGTAATTCGAAGCATTTAGGAGGTTGGAGTAAAAGGATTTGGGTCTGAGGTCATCTTGGGTCCTGCACACAGTAAAAACCTGCCCTTTTAAAAAAAACTCAAAAGGTAATAATGTTGGCTGGTGAGAGTGTGGAGAAAGGGAAACTTTCTACACTCTTGGTCAAAATACAGGTTAGTATTCTCCTTGTAGAAAATAGTATGCAGTTTTCTAAAGAAATCCAAAGTTGAAATATCATCTGACCCACCAATCATGTGATTATTTCTCTCTGGGTAACTTGTAAATGTATCTGTATTTCATTGTTATTCACATTATTCACAAAAGCCAAGATAATAATTGAAGTTAAGTGTTCAACTACAGACTAATAAACTGTGGTGCATGCACAAATATATTTTTATGTTTCATCCTTAAAACAAGACTTCTCCCATTATCCACAACCTATAATGACCTGAATGATGTATTCTAAATGAGGAAAAATGTTGTCTTCTGTTTTTTGTAAACACACACACACACACACACACACACACACACACACACACACCAAACTCAAACATTAAGAGAGAATATTTTTTTAAAGTAAAGCAAAGTGGAATTGCTGGGGCATTTAGGTCATAATGTAGAAAATAGTAGAGATACAGGATGAACCGGTATAGATTTGTAATGTACAACATGAGGATACAGGGGACAACACTGGCCTTACATAGGAATGAAGCTAAGTAAGTACGAGATGTTCTTCCTAATAGGGGTTGCTCTTTTGGATGTTCTTCCTCCAGTATTGGATAAGATAAACATAATTCTTTAAATATACCTGCCTGTTTGCAGAAATAATAACAAACAATATAACAATAATGTTGTATGCTCAACATAGGACAAAATGTCTAATTAAAATACATGAGATTATCCTTGGTGTAAACTAATTATTACAAATAAAGGAAACTCTGGGACCTATGTTTTTTTTAAGTCTGGCTTAATTAATATAATTTTTTTCCAAGAACTTCCATTTCCTTACAAATGAGGTGGTATCATTCTTTCTGATGAAAGCATAGTATTCCGTGTGTGTGTGTGTGTGTGTGTGTGTGTGTGTGTGTGTGTGTGTGTGTTTGTGTCATTTTCTTGATCCATTCATCTACTGAGGGGCCTCTAGATTGATTCCATATCTTTTCTATGGTAAATAATACTGTGATAAACATAATTGTGCTGGTAGCTTTAGTGTGGCATTGCTTGTGGCCACCTGGTTAAATGCCCAGAAGTGAGATTACTGGGTAATAGGGGAGCATTATTGTGTACATCAAGGATAATCTTAGTAGATGAGCAGAATAGCCCTATAGCTATGTACATATGACCGTATAAGGTGATTCCAAGTGAAATGAACTCCAAGACATGTTCTTTGTTGTTGTTGTTCTTAATGTACTGCAGGATTTCTTTTTATCCTTTTGTATTTTCCCCACCTATAGTTTATCCCCTGTAGTCGCTGTATTTGGTTTTGATTAATATTTAGTCACTGTATTTGATTTTGAATAACTCTGGTTATTGTAAATATGAACTAGGTTAGGGAAAGGGAAAAATGGTGAGACAAATGACAAGGGGGAGCCTATGTAACAATGATACACAGAAGACAATATGTTGGAAATAATCTTGGAGGGGCTGTTGGGAGGGAAGAGGGAGAAAAATGGGGGAAGGGATAACAAATTAGAAAAGAAATAAATTCATTACCTTATTTAGATAACTATAATCCCTCTGTACATTACCTTGACAGTAAAATTTAAATAAAAAATAAAATAAAGAAGGGATGAGAAGGGGAAACAAAGGCGGAGGCAACAATGCTTGATAAGAAATTTATTCATTATCTTGCCCATGTAATTGTAACCCCTCTGTACGGTATTTTCACAATAAAAATAAACTAAAATAAAATACATGAGAGCAGCAAGACAGTATATGGGACTGGGGAAAGTACTATACTAAGAGTAGAACAGATGTGGAGAGCAGAAATTTTACTTTAACATAGGAAGTAATTAACTAGCATTCAGATTTTCAGCCTCATGTCAGTAACTAAAAAGGGAAAACAAAATGCACAATCAGCAAACCAATAGAGATAAAATAGAAAACTAAACAATAAAGATGAAGAGTCAACTTGGACCAAAAATAACAAATGACACAATTAGGAAACAAATAACAAGCTGGTAAGTTTAAAAATATGAACTATAATTCTATTAACAGTTGTTTACATCACAATTTGTTAGAACCATAATTCAAATCACAGTTTAGTACTACATCATTTTAATAAGTTACTTATTATTGATTTCTTAATGTTGAATCCTTAATATATAATTTTACTTTTAGCAGCTATAGAAAAGAAGAAAGTGAATCTAATTTTAATAATATATTTCATGAATTGTAAAATTGAGAAGCATTGGAATTTAAACAAATAATATATCATTACTTT
The DNA here is from genome assembly GCF_019054845.1 of Dipodomys spectabilis. NCBI lineage: Eukaryota > Metazoa > Chordata > Mammalia > Rodentia > Heteromyidae > Dipodomys > Dipodomys spectabilis. The sequence goes on along the minus strand of NW_024870916.1, from coordinate 4,662,952 downwards.
TTAATTCTGTGAATTAATGTAATAATTCTAAGTCTATTCTACAATTAGCACTCATCTTAACATCAAATAATAAATTATTGCACATGACTTTTGGTATTAAGTGGAAGGGTTCAGCACTGTGGTAAAATTCACACCACACAGTACAAGAGAGTATGACTCTTCTCATCTAGCATAAATTGTGGAAATTTGATTTCTACATGCACGTTAAATTCCTGTCTAGGTAACGTCTATAAAATTATATACAATTATATAAACGAGGAGTATTACAGATGATACATAAAAGTCATATACATTAATTAAATTCTTATTATTTTGCACCAAATAAATATTTATAGAGACTGCATTTCTGAGTAGATGATGGTTTATGTGTGCCAGATTATTCATATTAAGGCTTATTTTATATTTTTGACATTGTTTCTACAGTTGGATTTAATTTTTCATAAGGGGTTAAGTATATTATATTGGATATATGAAAGTAAATGGAATCTTTATTCTATTAATCCTTTGCCACTTGTCTAATCCCAATATAAATTATCCATGTGTTTGAAGTAATGAAAATAACAATAGATTTTTTTTGTGAAAATAACAATAGATATAAGCACAATAAATCATTCTGTAGTAGACAAGTATTTTCACCTTTATTTTGATAGTTGGTCCTCTTTTACACTACAAAATATTCTTGGGAAAAGGTGCTCCAGGCTGACCACAACTGCAGAATATTATGGTTTGATCTATAATAAGATAAGGAAGGAAGGGGAACCTTTCTTCCAAAAGTCTGCTCCCAGGGATGTGATCAGTTGTATGGTGGTGACTTGGAAATGAACATTTCCAATGAACAGTCATCTTAACAAGCCATCTTGATATAACATTCTGTAATTGGTTATAGAGAATTTTTGATGGCTTTGCAAGGATGCCAGATTGCCTCATTTTGAGACAATTTAAACAGGAATTTAGTCACCTGTTCTTTGTATCTTTAGGAGAAAAACCCATTGACTCTAAGCCAGGGGATCACAAAGGCTCAGAAAAGCTACTACCTTCAATCGTGATCCTAGACTTCTAAAAACAAAACAAAACAAAAACAAAACAAACAAAAAACACTCCAGTAAGCACAGCCAGTCAGGGCTGCTATCACAGACTACATGAAGTCAGGCCAGAAACAGAAGTTGAGAGTCATTTAGTTGATAATATATTTTTTATGAGACAGACTCAAATGAGACTCCAGAGAGAGGGTCAGAAAGACTGATGAGAGGGACTAAAATTGATCACACGAAGATTGGAAAGTAGAATTCCTTGTAGAACAAATAAATCATAGAAAGCCTGTGCATGTAAGAACAAGACAGCAGACCAAATTCCAGAAATGCACATTATCTTAGAGGTCAACTTTATGAATTATCAATGGAAATCTTTGAAATCTTAAATATTTGACCACATGTGGGAGAAGGACAATTGCTGAAGAGAAAGAAAATATCATCATTCTATCAGGAGGTCCAGTATCACATTAGGAATTAATAAAGCACAGATTTGTAATAAAAAGAGAAAACAATTATTCCAAATGAGAGGTTCATTTGTTTTGATGTAACAGTTCTTGATTTAGGTGCTAGCAATTAACATACAATTAATCCAGTCCCACAGATGAGTTGATATTGACTGCAGTATTCCTACATAAAGGGAAAGAGAAACTTTACAAATATCTGATGAAATGAGTTGAGGATGAAGTGTTAGTGATATCTGAGGTTTAGACACAGGTGAAGAGGTGGATTTTCTTTGCTAAAATTCCCCCATTTTTATCCTGGTGCCAGTGGCTCACAACTGTAATCCTAGCTACTCAGGAAGCTGAGATCTGAGGACAGTGGTTCAAAGCCTCCTGGGCAGGAAAGTCCCTGAGACTCGTATCTCCATTTAACCACAGGAAAACCAGAAGTTGCACTGTGGCTCAAGAGGTAGAGAACTCACCTTGAGTTGAAGAGCTCAGGGACAGTGCCCAAGCCCAGACTTCAAGCCCCTCAACTAACAACAACAAAATCTCCCTTTTCTTGGACTGCCTACCTCTTTTCCTAACATTCAACAAAGAAGCCTTTTTATCACCCACAACATTTAAGTCCTATCCTAGCTAGTGCAAAAAGAATGATTTGGTTTCTCATGTCGAAAGTTCATATTTGAAGAAACAAATAACAGCAGTGGTAACTTTTTGCAAGTCCTTGAACTCTGGGCCTGGGTTATGCAGGTAGCTTTCATGTGAGCTTGCTTGTTATTTATTGAATTACTGCCGATGAGGGGAATTACTGGGTCTTAAGGGAGATCTATATTTAGTCTTTTCAGGAAACTCTGTATTGCATTCCACAGTGGATGAACAAGTGTAATTTCCCACCAACAGTGTAATAGAGTTCCCAATTGGCTACATCCTTGTCAACATTTGCTATTGTTAGCTTTCTTGATAATGGCCATTCTAACTGAGACGAGATAGAATCATTCTTGTTTATTTGTAGACTTGTAGGCACCTTCTAGCTACCATAAATGAATGGATCCATGAAACTTATATTGCTCTGAGTCTGCATTCCGTTCTTTTTGCTCTTAGTATAATTGTACCAAGCCTTTCATTTTCCTTAAGACTTGTGAAAAGTCATCCTTTCTGAAGGGTGAACAGAATTCCACTCTGTGTGTGTGTGTGTGTGTGTGTGTGTGTGTGTGTGTGTGTAAGATCACTATAGGCCCATGAGTTCATTTCTAAGCCTTCTGTTTCATCTGTAATTTTGTAATTCCTTATTAAATTTGGATTGCTTTCTTTATTGTATTGAGGTATATAGTTGAGATTTTGATGAGTATTGCATTGTCAATTGTTTGGGGGCAGTATTGCCGTTTCTTCATGTAAATTCTTCCAACCAGGAGCATTAAAAGATTTTCCATTTCCTTGAGTCTCCTTCAATTGCCCTTTTTAGATTTTTAAAGTTTTCACAGTAGAGGTCCTTCACATTTTTAATTAAATTAATTAATTCCTGTTGTTGTTTGGTTTAGTTTAGATTTGCTTTGATTTTGAAGCTAATACATATGAGGTTGTTTTTTGGGATTTCAGCCTGGATCTTCCCATTGTTGGTAACACAGAAAAACTACTGACTCTAGTGGTTTTATGCCCTGCTGCTTTGCTGAAGGTTAGTGTCACCTTTAGTAACTTGGAGGAGGAAGCTATAGAGTCCTTTAAATACAGGATCATTTCATCTGTAAAAAAGGGATAGTTTTACTTCTTCCCTATTTGGATCCCCTTTATGTTTTTCTCTTGCCTATTGCTCTTGCTAGAAAGTCCACTACCATATTGAAGAGTAGTGGAGAGAGTGGACATCCTTGTCTCATTCCTGATGTTAATGTCTCCATGCTTCCACGGTTAGGTAAATGCTAATTATCTCTGTCATATGTGTGTGTGTGTGTGTGTGTGTGTGTGTGTGTGTGTGTGTGTGATATATGTGTTTCATATATATATGTATGTGTGTGTCATATATGTGTGTGTGTGTGAGTGTGTGTGTGTGTATTATATTGAGGAATGTTCCACGCATTCCTAGCTTCTCAGACCTTTTATTCATAAAGGGGTATTGGACCTTGTTAAAAGCTATTACTACATCCCTATAGACGATCATGTGTTTTCTTGTCCCTGCTTCTCCTATGGTTTGTATTATGATTATTGACAAGAATATTCAATCCAATTGTATCCTAGGGTGAATCCTATTTGATCATACAATATTATATTTTGTTAGTTGCTGAAATTAGTTGGTGAGAAATTTATTAAGAAGTTCTGCATAATTGTTTATCAAAGAGTTGGGTTCATAGTTCTTTTTCTTTGGTGAGTCCCTATGTGATTTGAGGAAGAGTCTAATTCTAGCTTCATAGAATGTGTTTGATAATTCCATTTCCCTTTCTATCCATTGAAGAGTTACATCTGTGTATTTTAAGTTCTTTGCAGGCCTTATTTTCATGGTAAATTCATTGAGTCCTAGATTTTTCTGGAATGGGAAGTGGTTTACTGACATTTCAATTTCATTTCTTCTTACGTGTTACTTCTTGGTTCAGATCCAGTATAGGAAAGCATCAATTTCTCCAAGATTCTCCAGGTGATTGGCATAAGATTGTCAAAATACTCTCTTATAACATTCTCAATTTTGCTTATATCTGTTGTGTTGTCTCATTTTTGTCTCTAATTTTCTGTATTTGGATGAGTTCTTTTTTTGTTTTGTTTTTTTTATTATGAAGGTGATATACAGAGAGATGGGTTACAGTTACATAAGTAATGAGTACATTTTTAACAGTGTTACCCCTTCCTTATTTTTTCGTGCTTCTCCCAACCCTGACATCCCACTCACACAAAGTTGTAAAGCTTATTTCTAACATAGCGTCTAGTGAATATCACTGTTGCTTTGGATCATCTTTGTCCCACCATTTTTGTGATTTCCCTTCCCTTCCCCAAATCAGATTAACTTATGTATAAGACAAAGGGTACAGAAATCAAAAACAGTGACTACAGGGAATAAACCAAAGGGTAAAAACTAAATAGAAATAACTAAAAACAGTTCACTATACAATCATCTTGTATCCATTTCTTGGAGCTCATTTCGATAAGAATCATTTTATGGTGATATGCATATTGCTATTGAGCTATTGGGAATATCCTAGACATATACTAGTTTTTCCAAATGAGTCAAAATATGTAGCCTATGATTCTTTCGGTCTGGCTTGTTTGAATTATTATGTTTCCAAATTATTTCATTTCCTTACAAATGGTGCAATTTCATTCATTCTGATGAAAGCATAGAATTTTCTTGTGAATATATATGACATTTTCTTGATCCATCATTGCTGGGTCATAGGGGAGCTCTAGTGAGGAACCTCTATACTTTTTTACAGAGTATTTGAACAAGTTTACATTTCTACCAATAGTGAGTGTAGTAATGTTCCTTTTTGGCCATATCCCCACCAGCCCAGCATCTGATATTATTAGTTTTCTTCGTAATGGTCATTCAAACTGGGGTGAGGTGGAATCTCAATTTTGCTTTGATTTGCATTTCTTTTATGGCCAGAAATGTTGCATATTTTTTCATGTATCTGTTGACCATTCATATTTCTTCTTCAGAGAGGTCTCTCCTTAAATCTTAAGCCCACTTATATTATGAAGGTTGTTGTTTCTATGAGGATTTGTTTTTTTGGGGGGTGTTAACTTTTGGGGCTCTAAGAATATTTGAGATATGAGGCCATTGTATGTTGCAGAGCAACTAAAGACTTTCTCCCAATCTGTGTGTTTTTACTTATCTTTCTATCTATATAAGGTCTCTTTTTAGTCAGATTTGGTAAGGGTCTGTCAAGTCTGTTAATTTATTGAAAGAACCAGCTCTGTTTTCTTGATCTTTCTATGTTTTACTTTGTCTTTATTTAGTTATTTCTGACTTAATTTTTTCATTTGTTTCCGCCCACTTAGGTTTGGACTTGTTCCTCTCTTCAAAGAGCTTTAGGTACATAATAAAAATATTGATTTGAGATTTCCCCAATTGCTTGATGTAGGCATTCAAAGCTATAAATTTTCCTGTAAGTACTGCATTTAATATGTCCCAGAGGAGCTGGTATTTTGTGTGTTCATTTTTGTTAAATTCCAGAAACTTTCAGATTTCTATTCTAATCTCTTCAGTGCCCTATTGGTCATTCAGCAATATCTTTTTCAGTCTTCATGGGTTTGACAATTTTTTTTTGCTTTAGCTGTTTAATTGTAACTTTATTCTGCTGTGGTCTGACAAGGTTTGGGAATTCAATTAATTTTTCTTTCAATTTGGACAGAATTTCTGTGTGACATAGGATAGGTTGTATTTTGGAGAATCTTCCATGACCTGCTGCAAAGAATGTATATACTGACATTGAGTGTATATTCTGTAGATGTCTCTTAGGGCTAGGTGGTCAATGCAATTATTTAGGTCTTCAGTTTCTTGGTTGAGTTTCTCTTGCATAACCAATCCATGCATGACAATGATGGGTTGAGATGTGTTTAAAGGTTATGTAGTATTTGGTTGATGATGTGGGGTGCTCCAGGATTCAGGGCATTGATATTAAACTTGATATATCCTCCTAATGGAGAGCTGCTTTATCAATATGTAATGTCTCTTCCTACTAATTTTAATTTGAATTCTATATTATTTTATGTTAGTAATTCCACTTTGGCCTGTTTATGCTGTCCATTTGCCTTTCAGTTTGAGTATGTGTTTGTTTTTATCAATGAAATGTATCTCTAGTGGAAACTGGATGGATGTGTCTTGTTTTTTGAAACTACTATCTAATCTATGTTTTCTTTTTTTGGGGGGGTGTCCAGTTGTGGGGCCTGAGCTCTAGGCCTGGGCGCTGTCCCTCAGCTCTTCAGTTCAAGGCTAGTGCTCTACCACTTGAGCCACAGCACCACTTCTGACTTGTTTTTCTTCTGCTTATGTGGTGTTGGGGAATCGAACCCAGGGCCTCAGGCATGCAAGGCAAACGCTCTACCATTGAGCCACCTTCCCAGCCCCTAATCTGTGTTTTCTAATTGGAAATTTAAGTCCATTGATATTGAGAGTTGAGGCTGGGAAATATCTAATAATTCCTGCTATTTTATACACCTGCTGTTAGGAGCTGTGCCTCATCTATTCTTATTATATTTACTTTGTTCTCTGGTAGGGAGCATTTTATATAACCATTTCCTGTTCTTCTTGACCTTCTCTATGTAGGATATATTTGATTAATTTCAATCTTGCCGATTTGGTGGAGGTAAATTGTTTCAAGTTTTCTTTGTCATGAAATATTTTTTATATATCCTTTAAATGTAAAGGAGAGATTTGCTTGGGACAATATTCACGGTTGCTAGTTGTTTGCCTTTAATGTTTGCCATATATCATGCCAGGCTCTCCTTTTTACCATATCGGCCAAGAAATCATTATTTATTCTGACTGTATATCCTTTATAAATAATCAGTCTTTTCTCCTGGCAGCTTTAAGAATCCTTTCCTTGATCTCTAATGATCCTCTAATGGATTATGATGTGGTGGTGGGTTGTTCTGTTCTGGTATTCTCTGGTGTTCTAAAGGCTTCTCTTCTCTGAATGAGCCTATCTCTTTTGATATTTGGCATGTTCTCTGCTTGAATTCTGTAATATGTTTCCCATCCATTTTGTTTCCTGCTCTTCTCCTTTTTGATACCTATCTCCCCCAAGTTTGATCTTCTAACTGAATCTGGAACTTCCAGCAAGATCGTTTCTTATTTCTTGGATTTGTTCTAAATGATTTTCTCCTCTTTTCTATTAGACCTAGTCTGTCTTTGATGCCCAAAATTATCTTCTATGTCATCTTTTCGCTCTAGAGACTTTCTATTTTGTTTTGGATTTCTCTGTCTCCTAATTTGTCATTTTTCAGGGCTTCTATCTTTATTAAAGCTTTGTTTTAGGTCTTGTGTGGACTTTCTTTACATCTTTTCTTTGGGTAGGGGCACTGGAGGGGTTGGCTTTTTAGCTGTGTCTTCTCTCATACCTTTTAACTAGGTATCTATTTTTTTCCCTTGGACTCCTTTGCCTTCTCAGAATTTATTTATCTTTCTGTTTGTAGTCTACATGAATTATTTTGCTAATCTTTGGTTGGTCTCGTCTTGTTCACAAATTTCCTTGTGGAGGTTTTGTATCTTTTCGCTAATCACATTTTTCAGCAGTACTTTTAATGTATTTTGAATACTATCTTCTAGGTCCTTAACTGTCTGTTCTAATGTCTGGTCATTTCCTGTGTGAATTATACTACCTTGGCATCAGTTTTCTTGTATTTTTCTGATTTGTTTTGTCCATTTGGAGGATTTATTGGCTTTCATTTGGGGGATCTATGATCTTAACAGGTGACTCTCTATGTTCTTGGTTGGTTTGCCAGGTGTTGGTTTGGTCTTCTGCTGTGATTTGTTTTTCTGGACTTAGGTTTTTGTCTAGAGCATTAAGCGTAGGATTAGAGATCATTTGTGCTGAAACGTTGTCATGTTAATACTTGTGGTTCCAAAGACAGTTCGAACTGTCCAGTGGTAAGGTGAATTGTGTCTGTGTTTGGATGTGGCTGTCTCTGTTCGTGCTTTTTTCCCATGTGGCCCTTTTATTTCCACAGTGCATCTGTGCTTTTGAATATGTTGGGAAACACAGTCACAGCAGTCACTTGCCTGGCTAGGTAACTTATCATAGATTTCTGTTTCCTTGTGAAAACAGTATAAAAATCTTCTTTTGAATTATATATATATATATATATATGTATATATATATATATATATACATATATATATTTATATAATTATACCTGACTTGGTTTGACCTGCTAGAAGTGGAGTACCTGCTAGGACTCTAAATCTCTGTTTCATTAGCTAGAGCTGGGGTAATTTTCTATTGTTATTCTGCCATTGTTTTTCCACTTCCTCAGGTTTATTTTTGATATTGTGGTTTTTTTCACATAATTTAGGATTTGTGATGGTTGTATCCGGTTATTTTTGTGTTTCTGTTTGTGTTACTTTGAAATAGCGATTTCAGGCTTCTATGAAGAGACAGTAATAATATGAAATGTATGTTATTACATTGAAAGAAAGAGAGCAGACATTTTAACCTTTTGCTACAAGTAAATTAATATTAAGCAAAACTAAGGAAAATAATTACTTATTTACTCTTTAGAGGATGAGTATAGTACTCTTGGATATCTTGGAGGAAAAGATTTTAGACTCATTACAACTGATTCCTTACATTGAAATTATAGGCTAACCATTCCTTTTCAGAAGACAAAAGCTTCAGTTATTTCATATTAGTATTATAAAATCATAATACCTGCATGTTGGTTTGTTTTCATTTTCAATTTTCAATTCCATTCTTAATCCATTAGGTATCTAGGGCTTTGAATGACCAATTCCTTAAAATATATATATTTCTTATATTGTGATATAAATCTCAGTGATATAAATATGAATTCATCTCTCCGTCTCATCTTGAGCTACATTCATATGAAATTTATGCAGTCTCAAGCATGAAACCTATTTTACTCTTTTCTATGTTTTAATCAACATATCCATTCTCTTTAGAAATATGTTCTCATCTTTTTCTAGAAATATGTCTCTCATCTTTCTCATGTTTCTCATCATATTGCTCCAGTGAAGGTCATGTGTTTTCAGTACTTTAATTGAAATAAATATAAAGTTTTGAACATGAAGACACCCTCCAATTATCACTTTAAAGTAAAACTTTGGGGACTATTTTATATATAAAAATTAAAAAGTACAATGCAAATGTTTATACATGAATGATCCAATGATTAAGTCAATTAGACCCAAGAGGTACCAGAACATCATCTCAATTTATTTAAAGGCACCAAAATATTAGTGCTCATGAATATCACTCATTGTTAGAAAATGACTAGTCAAAACAAAGTTTATATTATATTTGAAATTTTAAAAATGAAAATTACACCCAGATTTGCTGTCAGTATCCTGTTTCCAGGGATACATTTTTTTCAGCAAACAGGGAAACAAAAAATAAGGAAAGATATAAAATCAGACTGTCTTTCCTTAAGATGATAATTTGCACACAAATCGTGTGATTTATTCAAAGATATGATAAACATTCATAAGAGGATATGTGATCAGAAGTGATATGTAAGCAAAATAACTGGAAAATTGTATATGTAAATTTTGCTTCCAATATAAGATTACATGAGCCTATTGAACAAGATTTTGTATCTGTAATACAGATCCTGTATTCTACATTTTAGACATACTCCAATTCTCTTACCTCAGTTCCTGATCAATATTCTTCTAATTGCATGATGTCAATTGCTACTAAAGTAACAAGTTGTGTCTTTTTTTCATGTCTAGATCCAATAAATTTTAGTATTTTGGAATAGTAGTATAAATTCATGGAGTTTGCTTTGATGTCAAGTTTGAGGATCCTGTATTCAGGGTATTGTGAATTGGCCTGAAGCAGCCAGGAACATATTATGAATATACAGACACAGAGTATACTAAGATCTAGGGACTTGATCTCAGAGAAAGATAAAGGTCCAGGCAGGATTTTGAAGCCAAGTTAAAGCAATGGCACAAACATCAATCAACTATTATTACAAATGAATGGAACTGATCTCTGATGTGTCTGGTGGCAGCTCTGTGTGTGTGTGTTTGTGTGTGTGTGTGTGTGTGTGTGTGTGTGTGTGTGTGTGTGTAGAGAGAATTTTAGTGTATCTTCCATATTTACAGTCCATAGAGCATTATTTGCTATAGAGAAGGTGCTCATATCAGAGCTCTGATACCGCTGTCATCACTTTTAACTGCTAAAAGCACTTGCTTAATCTCTAATTAAAAAGAAAAAAATAAACTAACATCTTACAGGATTGTTTTGGTAATTAATTGGTATATTGAAGGCCAAAGGGAGGTATTGAAGATTATTATAATCTTTTTCCTCTCTTCTGATTATTACACAGCAATAGTTGTGATTTTCAGGACTCTCTTGCAATGTACTCACAGCTGAATTACTAATATGCTTAATAATATGAAAGATATGATACAGAAATAGATCAGCCAGCAAGCACAAAGAACTAGTGAAAAGATCAAACTTTTGAGCAGGGTTGCCACTTCATTTAGGAATGCAATTCCTTCATATGAACTTCAAATTTTGTGGCTTTCCTTGTGTGATTAAAAGGTAAGAAAGTATAAACAAGAATTCCTGTTCAGCCAAGTAGAAAATGCTCATGATCCCATTCTCATGTTGCAAATTTCCGTTCCATAAAGACTCTTCATTAGAGTGCTTTCATTTAATATACTTCAGCACATCATCCTTCCCTGTTGGAGACAGGAAAAAAGATAATTTTGTTTGAATATTATCTTATGTAAATTAGTGTGTATAGGCATGATTTGTATAATTACAGATGTTTGTAATAAATGTAAGTAGGAATCATGTCACAACTAAAAATATACATAAAATCACATAACAAGACTAGAAGTCACAGCATTTTGTGCATAAATACATACATTAGATTAGTGAAGAATTTCTATTTTGAGAAAAACTTCATATTAAAGTATAATGCACTTTACTAAGGGTTGAAACATTTTATTGAAAAATATATTTCTTAGAGATATTTTTGCTTCATAATTTTAAGAAGAAAAATGATCCCAAAGTAATTATTTTTTATTGTTTTCCTGTTTCCATGTGTTTAACCTTCAAATTAGAAATCCAGATATATGATTTAATTTAACCAAAAATATTTATTGAGTATAAAGTCCTTCTACTCTCTTCATTTTTCACACTAAGATCACCAAATATGATGAGTCTGAAATAATTAGTGTCTTTTTTACCTATGTTAATATTATTTACAATGTGAGTGAAATGTTTAAAAAGTAGTATTTATTTTAGCTTAACTGCTCTGAAGAGACAATAAATGATATAATCAAAGGCTAAAAATGATTAGATTTAAAATTTAGAATTCAGGAAATGGTTTTGACCACTCTGGTTACTGGAGCCTTCACTACAACCTCATGAAACAATTTATATTGATGAAGCAAAAACCTGAGGTTAGCCATTTATGAATAAAAAATCATGTCGTTCTGAATATGTAGAGTTACATATCAAACATAGAAATTTTAGCTTTTAAATACTTGAATATTCTAGTACATTTAATTGCAGGGTAAGTACTTGTTCTGAAAGGAGATAAAATTGCATTTATTTTGAAATGTAACCTAAGTATTCATTTGAATAAAAGACAATGTTTAAAATATCACTCATTCAAGAAAGAAGATGTCCAGTTAGTTGTTTTTCATGCCAATTATGTTCTCTAAACTTACTATAAATACTAGATTAGTAATCCTAATTCATTATTTTCTGGGAAATAGAAATTCAATTTCCTAAAACTCATGACTATAACTTTTTCTCAAACAATTGCTAAGTAATTGTTTTATATTTTTTTGTCATGGGATATTATTTGATATATTTTTATTCATTAAGTTAAATAAATGGCCAATAACAATATAAATTATGCATGAACAAGTTTATCTAACACAAGTATTTCTTTCACAAGGCATATCATGGCTCTCTTAAGGAACACTAGAAAGCAGTGTGCTCTTTATTAATTTTTAGTTATTGTCTTAATAGTTATTAATTGTCAGAAGTGGCAATTCTATAATATATTTAAAGCATTTGATTATACTCCCTCTATTTCCTTTTCATTGCTCCTTTCTCCAAAGATCTTCTGCTTTTCACATAAAATTACATCTTCATATACGTGAATATAAACTAATTTGGAATATTTAAGCTAAACTGCAACTTAATTCAAGATGTACAGTGGATTAATAGGATGAATAAAAACTTCAATATTTTGTGTTAACTTCTGAATTGAGTTATCACTATTATTATGGTTAGTGTTAGGGTCCCAGACAGAATTAGAATTAGAATTAGAGAAATAGAAAATTTAGGTTCAACACAGAATGACCCATTGCAACAATGATACACACAAGACACTATGTTGAAAATGAACTTTACACCCTGGGGAGGGAGGAGTAAGGTAAGTGGGGAAGGATGGGATAGTGGGAGAACAAGACAGAAGGGGGTAACAATGCTCAACAAGAAATGTACTCCTTACGTTACACGTGTATTTAATCCCTCTTTAAAGCATCTTTACAACAAAATAAATTTTTTTAAAAAATAATGAAAAATATAACCTGCCAGTACATAGGAAAACACTTAAAAATTTTAGGTTCAAAATGCAAGTAAAATTTAGACCTACATGCTGAGCAAGAGTTAGAATAAATGTGAAGAGGCTTCTTATTAACATGATGATTCAGATATATGTAGGCTTAGGATTAGCAAGGTATTCCAGTTAGAGCTGGGTTAGGATGAGAAAAAAGATATAAAATATTGTGTAAAACTGCCACATATTTTAAGAAGAATGAATGGCATCAAAGTTAGAATGAATGAAAACCAGTGTTACTTTAAACATTCAGATATAATTTGGTTTAAAGTGTGAGATACTTTGTTTGTTCTAGCTAGGGTTAGGGAAGGATAAGCTTTAGGGTAAATTTTACTTTTACACTAAGAAGTAGAAGCAAAAAATGTGTGATTGAATAGAATCTAGACAATTTTCCTTACATTAACCATTTGGTGTTAAATCAGACGGTGATTAAGATTAGGTTTCTGGTTAACCGGGGTTGAGGATACAGTAAAGAAATGGGATAAATTAGTGGCTTGCACCTATTATCCTAGCTACTCAGGAAGCTGATTTCTGAGGATCACAGTTCAAAGATAGCCCGGGCAGGAAAGTCCGTGAGACTTTTATCTCCAATTAACCACCAGAAAACCCAAAAGCGGTGCTGTGGCTCAAGTGGTAAAGCACACACCTTGAGCTAAAGAACTCAGGGATTGTGCCCCGGCCCAGAGTTCAAGCCCCACGACCGACAAAAAGAAAAAAAAAAGAAATGTGTTAAATGATAAGTAAAGCTGAACTTATTTTAGGTTCTAGGAATTCAGGAAATGCTGGGATAATGGAAGTACAATTTATTTCATAATATCAGGAATTGAGATCAATGGGTATAATGATTGCTGTTATGGAACAAGATACATTCAGAATTAAGAGTGAGAAAATCTGTAGGGTTTACAGAAAACCTGAAATTTATTTCAAGAATTACAAGTGGAATTTCAGTTAGGATTGCAGAAAAAGAGCATTTTTCATAAATTTTAGAATTGGGATACTATTAGTATCAAGCTTATGGTTAGGGTTAGAGTGAAGGAGAAGATAATGAGGCTCAAACTGAAGGTAAATTTTAGAATAAGCCTGGTAAGAATTAGAATGAATGTGAACTAGAGTATTGCTATTAATATTAGAATCTACTTACAATTAGGCTTATGGTTATTGTCAATGTTCCAGTTAAGATTAAGTTGGGGTTAGAAAATGACTAAGATATTTGAAAAAAATGAAACCTATTTTTGGAAGGCTTATTTGAATCAAGTTAGGATGAGTGAAAACTAGTGTACTTGTGTTAGTGTTAGTATTGTCATACAATTAGGATTAAGATTAAGGTCAGTATTTTGGTCTGATTATGATGACTGTTATGAATAAGAAAGTTTTTAGTATAAAATTCAGTTCTCACTAACAAGTAGAAGCAAAAATATGAGACTGAATAGTAACTAGAGCATTATCATTATATTTATTTCTCAGTGATCATTCTTGTAATGATTAATGAGAGTTTTCCAGGCAGGTTTAGGTTGAGAGTTAGCATTAAGTAATGGACTAGAGGGTAAGTAAATCTGAAAATGTTTTAGGGTACAGGGTTTGTGGAAAAGTAGGATGAATGGAAACTACAAAATTTTTCCTGATAAGAGAATTTGAGGACAAGTAATATAATCGTTCATGATAGAGAACAAGATAACTTCAGAGGTAGAGTCAGAAAATTTGTGGGAATTAGGGCATACTGAAACTAATTTCCAAAGTGCAAACTGGAGTATTCATTAGTATGATTAAAAACTAGTCTTTTTCTTAAACATTAGAATTGGACTATCATTAGGGTGAAAGTTAGGTTTCAGTTCCAGCTGGGGTTAGTGTAAGCATTAGAGAAATGGAAAGTTAGGGTACAACTGGAAGTAAATTTTCGAATAACAAGTCGAGTTAGAATTAGGATGAATGTGAAATAGGAAACGGCTAATAATATTAAGATTAGGGTATGATTAGTGTGAGGGTTAACCTGAATATTCCAGTTAAGAGTTAGGGTTACAATAATGGAAAGATAATGAGCAAAACTGCAAACTATTTTAAGAAAGATAAGTTGAATCAAAGTTAGGATGAATAAAAACTAATGTATTTGTGTGGCTTTTAAAATCCAAAGCACATTAGTTCCAGTGTTAGGGTTACTTTTCTAATTCAGGTTAAGCTTAAGGTTAGGGAAGGGTAAGCTTTAAAGTAAAACTGATTTTTTTGTTAACATTTTCAAGTAAAATATGTTTGAAATTTAACAAAAACTACAGAGTTTCTCTAAGTTTCCTATGCAGGGTTCAATGGGGTTAAATTTAGAGTGAGGTTTCTAGTAAGGTTTAGATATATAGTAAGGGTTAGGAACTAGAGTAGATTTTAAGTAAACCTGCGACTTCTTTTTGGAGATATAGGAGTTCTGTACAAGTTAAGATTAGTGGAAACTATGGTATTTTTCATGGTATGAGGATTTGAGGTTAATGATTCATAATAGGGAACAAGATAGATTTCAGAGTCCAAGTCTAGGAATCTGTAGTATTTGGAGCAAACTGCAAATCATTTCAAAGACAATGGGTATCTGTAAGGATGTATCTAAACTCGAGTATTTTCCATTAATTTTAGGATTGGGTTACTATTATCATGAAGGTTACTCTTAGGGTTCTGACCAGGATTAGAGTTAGGATTAGGGAAATTGAAGGTTGAGAACTTGAGTGACTTACTTCCCTTGTGTATGTATATGCACTATTCTAAGGCTTGAACTCAAGGCTTGGGTTCTGTTCCTGAGCTTTTTGCTGTAGGCTACGAGCCACGAATACACTTCCAGCTTTCTTTGGCAGTAAATTGGAGATGAGAATCTCACAGACTTTCCTATCTGAGCTGACATTGAAGTGAGATCTCCAGATCCCTGCCTTCTCATTGAAGTTAGGATCAAAACCATAGGTCTTGTCCGTAGTTTCCCTTACTTGCAGTAACTAGTACATGGTATCATATGACCATATAAGATGATGTTAAGTAAAATGAACCCCAAGATATGGACACAAGTGAGTTTTTATTCCATGAGATTCTTATCTCTATATAATCTCCCAAATAAAGTTGGAAGGGGAGCTGTGGTTCAAGTATAGAACACCATCCTTTAGGGAAAAAGCTTAAGTGAGAAGGTAAGGTCCTGAGTTTAAACCACAATATTAGCACTCAAAAAGTTGATTTCTTTTCCTTGAAGTTTTTATTAAATTGCTCAGAAAATAATAAACATTGAATTTATGTTTAGCATTACTATGAAAATCATGTTATATTTATTGATGTTATTCTTTATTTTCCTAAATTTTATTTACACATTAATATCCAGTAATGGAAAGAGACGATTAGTGTTTCACAATTTTTTATGGCAGTTGAATATATGGATGAGAGATGCTTACAAGGAATTTGGACTGAAATAGATATGTGCAAGCTCTTCATATAAATAAATGATAGTTGAAGAACCTGTGGCCCTGTATGAAATAAAATAAAGAAATCAGCAAGGAAAGATAAGGTATGATTCTGGAAATCACACAATTTTGGAAGATAAAAAAACAAGGAAAATATTTAGTTTTTTGTATGTTCTTTGTAACCCACAGACACAATTTATTCCTTATTTCTACTGTAAGGCATTTCAGTTAACTTTATTTTACAAAGTTAAACATGATTGGCATTTAATACTAACTGGCTTCTGTCACAGGTGAGCAATTATTCTAGCCAGGTGCTAGGGGTTCATGCCTATAATCCTAGCTACTCTGAGGGCTGAGATGTCTAGAGCCTAGTTCAAAGCCAGATTGGAGAGGAAAGTTGTTGAGACTTTTCTGTTCAATTAACCACAAAAAAACTGGAAGTGGCACTGTGGCTCAAAGTGGCAGCACTAGCCTCGAGTAATAAATTTCAGATACAGAACCCAAGTCCAGAGTTCAAGTTCTATGAAATAATTCTTAAAATACTTGTTCTCAGGATTTCTTTAACTTGTGTAGAAGAATGTTTTAAACTTAAGGATTTTTTATTTCATGTTGTCAGCATTGATTTTTAATATGTGCAGAGAAAAATAATTTAAAGTCAGAACTGGTTTGAATTGCTTTTATTACACATTGCCTCTACACATTCTAGCTATTAGCAATGAATATGGATATGTGTTTCTTTGAGCAGATAAACAAACTTTTGTAATGGTAGCCTTTATATATAACACCTTAATTGTAATAATAAAATTAATATTATTACTATTATTATTTTTGTCTGCTGTGGGGCTTGAATTCTGGGTCTAGGCATTGTCCTTCAGCTCTTCAGCTCAAGGCTAGCACTCTAACACTTGAGCAACAGTGCCACTTCACATTTTCTGAACCTTCAGTTGGAGATAAGGGTCTCACAGACTTTCCTGCTTGCGCTGGCTTTGAACAGAGACCCTCAGTTATCAGCCTCCTTAGTAGCAAGGTTTACAGGTGTGAGCCACTGTCAGCTAGCAGTAAAATTATTTTGAAAAAGAAAAACCCATGATTCTATCTTTAAAAAGTTACAATCTGGCAAGTGTATCTGTAACATTAGTTGTATCAAGTAACAATAGGCAGCAATCATTTTTAGATCTCACTATGTCCTGTCCAATGCCAGATAAAATATCATTAATTTACTTTTTCCTAACCAAGTTCATGATGAATTCTCAGCACCACAATTTTCTAGTGAGTACAAAGAATTCTTCAATGTATTTATTTCAACAAACAGCATTTTGCACTTGGTTTTTTTTTTTAAATTTTGCCAGCCCTGGGGCTTGAAATCAGGGCCTGGGCATTCTCCCTGAGTTTCTTTTGCTCAAGGTTAGCACATTACCAATTGAGCCACAGCACCACTTCCAATCTTTCTGCTTATGTCATACTGAGGAATCAAATTAAGTGCGTCATGCATGCAAGGCCAGCACTCTACCACTAATCACATTCGCAGTCATTGGGTCTTTTGTTGTTGTTGTTGTTTTAAAATAGCATTTTACTATGTGTCCTTCTGTTGGCCTAAAACTTAGGCTGGTCTCAAGCTAACTGCTAAATCAGCCTCCCAAGTTCAGAGATTACAAACATTGACCACCATTGACCACAAGATTCTTTGTGAGAGCATACTCTTTTCAGATATAGAAATAGTTATTCTGTCTTCCTTGGACTGGATGCTTTTTGCATTCTGCACTGTTAATCACATTTCTTGTCCTGTTATGTTCCCCCTTCTAGATCAATTGAAATATTTCAGGTTCTGAACTTGAAGCTGATCCCTGCCATCCAACAACACCACATTCTAGTGGATAGCACTAGCTGGCCTCATGAGCATAGCAGCCAGCTGGAGCTCAGCTATCTGATGGCCTTCAACTTCAACAATGCAATCATTTCTGTGCACAGACTGAAAACTGTCATAGGTAAGTTTGATTTATTCCAGCCTATTCTCAGCTACTTGCCATTCTCAGCTTTGTATGCTTTAAATTCTGTTAAACATTCATTACTATTTCCCACCATTCTCCAATGTAACATATATGAATTTCTTTAAAATTTATCCAAACATGCAAAAATGTTAACGTAGTTGCTGTCCACCAGTGGCTCATGTTTGAAAACCTAGCTACTTTAGAGGTCAAAAACTGAGCATCTTGGGTTAAAGCAGCCCAAAATCCAGAAGTGGAGATGTGGCTCAATTGGTAGAGTGTCAGTTTTGAGCAAAAAGACTAACCAAGTATAATTGGTCTACTTTGGACTCACTCATGGAAAACACACACACACAGACACACACACACACACACACACACACACACACACACACACACACACACACACATACACACACATACACACAATGTACATTCTCCTAGACTCCCCTTCTTGAGCAGTATTCAATGCCATTAACTTAATGCACGTTTTCCAAATTATTATGGTAGGGATTATACTACATTTGTATTTATGAAAAGGCAGTTTTTGTACTTTTTCTTTTTCATTTTTTTGGTACTTATGTGATAAAACAGTGTTTTGTGAAGACTAAACAGAAATCAATGTGTCAGTAAATAGATAGGTGACAGACTGAAAGATGCAGATAATATCACTTGAAATTTTATTTCTCCAAATTTAAATATATATACATATGTATGTATTTAAAATTTCTGCCAAGATTTTATTTCCATTAACAAAGATCTATTTGTTCCATTATATAAATTTAACATGTTGTATGTTTCATAGTAGATTTATATTTATAGAATTTCTTAACTTTGGAGACAAGGTTCTGCAGTGTAGACCAGGCTTTCTTCAACTCCTAATTCTCCTGTGTCAGGTTCCTGAGTATTGGCTGGCATTACCATGTGGCAGCATAGTACCATGTCCAGCTATATTATTTATATTTTGTACAGTAGAATATTAATGTGAACAGCTTTAAGCCACATATCTTCATGAGCATGAATGAATTCCTTGCAGAAAATGTTATAAATAGAGTTACTGAGTAAAGCCAATAATGGTAGACATGCCTGTAATCCCAGCACCAAGGAGGATTGTAAGCTTTAGAGCAGCCTGAGCTCCACAGTAAGTCCCTTTTAAAAGAAAACAACACTAGTGCACATAGAAAGCTGTGCAAACTGCCTCAGTTTAGTTATGAAGAATAACTCATGAGACAAAGAGTATGGTCATTTAATATTATTTAAATAATAGTTATAATATTATTGATGAACTTTTGGTAAGTCTTCATATTTCCTGTTTGTATCCTTCTTTTTTCGTGCATATATTTTTCTTTTTCTTTTTTTTTATTGTGAAAATACCGTACAGAGGGGTTACCATTACATGAGCAAGGTAATGAATACATTTCTTTTTTTTTTCTTTTTCTTTTTTATACAAAGAGCAAAGAGTGGAAGTTTCTAGATATTGTGAGCAAATCATGATTGAGTACGGATCTTTACTTATTCCTTTCTGATCCAGGAATATGTGTTTCATGTGTAAGCAATAGTTCTAACTTAATATAATAAGGAATTAAACATTTCATTCTTTTTATTTTTTTTGGTTGGTCATGGGGCCTGAACTGTGGGCCTGGGTACTGTCGTTCAGCTCTTCAGCTCAAGGATAGTACTCTACCACTTGAGCCACAGTGCAACTTCTGGCTTTTATTTCTGCTTATGTGGTGCTGAGGAATCCAACCCAGGGCCTCATGCATACAAGGCAAGCAAACTAACACTGAGTCACCTTCCCAGCCCATAAAAATTTAATTCTTTTTCTTTAATTTTAATTTGTATTTTTATTTTTGTGAACATACTGTACAGAGGGGTTACAATTACATGGGCAAGATAATGAGTACATTTCTTATCAAGAATTGCAGCCTCCTCCTTTGTTTACCCTTTACATCTCGTACAAGCCTCCCCTGGCCCCCCACTCAATCCTCCCCTCCCCCTCGCACCAAAGTTGTAAAGTTCGTTTTCGACATGACAACATGTACTTCTCATTGTTGCAACGGGTCCACCTGTATAATTAAACGACTTGTTTTTCCCCATCTCCTCCACAAATTATACCGACATCAAATATAGTGAAAGCAGGGGTTATACTGTGGGGGAGGGACATACAAAACAACAAAGAAATAATCTTATAATTGCGTGAGAATCAAATGCATGAAAGAAAAAAAAAACATTTAAATACATAACTAAGGGCTCATTTTCCTAACATCACATTATCTGAACTTTTCTGCTTGACTCATACATATACTAGATATTGCAAATAAAGGAAACCATGGGGACCTATGTTTCTTTGGGCCTGGCTTACTTCACTTAATATAATTTTGTCCAAGCCTTCCCATTTCCTAACAAATTGGGCAATGTCACTCTTTCTGATGGAGGCATAGAATTCCACTGTGCATATATACCACATTTTCTTGATACATTCATCTACTGAGGGGCATCTGGGTTGGTTCCATATCTTAGCTATGGTAAATAATGCTGCAATAAACATAGTTGTGCTGGTAGCTTTAGTGTGGTCTTGTTTGTAAGCATTTGGGTAAATGCCCAAAAGTGGGATTGCTGGCTCATAGGGGAGCTCTATGTGAAATCTTTTGAGGAACCTCCATACTGCTTTCCAAAGTGGTTGAACAAGTTTACACTCCCACCAACAATGAAGTAAGGTTCCCTTCTGTCCACATTCCCTCCAGCATCTGTTGTTGTTAGAATTCTTG
Source organism: Dipodomys spectabilis (assembly GCF_019054845.1). Classification (NCBI taxonomy): domain Eukaryota; kingdom Metazoa; phylum Chordata; class Mammalia; order Rodentia; family Heteromyidae; genus Dipodomys; species Dipodomys spectabilis. The sequence goes on along the minus strand of NW_024870916.1, from coordinate 4,642,056 downwards.
ATTTTTGCCATTCTAACTGTGGTGAGGTGGTACCTTAATGTTGTTTTGTTTTGCAATTAATTTATGGCTAGGGAGGTTGAACATTTCTTCATGTGTCTATTGGCCATCCTTCTTTCTTCTTCAGAGAAGTTTCTCTTCAAGTCTTTAGCCCACTTATTTATTGGGCAGTTGTTTCTTTGAGGATTTGTTGTTGGGGGATTTAATTTTTTGAGTTCCAAGTATATTTTAGATATGAGACCCTTGTCCGTTGTATGGCTAGTGAAGATCTTCTCCCATTCCGTGGGTTTTCTATTGATCTTGTTAGCTATGCTCTTTGCAATGCAGAAGCTCTGGAAGTTCATGCCATCCCATTTGTCCAACCCTTTTTAGATTTGTTGTATTTCCGAGTCTCTATTAAGAAAAATTTGGCTTGAGCCAAGGAGACCTAGGGTTTCTCCTATTCCATCCTGTAATGTTTTCAGAGTGTCTGCTTTGACTCTGACGTCTTTGATCCATTCGGAGTTGATTGTGGTGCAGGGTGATATATAAGGATCTAGCTTTAGTTTTCTACAAGTAGTTAACCAATTTTGCCAGCAACATTTACTGAAGAGGCTGTCTTTCTTCCATTCTATTATTTTAACTCCCTTATCAAAGATTAGTTGACTATAGGTCTGTAGGTTCATTTCTGGGTTTTCAATTCTATTCCATTGGTCTTGAGGTCTGTTCCTATGCCAGTACCAAGCTCTTTTGATTCCTATGGCTTTACAGTAGATTTTGCCATGTGGTATTGATATTCCTCCAGCAGTGTTCTTTCCGTTGAGGAGCGTTTTTGCTATTCGGGGTCTTTTATTGTTCCATATGAATTTTTGTATTGCCTCTTGTATTTCCTTGAAGAATGAGGTTGGAATCTTGATAGGTATCACGTTGAATTTGTAGACAGCCTTGGGAAGTATTGCCATTTTCACGATGTTGATCTTTCCAGTCGAGGAGCATGGGAGGTTTTGCCATTTTCTATTTTCTGTTTTGATTTCCTTTTTCAAGATTTTAAATTTTTCATCATAGAGGTCCTTCACTTCTTGGGTTAAGTTAATTCCTAGGTATTTTATTTTTTGAGGTGCTATTACAAATGGAGTTGTTTTCCTAATTTCAGCCACACTTTTCTCACTGTTGGCATACAGAAAAGCCATTGATTTTGGGGGGTTAATTTTATACCTTGCTAATTTGCCAAAATTTTGAATCAGCTTGAATAATTTGGGAGTGGAGTCTATGGGATTCTTTAAATAAAAGATCATGTCATCTGTAAAGAGGGAGAGTTTTATTTCTTCTTTCCCTATTTGGATCACCTTTATGTTTGCATCTTGTCTTATTGCTGTAGCTAGGTATTCTAATACTAAATTGAAGAGAAATGGAGAGAGTGGACATCTTTGACTTGTTCCTGAGTTAAGACAAAATGGCTTTAGTTTTCCACCATTGAGTATAATGCTGGCTGTAGGTTTGTCATATACAGCCTTTATTGTATTGAGGAATGTTCCATGGATTCCTAATTTTTCCAAAATCTTCATCATGAAGGGGTCTTGCATCTTGTCGAATGCTTTTTCTGCATCTATTGAGATAACCATGTGGTTCTTATCCTTGCTGCTGTTGATGTGATGAATAATATTAATTGATTTGCATATATTGAACCAGCTTTGCATCCCTGAAATGAATCCTGTTTGCTCGTGGAGTGTAATTTTTTGGATGAATTATTGAAGTCGATTGGCCAAAATTTTGTTGAGAAATTTTGTATCAATGTTCATCAAAGAAATGGGTCTATAGTTCTCTATCTTTGATGGGTCCCTGCTTGGTTTTGGGATGAGGGTTATGATGGCTTCATAGAATGAGAACAGTCGTGAACTTTTGAAATCTCTTTCATTTTCATTGAAGAGTTGGAGGAGTATTGCTGTGAGCTCTGCTTTGAAGGCCTTGCAGAATTCCGCTGTAAAACCATCTGGTCCTGGACTTTTCTTAGCTGGGAGGTCTCTTATTGCTGTTTCCATTTCAATGCTTCATATGGGCCGGTTAAAATGTTTTAACTCATCTTGGTTTAGTTTTGGCATGTCAATATTTGCTAGGAAAAGGTCCGTTTCTGTCATGTTCTCAAACTTATTAGCATAAAGTTTTGAGAAGTATTCCCTTATAATGTTCTGAATCTTGGATATTTCCGTGGTGATGTTTCCATTCTCATCTCTGAGTTTATTTATTTGGGTGTGTTCTCTTCTTTTTCTGATAAGATTTGCTAAGGGTCTATCAATTTTGTTAAGTTTTTCGAAGAACCAACTCTTTGTTTTGTTGATTCTTTGTATAGATTTTTGGATTCCAATTCATTTAACTCTGATTTAATTTTAATTATTTCTTTCCATCTATTGGATTGGGGTTTACCTTGCTGCTCTTTTTGAAGGAGGTTTAGATGTGTGATTAAATTGTTGGTTTCAGATCTTTCCAATTTGTTGATGTTGGTGCTCAGATCAATAAACTTGCCTCTGAGTACTGCCTTTGCTGTTTCCTAGAGGAGCTGGTAATTTGTGTGCTCATTTTTGTTGAATAGCATGAACATTTGAATTTCCTTTCTAATCTCTTCCATGACCCACTCGTGCTTCAGCAGTGTGTTGTTCAGCCTCCATGTGTTACCAGACTTTCTTTGGTGGCTTTTGTTGTTGAGTTCTAATTTTATTCCCTTGTGGTCAGAGAGAATGCAAGGTATAACTTCAATGTTTCTGAATTTAGACAATTTGCTTTGTGGCCTAAAATGTGGTCTCTTTTAGAAAATGTTCCATGTGCTGCTGAGAAAAACGTGTATTCTGATGCTGCTGGGTGAAATATTTGGTAGATGTCTGTTAAATCTAGTTGATCTATGCAGCTGTTTAGATCTATGGTTTCCCTGTTGAGTTTTTGCCGAGTTGACCTATCTAGTGGGGAGAGTGGTGTGTTAAAATCCCCAACAATTAATATCTTTGGATCTATATGGGATTTGAGGGAAAGTAGTGTTTCTTGGATAAATATGGGTGCTCTGTAGTTTGGCGAATAGTTATTTAGAATTGTAATATCCTCCTGAAGGAGTGATCCCCTAATTAGTATGTAGCGACCTTCTTTATCTCTTCTCATGAGTTTTAATTTGAAGTCTATTTTATCTGATATTAGGATTGCAACTCCCGCCTGTTTATGGGGGCCGTTTGCATGGTAGATTTTGTTCCAGCCTTTAACATTGAAAATGAGTTTGTTTTTACGGGCAAGATGTGACTCCTAATGGCAGTAGATAGAAGGATCTTGTTTTTTAATCCAACTAGACAGTCTATGTCGCTTATTGGAGAGTTAAGTCCGATAATGATGATAGAAAGGACTGAGTGGTATTTGGGAGTGCCTGCCATGTTATTCACCTTCTTGGGTGCTGCGAAAACTGGGTTCTTCCTATAGTTCTTGGATTCTCAGTTTGGGTGCAGTTTCTTGGCCTTTATTGTGGTTTGTTGGTTTTCAATGTGTAGGACATCTTTAAGAATCTTTTGTAGGGCTGGTTTGGTGGAGATGTATCGTTTCAGTTTTTCTTTGCTATGGAAGGTTTTTATTTGGCCTTCAGTTATGAAGGAGAGTTTAGCTGGGTACAGTATTCTTGGTTGATAGTTGTTTGTTTTTAGGGCATGGCATACATCATTCCAGGCTCTTCTTGCTTTGATTGTCTCTGCTGAGAAATCTGAGGTGATTCTAATTGGTTTCCCTTTATAGGTGATTAATGTTTTATCCTTGACAGCTTTATGAATCTTTTCCTTGGTCTGAGTTGATCCTGTGTGGATTATAATGTGACGGTGGGATGTCCTATTCTGGTCTGGTGGAGTTCTAAACGTTCTTATATCTGAATAGGCCTATCTTTTTGCATGTTTGGGAAGTTCTCTGCTAGGATCCTCTTAAACAAATTTCCTAGTCCATTAACTTCTGTTTCTAGGTTCTCCTCTACACCCATTATCCTTAGATTAGGCCTTCTGATCATGTATTCCAAGTGTTGGATAGATCTGTCATATTTGTTGGACTTGTCTTGGATGGTTGTATGTTCTTTCTCTATAATATCTAGGCTGTCTTCAGTCCCCGAGATTCGATCTTCTGCATGGTCTAACCTGTTGTCAAGACTTTCTCCTTTTTTTTTTTTATTTCTTTTCCTTCTAGTTGGTCAGCTTTGATGACTTCAAATTCTTTGTTGAAGCTTTGTTTTAGATCTTGTATGAACTTCTTTACTTCCTTAATTTGGTGTTCAGTGTTTATTCTCAAATCACTTAGTTGTTTGGTTATGTTTTCCTTGGACTCCCATTGCTTCTGTTGGGCTCCATTCAGCCTTGCCTTTGTGGTCTCCCTGACTTCCTTCAGCTGTTTGTTAATGGAACCCATGAATGCCTTTAGTGATCTTTGTGTATTCTCATCCTGCGCTCTCAATTTCTGTATTACTCTTTCCTTTTCTTCCTCCCATTCATGTCATTCCTGTAGTTCTCTTTGAGTGTTCTCAACCTGCTCATGCCATTCCTGACTTTCTCTTTGAGTATTCTCACGCTGCTCACGCAAATCCTGTATCAGTTTTTGAGTAGCTTCCTCACGCTTATGATATTCCTGTATAAACCTTTGTATTGCCTCCTCTCTCTCCCTCTCATGCTCATACAGAGTCTTTTGTAGGTTTTCAATGTTTTCCTACATTGACATTTTGTTTGCCTCCTCTCTCTCCCTATCACACTCATACAGAGTACTTTGTATGTTTTCAATCTTTTCATTTGTATGTTTGCCAGCAGGGAATATAATGAGAGAAGGGGGGGGAGAGATATAAAGGAGATGTTAAAGATTTAAAAATAAAAATACTTAAAATATTATAGGTATAAAGAGGTAGTACTGTTATTAAGGAATTTAAGTCTCAGAGGTTTTGAATTGAGTAATAAATTTGTGGATTAAGTGTGTACATAATGGGGGATAGGGTCTAATATTCAACTACGGGTTTATCTGAGGATGTGCATAATAACAATTAAGTCACATGAAGAAGAATGAAAGAGAAGAAAAGGTGAAAAGGATAAGGAAGAAAGAAAAAAAGATCAGAAGTTCAGTAGAGCAAATAAAAAACAAAAAGAAATTTTTTAATAAAAAGAAAGAAAAAAAAGAAAGAAAAATGCGCACACACTTGTGTCCCTAAAATAAAGATTATAAGAGGAAAAAAGTTACTAGAAAACAATTTTTTTCAAAAAAGGTAAAAATTAAAAAAAGTTTTAGAAAAGAAAAAAAAATTTATAAAAGGTATAAAACTAAAAAAAGATGAAGAAAAAAAGTTCTTTGATTTTTTTGGGAGGGTTGGGGAAAATCCTGTATCTCCCTTGTGTCCGTAATCAGTCTCTTGTTGGAGTCTCTGGTCTGCTTGCGGTCCTGTGGCTTGGTTGGTTTCTTAAGTCAGTTTGTTTGGACAGGCAGAAAAATGCTCTGCTTTACCCAGGATATTGCGATCCTCCTCCCAGTTTAGTTCAATGGGAGAGAGATCAGCTTTGAGTATCTCAAAATGATGGAGATGGCTTTTTCCTCATGTTTGGAGATGCTGTGATGAGGCTAGGTTCTGGGTAGAGTTGAGGACTTTCAGCAAACAGTAGATTTTCCCGGGGGCTGGTTTGTGAGAAACTCACAGAGCCCAGCCTGGAGCCACTCTCAGGGTTTATGTTTACTGAATTTCAACTGATTGTCAAGGCTGCTAAAAGGAGGGGCAGCCTCTGGCTCTGATTACCCAGTGAAGAAAGCCACTCCTAGGGCTGGTACCCGAGCTGTGTGACTTTTCCCTGGGTGGAGCTGAGTCTGGCAGATCAGGTTAGGCTCTTGTGACCTGCTAAATGACTCTAGATTTCTTCCAAGGCCTGAGTTGGAGCTAGCAGCTCCACTGAGCTTTGTCGGTATCCAAGATGGAGATCTCCGGTACTGGGGGGGTGGCCTTACCTCCTCTGCTCCCTGAGAAGGAGTGAGGACGTCAGGCTTTTACTCACGCCGAGTCTTGGTTCCTGGGTCATCTCTGGTCTGCGAAGTGCAGGATGAAGATGTCTGCTCCTTTTCCGTTCTTGCTGGTGTTGAGTAGAATCCGCTCACCTGCTGTGTCTGGCTCCTTCGTCCAGGACTCTCTGTGATTCAGGTATGGCGGCAGCAGTTGCCGCTGCCACCGCTGCCGCTGCAGCAGTGGCGGCGGTTGGCAAAAACTCAGATCTGTCTCCTTGCCTGGATTTTCCCTCTCTGGCCTAACTCTATGTCCTGTGAAGGCACACTTGATGTGATTCTCTGGCTTAGGACTGTTCACTGGAACTCTAAAACTGCTTTCTATGTGAGAGCTTGTTTAGCCTCCAGCTTCTCCTCCACCATCTTCCTGGAACTCCCCTCTAAACATTTCAATCTTAAGAAATGATTTGTTGACAAAGAAGGATCTTTCCCTTTGTTCTGAAATACCCACTTCTCCAAAGTTTCCTTGTTTGATTCAGTGAAAGAACTAACTTTTCCATGGAGTTTTCCAAGTTAACAGGGTTCACTAATTTCCTCAATATTCTTTCATCATGTGATGAATGCTTTTTACTTAACAACTGTATCCATCAGTGGCAAAGAAGATGTAGGCAAATCAAAAACTGGAACTGGACTTCAGGCTTGTCCATCAAACTAGTGCCAGGCATACAGTGGTCAAGTAATTGCCTCTCTTCCAAATTTAGTGTCACTGTTCAAAAGAGAGAATAAGTCATTCCTTTTTATAGGCTGAGTATTGTATTTGTGATGGCTGTACAGTAAACAGTTGTAATAGCTGGTAATGAGAATTTTTCTTGACATCATAGCGGGGGGAGGATGGGATGGGAAGGGGAAACAAAAGAGAAGGCTACAATGCTTGATAAGAAATGTACTCATTATCTTGCCCATGTAATTGTAACCCCTTTGTACAGTATTTTCACAATAAAAAAATTAAAAATTAAAAAAATATAAAACAAAACAACAACAACTGTTGAGCTTGGAAGAGGGAAAGTATTGTTAAGTAGGATGATAGGAACATACAAAATTTAGTGTGTTTGTGTGTGTGTGTGTTTGGTTGTGCTGGTCCTTGGGCTTGAACTCAGGACTTGGGCACTGTTCCTGAGTTTTATGATCAAGTCTAGCACTCTACCACTTGGACCAAACTCCACCTCAAGTTTTTTTAGAAGTCATTGGAGATGAGTCTGATCCAGTTTCCTGTTCAGGCTTAGAACCTTGATCTCTTTCTCAGCCTCTTTTGTGAGTAAGATTACAGGTGTGAGTCTGTAGTAGTTATATTACTGTTAAGTAATATAGTAAACATCATGCCAGTTTAGACTCCTTCCAGCAGTGTTTGTGTGTTGCACACACACCTAAGATAAAACCCACTCCATATTTGATGACATCCAGATTGCATAATGCCATGAGATACATAATTGTTATGCTCACTTTACCTATGAAGAATTTGAGCTCCAGAGAGTTTAGTTAATTTTGAGTCCCCATCTAGTATACAGTGGAGCCTGTATCCAAGCTCAACTAGGTCTGTTTATTTCAGAATACATGGAGTCATCATCTGTTCTAGTCAACATGTTTTCTAGCAAGTACTTCTGGTTGCAAGTACAGTTCTTTTTTTATTGTGAGAATACCGTACAGAGGAGTTACAATTACATGGGCAAGATAACGAGTACATTTCTTATCAAGCATTGTTGCCTCCTCATTGTTTCCCCTTTGCAAGTACAGTTCTGTGCCTGACAGATTACCTTTCTCTCTCTTTAACTGTTTGTACCCACTTTCATAAGCTAGGGAAGCACAAGTGATGAGAATAGCTATTTTTGAAGGGGAAATTGATAATGGGGTTTGAACTTGGTATCACATGCATATTAGTCAGATCTTCCATTTGAGTTTTGCCTCCAGCACAATATTTCTGTTTTTTTCTTTTGTATTATTATTATACAGGTGAGTTACAGTCATATAACTCAGGTCTGGATATATTTCTTTTTAAAAATGTCACTCCTTCTCTTGCTCTCTCAATTTTTCTCTCACTGGTTTGGTTTTATTAATTTCTTCCTCTTCCTCCCTCTCCTCCTCCCCCTCTTCTCCTCCTCCTCCTCCTCCTCCTCCTCCTCCTCCTCCTCCTCCTCCTCCTCCTCCTCTTCCTCCTCCTCTTCCTCCTCCTCCTCCTCCTCTCACCTCCTCCCCCTCCTCATCCTCCTCCTCCTCCTCCTCCTCCTCCTCCTCCTCCTCCTCCTCCTCCTCCTCCTCCTCCTCCTCCTCCTCCTCCTCCTCCTCCTCCTCCTCCTCCTCCTCCTCCTCCTCTTCTTCTTCTTCTTCTTCTTCTTCTTCTTCTTCTTCTTCTTCTTCTTCCTCCTGCTACTCTTCCTCTTCCTCTTTTTCTTCTTATTATTGAGATTTAGAGGGAATAGTTACATACGTGTGGCAATGATTACATTTCTTTTGTCTTTGTTTTTGTTTCAGTCAGTAATAAGGCTTGAACCCAGGGCCTGAACACTGTCTCTGAGCTCTTTTGCTGAAGAATGGCACTCATATTGAGCCACAGCTCTCCTTCCCTTAGTGCATTTCTTTGTGGACAATGTTAACCTTTCCGTTCATCTCTTCCAGTTTTCCCATCCTTCCCCACAAACAAGTTGCATAGGTCATTTTCAGCATAGTACAAATTGAATATCACTGTTGCACATGTTCATCGTTTGTCTCTCCTTTGGAAAGACCCCTTTAACTTCACAAAGAGAGATTAATGAAGAAACCTGACAAAAATGAAAGAAAATAAAGAAAAATATCTTGTTTCTGTTTCCTGGCCACTGGTTATTTTTGAGATAGTGTGTGTGTGTGGTGTGTGTGTGTGTGTGTGTGTGTGTGTGTGTGTGTGTGTGTGTGTGTGTGTGTGTGTGTGTGTGTGTGTAAATACTTGAGCTTGAACTCAGGGAGCTGACCTTTAGCTTTTTAACTCAAGGGTAACAGTCTATGACTTGAACCAAACTTCCACTTCTTGATTTTGAATGGTTAATTGGAGATCAAAATTTCACAGATTTTTCCTACTTGTTCTAGCTATAATCCAATTTCCTCAGATCTGAGCTTTATAAATAGCTAGTTACAGATGTGAACCACTGGTGATGCTTGACCTACCTTCCTTTTGTTAAGTAGTTGAAGTGTAAAAGTCAGTTGCAACCATAGTAAAAAAGAAATCCATTTAACTTTCCCAGCTTCATTAACTTTTAAAACTTTGTCACATTTGATATGGACAGAAAAACATTTTTTGTAAATGCTCCTGCAATTTGGTTTGCGTCTGGGTTTTTCCCTCATGATGATCTTGATTTTTTTTTAGCTTTTTACCTACTAAATATTGATGAGAATATGTCCAGAGGGCATTAATGACCTTTTTCTGACTTTCATAAGGAAATGGTGCAAGTTAACACTTGTAATATATTTCTGTGCAGGACCCCATTGATATATCCACATTCTTAGCCAGAAGACAGTAGTGCCTGTTACAAATCATGTAGCTCTGGCAAAACACTGACTCAGGCCTTGTTACCACCTTCCTGTAGGTCCTCTTAGAGTGCAATCCTGACTCTCCAGTGACCATGACAGAGCCCTGATGGACATTCTCAGGACACAACCAAGGTCACCACTCAGGCTTGGCACCTACTACTTCCTATAATGGAACGACACAGGAATTTTTAGGTCCTTAAGCTCTCATCAGTCCTGAGAGTTCCTCCTTGAACATTTGATCCTAAGAATTAAGGAGACATCAAACTCTCTCTTCCTTGTGCCAGTTGTGGAACTGTATTTCTTCAGCTGCTTACAAACTTAACATTTTTTCTAGTCTATTTATTACCCCAATATGTTTTCAAATCCTACCAATAATTCTTATTAGTAAGAGGCACTTAATTAGTAGTCACGTTCTCAAACTCCTAAGTTCCTCAGTGAGCTGTGCGAGAGAAACCACAGCAAGTGTCAGGGGTCCTCCAGACTAGCTTCTTGCCCAGGGAAGAGTGCCTCCAAATTAAACAAAGAATAATTCTTATATCTCAGATTACATGTCCAAGCTATACATACCAAAGAAAGCTAAGGATAAGAGATTAGTCTGACTTAGGAACCATGCAGATCACAAACACGAATTCTATGTTGACAGAAATGAAAAGAAATTTTCCTTTATTCATATGATACAATAAAAAGCATAACTTTTCTCATTATCACTTAATTGTGGTTGTATGTACTCAGTACTATCTTCTTGAAAGTCCTAAAAAACCCTTTGACACAAACTCAGAAATTCCGTTGGTATCAGCTTGAGATTTTATGAAAAAAATAATTTTTATATTTTTAAAAATATATTTTATTCTAAAGATGCTGTACAGAGGGGTTACATTTACATGAGTAAGTTACATTTCTCATTGAACATTGTTACCCACTCCAATGTTTTTCTCCCTCTGTCCCTTCCCTCCACTGCTCCCCACCCACATTACATTGTAAAGTTAATTTCCGCCATGGTGTCCTGTGAGTATCATTGTTGCAATAGATCACTATTTGTACTTCTTTCAGCATTTTGTTATTTCCCTTCCCTTCCCTCAATCAGATAAATGAATATACAAGATGCAGGGTACCAGAATCAAAGACTGGAATTGTGATAGATAAAACCAATAGGAAAAGAAAAATCACATAAAGTAAGAAGAAAGATCTAGCTGTGGTACATTGGCTACATCAAGCTTGACAACTAAACAAAAGAAGACCTGGCATTCATTTCAGTTAGCATCATTTTCTCTGATCATATATATATATATATATATATATATATATATATATATATATATATTCATAACTCCTGAGCTATTATAATCCACTTTCAGGAGTAACAGGTTAATGCTGATCATTGCAAATGAGGGAAATCATAGAGCTCTTGTTTCTTTGGGCCTGGCTTGATTAACAGTATGATTTTTTCCAAGTCTTTTCATTTTCTTACAAAAGGGACGATGTCATTCTTTCTGATAGAAGCATAAAATTCCATTGTGTAAATATACCACATTTTCTTGATCCATTTATCTATTGCAGGGCAAATGGGTTGTCTCTATATCTTAGGTATGTGTAACAATGCTGCAATGAACATAGCTGTGCTGGTAGCTTACTATGCCCTAGTTTGAAATCATTTGGATAAATGCGGAGGAGTGGGGTTGTTGGATTTTAGGGGATTTCTATGTTTAGATTTTTGAGGAACCTCCATTCTGCCTTCCAGAGTGGTTGAGCCAGCTTACATTCCTACCATCAGTGTAGTAGTGTTCCCATTTAGCCATATCCACTCCAGCATCTGTTATTATTTGTTCTCTTGTTAATGGCCATTCTAACTGGGGTGAGTGGAATCTAAATATGGTTTTGGTTTTGATTTGCATTTCTTTTATGACCAGTAATAGTGAGCATTCCCCTTGGTTGTTTGTTTGTTATGTCATTTTAACGCATGTTGAATTTGGGGTTTCCCCACCAAATCTTCAACAAACTAGCAACTATGCTGCCTCTTTGGATTTTGCTTCAAAAGTTACAAAATATTCTGACATATTTTTGGTTTGGTGTTTGGGGGTTGGCTTTTGGAGTGCTAGTGGGTCTGTACTCAGGCTTGAACTGAGGGTCTGGAGCTCTAGTTTAGATTGTTTAACTCAATGCTGTCACTGTGCCACTCGAAAAACATATCCACTTCTGGCTTTTTATACTTAATTGAAGATAAGAATCTTGAGGATTTATTAGCTTAGGTTGGCATCAAACTGTGATCCTCAGACCCCACCCTAGTGAGCAGCTAAGATTACAAGAATGAGCCAGACGCTGGATATATTGTGCTCCCTATGAAACCTAAACAAGGGCACATAATACTGAAGCATGTGTGTAAGGTTATGTATTTCAAACTTAGAAAAATATAGCCCTTCTGTGTGTGTGTGTGTGTGTGTGTGTGTGTGTGTGTGTGGTACATAATATAAATGTGCAGAGGGAAATGAGGTTTTATCTGCTGATTTTGAGGAAAGATTTCACCTGGGGCTTTTCACAGACTGAACTACACTGTACAGAATGCTTGAGACTAAAGATGAGCTAAATGATGTCATCTTCTCATTCATCTACATCCCTTGCTAACATTTGCATATACTGTGGTGTTGTCATGATTATTTTGTGTATGAGAGCCAGTACTAGGGCTTGAATTCAGGACCTAGGTACTGTCACTTAGCTTTTGTATGTGATGCTAGGACTCTACCATTTGAAGCACAGCTCAGCTTTCTGCATTTACTGTTTAATTGAAGGTAAGAATCGTTTTTGTTCAGTTGGTTTGAACTGAGTTCCTCATATCTCAAGGTTCTGAGCAGCTGGTTTTACAGGCCTGAGCTTCCAATGCCTAGCTTTTCATTATTAATTTTACAAGATACATGCTCCTACAGATTCCTTGCATTCAAAAATCTCACTGTTCAGGCTGATTTGAGGAAAGATGGTTGAGTGGGTAATATACCAAATGGGCCTCTAGCCCCATTAGCATCATTCTAGCATTAACTTACATTTCAGTGAGAGTACATATTTCCACTTTCACTTGGCCTTAATTAAGTGCCTTTTTGAACTATTTCTGATACAGCTTTTAAATATTATCTCACAAACAGGAGATATTATGTGAATGTATTTATAATATTTCAAATGAGGGTGGTCTTGTGTGTCTGGATGTCTGTTGTCTGAGGTCATCCACCTGGGCTTCAGGTACAGAGCTAATGCTTCGTGTCTGCTGGTTGCAAAGAGGAAGGTTTTCTTCCTGGCCAGGTTTTTTTTAATTTACTTTTATTTTTATTGTGAACATATTGTACAGAGAGGTTACAATTACATGGACAAGATAATGAGTACATTTCCAATCAAGCATTGTAGCCTCCTCCTTTGTTTACACATCACATTCCTTCCCAGCCTCCACAAGCACCCCCACTAAATCCTCCCCCCTCCCACCAAAGTTGTAAAGTTCGTTTTCGACATGACAACTTGTATTTTTCATTGCTGCAAAGGGTCCACCTGTATCCTTATTTAAACGACTTGTTTTTCCCCTTCGCCTCGACAAATTATACCGACATCAAATATAGTGAAAGCAGGGGTTATACGGTGGGGGAGGGACATACAAAGCAACAAAGAAATAATCTTATAAATGCGTTAGAAACAAATGCATGAAAGAAAAAAAACATTTAAATACATATCTTAGGGTTCATTTTCCTAACATCACCTTATCTGACCTTTTCTGCTTGACTCATACATATACTAGATATTGCAAATAAGGGAAACCATGGGACCTATGTTTCTTTGGGCTTGGCTTACTTCACTTAATATAACTTTTTCCACTTCTTTCCATTTCCTCTTTCCATTTCCTATTTCCAAGTCTTTCCATTTCCATTTTCATTTCGTGAAAATGGCAATACTTCCCAAGTCTATCTACAAATTCAACGTGATACCTATCAAAATTCCAACCTCATTCTTCAAAGAAATAGAAGAGGCAATACAAAAATTCATATGGAACAATAAAACACCCCGAATAACAAAAACACTCTTCAATGGAAAGAACGCTGCTGGAGGAATATCAATACCAAATTTCAAACTCTACTATAAAGCCATAGTAATCAATACAGCTTGGTACTGGCACATGAACAGACCTCAGGACCAATGGATTAGAATTGAAAACCGAGACATGAACCTACAGACCTATAGCCATCTAATCTTCGATAAGGGAGCTAAAAAACAGAATGGAAGAAAGACAGCCTCTTCAGTAAATTGTGCAGGCAAAATTAGTTAACTACTTGTAGAAAACTAAAGCTAGATCCTTATATAACACCCTGCACTAGAATCAACTCCAAATGGATCAAAGACCTCGGAGTCAAAGCAGACAGTCTGAAAACATTACAGGATGGAATAGGAGAAACCCTTGGTCTCCTTGGCTCAGGCCGAAATTTTCTGACTAGAGACCCGGAAACAAAACAAATCAAAGAAATGTTGGACAAATGGGATATTGGGATTGCATGAAGTTGCAGAGCTTCTTCATGGCAAAGGACATAGCCAGCAAGATCAATAGAAAGCCCACGGATTGGGAGAAGATCTTCACTAGCCATACAACGGACAAGGGTCTCATATATAAATGTACTTGGAACTCAAAAAATTAAATCCCCCGACAACAAATCCTCAAAGAAACCACTGCTCAATAAATAAGTGGGCTAAACACTTAAAGAGAGACTTCTCTGAAGAAGAAAGAAGGATGGCCAATAGACACATGAAGAAATGCTCAACATCTCTAGGTATGAAAGAAATGCAAATCAAAACAACATTGAGATACCACCTCACCCCAGTTAGAATGGCAAAAATGAAGAACTCTAATAACAACAGATGCTGGAGGGGATGTTGACAGAAGGGAACCTTACTGCGTTGTTGGTGGAAGTGTTAACTTGTTCAACCACTTTGGAAAGTAGTATGGAGGTTCCTCAAAAGACTCCACATAGAGCTCCCGTATGACCCAGCAATCCCACTTTTGGGCATTTACCCAAATGTTTACAAACAAGATCACACTAAAGCTACCACCACAACTATGTTTATTGCAGCATTATTTACCATAGCTAAGATATGGAACCAACCCTGGCCAGGTTTTGATTTGAGACCCTTTCATCTTAGAATTCTAAGTAGTTAGCATAACAAGCATGAACCACTACCAACTGGATTGTTTTAGAAGCATTAACTGCTTTTCATTCATTGCTTTTTTTCCTGGAAGGTTGATCTAGACAGGCTGCCTGTACCTCATGATAAGATGATTTTAATAATACCCTTTGCCTCTGTCATTTCTGAAACTCATTTACTAAGTTCTAGGCAAATGAATTTTTTCTAAAGCCAATAGCATTTTTTTCTGAGTGGTTTGGTAGCTTAATTAATCTCTTATCCTTTGCTTTGGCAAAGCAATCCGAATGTTTCTATAAAACCCTACTTCTTGAGAGTATTATAGTTAGAAGGTATCATGTGCACACTTTCATATAATCTCTCCTTTTATAAAAAATATGTTACAAGATTGGGTGGAAGAATGATGACTATTGAATTAATTTGATAACCATTCTAGAATTTCTAAGCCTTAATGCTTATTAACTCAAAGGAGGATTAAAAACATTCAGAATAGTGGAATGTGTCTACTATTCATTTGATGTATGTGGAAAGATGATCAGAATTTATATGATTAATAAAATATACCTTCAAATTTCCAGTGGTTGAATGCTATGCTAACTGGAAGGAGACACTGGTGATGCCAGGGCTTTGACAGCTGGTAATGAAGGAAAATATCTGGGAGAGCATTTGGTAAGGATATAATTTCGAAGGCTCATAACAAATAAATTGAAGTTGAATGCTAAGTGATGAATAACTGAGCACCAAATTTTATTTGTTGGCTTCTTTGCGATGTCCTGGAATTTGGACCTAAGCCCTAGGTGCTGTCCCTTTGTTTTATCTTCAAGACTAGTGCTCTACCAGTTGAGCCACAGCTTCATATCCATATTTTTGGTGATTAATTGGAGATCAGCCTTACCAAATTTCCTCTTTGGGCTTCCTTAAAATTGATCCTCAGATATCAGCCACCTGAGTACGTAGGATTCATGTTGTAAGCCATCAGAGCCCAGCTAGAATCACATTTTAGAAGTATTCTTTTGGTGAATCAGATGTGTCTGACTATTATTTTAGCACTTTGGTTCCAGTGGGTCATGTCAGATTTATACTAAAATCAGAAATTTTCTTCTTGTAATCTGCAGCATCCAATATCTATCTAATTTATTCCTACTTTCATTTCTGACCTCTTATTTCTTCATTGTACTTCTCCATTCTTACTTCACAAGCAAGTATGTCAGTCAGTGCTGTTTTCCTTTTCTGAAACAAGTCAGGTCCATTCCCATCAATGGGGGATGCACTTGCTGTTCTTACTGCCTGGAGTACCTGCTCCTAGATAATTGCCTAGATGATGGCTCTCATATCCACTATCTCTTGTTCAGGGATGTCTCCTCCCATCCCCACTGTGAAGTTGATGCTACAAAATCACCAATATCATGTCTCTGATATATAGAAATTATCATTATGATTTCTGGTTTTCTTTTCACCATGAAATTAGTGAGGAAAGAGCCACATTCACTTCTGTTTCTCCAACACCTGTAATAGTGCCTAGTCCGTACTGCTCAGGAGCCTTACATGGAAATCAGCCTTCTCCAGCTCAATTTATCCTAGCTTCTTTTAGGACAGCTCTTCAAGATGAAGTCTGGTGGCTGGTAGTCATTCCCTCTCATTCTTTGTGCCTTTTGGTGTTGTTGAGTCCACTTCAGGGCAAAACCAGTGCCTGACACCTATTTTTTGCTATGGCAAAAGTGGTTGTGACATCATAGAAGTTATGGCCATTGTTTTGGGTATCTGTGTGAGGACACCCATCCCCATACAATTTCCCCAATATATATTTCTCCTTTGTCCAGAAGTGCATTCGCAAATTCAGCAACCAAACAGTCACCCAGTTCCTGATACACTCAGAGTATGTTTCCATTTCCTTTTTAAAAAAAAGAAAAATACAAGACATGCTTTTGTGATTTGTCATTGAATTACTGAAACAGAATATATAATTTTATGTATTTGTAAGTCTTTGTTCATCTCTCTTGATCCCTTGTCATATTTCTATGTGTTTGCAGCTTGGGAAGGGAAATAAAGTTTAATTCAGTATAGTCAGAGACTATAATTCAGAAGGCTGTTTTTAGACCCTTTTGGAGGGAATGCCAAATTTCCATCTGATGTTCTACAGATGGCCATTTTGATACAGGAACTGAGTAGACTGTCATAAGATAAGAAGTGTGTCCTGATTTCTACTAACTTTCTTCTGGGTTCGAGGAGTGTGAACCCACTTTGATCTCTTCTGAAAATCTAAGGCAATTGGGGTAAGAGAGACTAAACTCAGAACCCAGCTTCCCACATCACTAGAATTACAGGATTGAGTCTCATGGACTCAACTCATAGCCCCTTTTTTTACATAGTGTAGTCAGGTTCATTATATTCACTCCTAGACAGATATATACAAATATATGTATGTTTATTCATCTATTTTCATCAGTGTTAGATCTAGAAACACACAAATATATATTCATATAATTATAATCAAATTATATCACTAATTTCCCCAATAATATTTTACACTGTTTTGTGAAATAAATACTCAAGACTAAAAATTTAAATGCCGTAAGCCAAGCCCAAAGAAACTTAGGGTCCCATGGTTTCCCGTATTTGCAATATCTACTATATGTATGAGTCAACCATAAAAGGTCAGATAAGGTGATGTTAGGAAAATGAACCCTAAGATATGTATTTAAATGTTTTTTTTTCTTTCATGCATTTGTTTCTAACGCATTTATAACATTATTTCTTTGTTGCTTTGTATGTCCCTCCCCCACAGTATAACCCCTGTTTTCACTGTATTTGATGTCGGTATAATTTGTGGAGGGGAAAGGGAAAAACAAATCGTTTAAATAAGGATACAGGTGGACCCGTTGCAGCAATGACAAGTACAAGTTGTCATGTCGAAAATGAACTTTAAAACTTTGATGGGGGGGAGGATTAGGGGGGTGGGGGGAGGCTGGGAAGGGGTGGGAAGGGTAAAAAAAAAGGAGGAGGCTGCAATGCTTGATAAGAAATGTACTCACTATATTGTCCATGTAATTGTAACCCCTCTGTACAGTATGTTCACAATAAAAAATTAAAAAAAAAATAAATATAAAAAAGTAAAATAAAAAAATAAAAATTTAAATGCCTTTGTAGTTTGAAAAATCACATTCAATCTTATATATTATATGATATACTATATATAACATAAAGAATAAAACATGTATTTACATATAACTGATTTGTGTTATTTTTCTTCCTGATTTTGTGTTTGTTGATCTATGTAAGCCTTCTTTCTTTTATTGATGATGGCTTTTACTTTCCAGTATACATATTTTCTATATATTTTGTCAAATATTTTCAGCCCAAAGTAGATTTTTTATATTACTGGAGTAACATTTTTCTTCCATATTTACCCAAAGCACAATGAAGATGTAAAAAGATTTGAACTCACTGTTGCAAGAGCGTCCCACATACCTCTATAAGTACTGTGGCATTTGTCCCAATTGACAGAATAGATTTTTAGGACATCTGATCTGCTGTCCTAGACCTTTTGTTGCCACCTTATCACTCCATGCAGGCATAGCCTGGCTTCTTTTTTGCTCCCTGTGCATTTAGCAGTTCCCTTTATATGCAGTAGGCTCTCTTGTACAGCCCCCTGCCACTCTGTGTTTTCCCCCCAACAGAAACACATATGCACAATGCTTCAGATTGTAGGCTTAAAAAGAAACAAATTTAGGATTCATGAATCTAGAATATATCAAAAACATTGACATTTTAATAAAGCTAGAAAAATAAATAGAATGAACATTTTACAACAATCAGAACAAAAAGAAAAATAAAGATTTTCCCAGGAAGGGGGGAGGGAATTTCTAAATCTAGATTGGCCTCTAAGTTGCCTTTAGGCAGAAATTCTGCCTCAGAGTCCTCAAAGGGATTTACTTCCTCCTTAAAGACAGGATTTTCTTCCTGAGTCCAGGGAGGGACAAATTCTAAATTCTCAATGGAAAATTGGATCCCCTGCAGGAGGACAGATTGGTCTGGGTATTCTGTGAGGAAAGATTCCCTTTCCTCAACTGAATCTAGATTTTGGACCTCACTTAATGGTTTTCCTGAACATAGACTAGGGTCATTTTCCATTAGCACACATTTATCCTGCACACCAAGATGTGTCTTTTTGACTGGTTTGGAGCTGATCTAGGTGGACTGTGCATATCAGTGGAAGTCATTCTGGATCATCTTCTTCCTTGGTGATATGTGCACGTACACCTGCATCACATGTAGGGTTCAGAACCAGAGGGATGTCAAAACCTGCTTGAGCCTTTCTACAAATTCAAAAAACCCTCTACGTTCACATGCTTTCTGGAGATCAATGATGGCTTCCGATCTCTATCAGTCAACACAGATGACATCACTGATGCGTTCTTTATCTGGAGTTCTGCAGGAGCTTCTCTACGGTGTTGCAAACCTGATCATGGAAATAGGTACAGGAGCCTTAGAACTATAGAAGTTAAGGTGTGAATAAACTTTCATGAGGATCTAATGGGGGAAGCTGTACAACTTGAGTATGGACTGAACACTAATGAGAAGTTAGGATGTTTCTTTTTGTTAATTTTTAATTTTAATTTTTATTTTTTGTGAACACACTGTACAGAGGGGTTACAATTACATGGGCAGGATAATGCATACATTTCTTACCTAGCATTGCAGCCTCCTCCTTTGTTTACCATTCACATCCTTTCCCAGCCTCCCCCCCAATCCTCCCCACTTCCCCCCCCCCCCCCGCACCAAAGTTGTAAAGCTCGTTTTCGCAATGACGACTTGTATTTCTCATTGTTGCAACAGGTCCACCTGTATCCTTAAACGACTTGTTTTTCCCCATCTCCTCTACAAGTTATACTGACATCAAATATAGTGAAAGCAGCGGATATACTGTGGGGAAGGGACATACAAAGCTACAAAGGGAGAATGTTATAAATGCATCAGAAACAAATGCATGAAAGGAAAAAAACATTAAAATACATATCTAAGGATTCATTTTCCTAACATCACATTATCTGACCTTTTCCGCTTGACTCATACATATAATAGATATTGCAAATAAAGGAAACCATGGGACCTATGTTTCTTTGGGCCTGGCTTACTTCACTTAATATAATTTTGTCCAAGCTTTTCCATTTCCTAACAAATGGAGTAATGTCATTCTTTCTGATGGAGGCATAGAATTCCATTGTGTATATACCACATTTTCTTGATCCATTCATCTACTGAGGGGCATCTGGACTGGTTCCATACCTTAGCTATGGTAAACAATGCTGCAATAAACATTGTTGTGCTGGTAGCTTTAGTGTGGTCTTGTTTGTAAACATTTGGGTAAATGCCCAAAAGGGGATTGCTGGGTCATAGGGAAGCTAGCTGTGAAGTCTTTTGAGGAACCTCCATACTGCTTTCCAAAGTGGTTGAACAAGTTTACATTCCCACCAACAATGAAGTAATGTTCCCTTCTGTCCAAATCCCCTCCAGCATCTGTTGTTGTTAGAGTTCTTGATTTTTGCCATTCTAACTGGAGTGAGGTGGTATCTCAATGTTGTTTTGATTTGCATTTCTTTCATACCTAGGGATGTTGAGCATTTCTTCATGTGTCTATTGGCCATCCTTCTTTCTTCTTCAGAGAAGTCTCTCTTTAAGTCTTTAGCCCACTTATTTATTGGGCAGTTGTTTCTTTGAGGATTTGTTGTTGGGGGATTTAATTTTTTGAGTTCCAAGGATATTTTAGATATGAGACCCTTGTCTGTTGTATGGCTAGTGAAGATCTTCTCCCAATCCGTGGGCTTTCTATTGATCTTGCTAGCTATGTCCTTTGCCATGCAGAAGCTCGGCAACTTCATGCAATCCCATTTGTCCAATCTTTCTTTGATTTGTTGTGTTTCTGGGTCTCTATTCAGAAAATTTCAGCCTGAGCGAAGGAGACCTAGGGTTTCTCTTATTCTATCCTGTAATGTTTTCAGAGTGTCTGTTGGACTTCGCGGTCTTTGATCCATTTGGAGTTGATTCTGGTGCAGGGTGATATATAAGGGTCTAGCTTTAGTTTTCTACAAGTAGTTAACCAATTTTGCCAGCACTATTTACTGAAGAGCCTGTCTTTCTTCCATTGTATTGTTTTACCTCCGTTATTGAAGATTAGATGGCTATAGGTCTGTAGGTTCATTTCTGGGTTTTCAATTCTAATCCATTGGTCCTCAGGTCTGTTCTAATGTCAATACCAAACTGATTTTATTACTTTGGCTTTATAGTAGAGTTTGAAATTTGGTATTGATATTCCTCCAGCAGTGTTCTTTCCGTTGAGGAGCTTTTTTTGCTATTCCGGGTCTTTTATTGTTCCATATGAATTTTTGGATTGCCTCTTGTATTTCCTTGAAGAATGAGGTTGGAATTTTGATAGGTATCGCGTTGAATTTGTAGATACCCTTGAGAAGTATTGCCATTTTCACGCTGTTAATCTTTCCAATCCAGGAGCATGGGAGGTTTTGCCATCTTCTATTTTCTGTTTTGATTTCCTTTTTCAAGATTTTAAAGTTTTCATCATAGAGGTCCTTCACTTCTTGGGTTGAGTTAATTCCTAGGTATTTTATTTTTTGTGGGGCTATTACAAATGGAGTTGCTTTCCTAATTTGAGTCAAACTTTTCTCATTGTTGGCATATAGAAAAGCTATTGATTTTTGAGAGTTAATTTTATACCCTGCTACTTTGCCAAAGTTTTCAATGAGCATGAGTGATTTGGGAGTGGAGTCTATGGGATTCTTTAAATACAAGATCATGTCATCTGCAGAAAGGGAGAGTTTTATTTCTTCTTTCCCTATGTGGATCCCCTTTATGTCTGCATCTTGTCTTATTGCTGAAGCTAGGCATACTAATACTAGGTTGGAGAGAAGTGGAGAGAGTGAACATCCTTGTCTTGTTCCTGAGTTAAGAGGAAATGGCTTTAGTTTTTCATCATTAAGTATAATCCTGGCTGTAGGTTTGTCATATACAGCCTTTATTGTATTGAGGAATGTTCCATGGATTCCTAATTTTTCCAAAACCTTCATAATAAAGGTGTGTTGGATCTTGTCGAATGCTTTTTCAGCATCTATTGATATAACGATATGTTTCTTATCCTCGATCCTGTTGATGTGATGAATAATATTAATTGATTTGCATATATTGAACCAGCTTTGCATCCCGGAAATGAATCCTGTTTGATCGTGGTGTATGATTTTTTGGATGAATTGTTGAAGTCGATTGGCCAAGATTTTGTTGAGAAGTTTTGTATCAATATTCATCAAAGAAATGGGTCTATAGTTCTCTTTCTTTGATGAGTCCCTGCCTGGTTTTGGGATGAGGGTTATGATGGCTTCATACAATGTGCTCGGTAGTGAACTTTCTGTTTCAATTTCATTGAAGAGTTGAAGGAGTATTGGTGTGAGCTCTGCTTTGAAAGCCTTGTTGAATTCCGCTGTAAAACCATCTGGTCCTGGACTTCTCTTAGCTGGAAGGTCTCTTATTGCTGTTTCTATTTCAATGCTTGATATGGACCTGTTAAGATGGTTTAACTCATCTTGGTTTAGTTTTAGCATGTCAATATTTGCTAGGAAAAGGTCCATTTCTATCAAGTTCTCAAACTCATTAGCATAAAATTTTGAGAAGTATTCCCTTATAATGTTCTGAATCTTGGTTGTTCCCTTGGTGATGTTTCCATTCTCATCTCTGAGTTTATTTATTTGGGTGTGTTCTCTTCTTTTTCTGATAAGATTTGCTAAGGGTCTGTTAATTTTTTTAATTTTTTCGAAGAACCAACTCTTTGTTTTGTTGATTCTTTCTATTGTTTTTTTTTTTTGGATTCTAATTCATTTAATTCTGATTTAATTTTAATTATTTCTTTCCGTCTACTGGATTTGGGTTTATCTTGCTGCTCTTTTTGAAGGAGGTTTAGATGTGTCATTAAATTGTTGGTTTCAGATCTCTCCAATTTGTTGATATAGGAGCTCACAGCTATAAACTTGCCTCTGAGTACTGCCTTTGCTGTGTCCCAGAGGAGCTGGTATTTTGTGTGCTCATTTTTGTTGAATAGCATGAACATTTGAATTTCCTTTCTAATCTCTTCCATGACCCACTGGTGGTTCATCAGTGTGTTTCTCAGCCTCCATGTGATACCGGACTTTCTTTGGTGGCTTTTGGTGTTGAGTTCTAATTTTATTCCCTTGTGGTCAGAGAGAATGCAAGGTATAACTTCAATGTTTCTGAATTTACACAGGTTTGCTTTGTGGCCTAAAATGTGGTCTATTTTAGAAAATGTTCCATGTGCTGCTGAGAAAAATGTGTATTCTGATGCTGCTGGGTGAAATGTTCGGTAGATATTGGTTAAATCTAGTTGATCTATGCAACTGTTTAGGTCTGCAGTTTCTCTGTTGAGTTTTTGCCGAGTTGATCTATCTAGTGGGGAGAGTGGTGTTTTAAAATCCCCAACAATTAATGTCTTTGGATCTATATGGGATTTGAGGGAAAGTAGTGTTTCTTGGGTAAATTTGGGTGCTCCATTGTTTGGCAAGTAGATATTTAGAATTGTAATATCCTCCTGAAGCAGAGATCCCTTAATTAGTATGTAGCGACCTTCCTTATCTCTTCTCACGAATTTTAATTTGAAGTCTATTTTATCTGATATTAGGATTTCAACTCCCGCCTGTTTATGGGGGCAGTTTGCTTGGGAGATTTTGTTCCAGCCTTTAACATTGAAAATGTGTTTGCTTTTACGGGCAATAGGAGACTCCTGAAGGCAGTAGATAGAAGGGCCTTGTTTTTTTAATCCAAGTAGACAGTCTATGTCTCTTAATTGGAGAGTTCAGTCCGTTAACGTTAAGAGATAGGACTGAGAGTTATTTGGGGGTTCCTGCCATGTTATCCACCTTCTTGTGGGCTGCGAAAGCTGGGTTCTTCCTATAGTTCTTGGATTCTCAGTTTGGGTGCAGTTTCTTGGCCTTTATTGTGGTCTTGTTGGTTTTCTATGTGTAGGACATCTTTAAGAACCTTTTGTAGGGCTGGTTTGGTGGAGATGTATTGCTTCAATTTTTCTTTGCTATGGAAGGTTTTTATTTGGCCTTCAGTTATGAAAGAGAGTTTAGCTCTGTATTCTTGGTTGATAGTTGTTTGTTTTTAGGGCATGGCATACATGATTCCAGGCTCTTCTTGCTTCGATTTTCTCTGCTGAGAAATCTGAGGTGATTCTAATTGGTTTCCGTTTATAGTTGATTAATGTTTTCTCCTTGACATCTTTGAGGATCGTTTCCTTGGTCTGAGTTGATCCTGTGTGGATTATAATGTGATGGTGGGATGTCCTCTTCTGGTCTGGTCTATTTGGAGTTCTAAAAGCTTCTTGTATCTGAATAGTCCTTTTTTTTTGCATGTTTAGGAAGTTCTCTGCTAGGATCCTGTTAAACAAATTTCCTAGGCCATTAACATCTGTTTCTAGGTGCTCCTCTACACCCATTATCATTAGACTAGGTCTTCTGATGGTGTCTTCCAAGTGATGTATAGATCTATCATATTTCTTGGACTTGTCTTGGATCGTTGTATGTTCTTTCTCTATACTATCTAGGCTGTCTTTAATCCCCGAGATTCAATCTTCTGCATGGTCTAACCTGCTGTCAAGACTTTCTACATTGTTTTTTATCTCTTTTCCTTCTAATTGGTCAGCTTTAATGGCTTCAAATTCTTTGTTGAAGCTTTGTTTTAGGTCTTGTATGAACTTCTTTACTGCCTTAATTTGGTGTTCAGTGTTTATTCTCAAATCACTTAGTTGATTGGTTATGGTTTGCTTGGACTCCCATTCCTGAGTTCCATTCAGCATTCCCTTTGTGGTCTCCCTGACTTCCTTCAGCTCTTTGTTAATGGATTCCATGAATGCCTTTAGTGATCTTTGTGTATTCTCTTCCTGCTCTCTCAATTCCTGTATTTGATTAGCTTTCTCCTGTTCGTGGGATTCCTGTAGTTCTCTTTGAGTGTTCTCAACCTGCTCACGCCATTCCTGCCTTTCTCTTTGAGTATTCTCAAGCTGCTCACGCAAATCCTTTATCAATTTTTGAATAGCTTCCTCATGCTTATATTATTCCTGTATAAACTTTTGGATTGCTTCCTCTCTCTCCCTATCAAGCTCATACAGAGTCCTTTTTATGTTTTCAATCTTTTCATTTATCATGTTTGCCAGCAGTGTTTGTAGAGCTATTTGGAAATTTTCCTCTGGATTATTCATTATCTGTTCTGTCCCCTGATTATCAAGATTGGGAATTGAGATACCCGGATTTGCCATTTTTCTTGTGTTTTTCCGGCTTACTCTGCCCATTTGAGATGGAAATAGCAGCAGTTTTGTCCTAGAACACTATCTTAAGGCAAGCATCAACCAAAGTCTGAATTTGCACAGTCAATAGTCTACAGATACAACCTAGTTCAACAGATACATCTATTCAACATCAAACAACTATATGTTAATGGGCTACGAACCGCAAAGAAGAATTTTGAAGACCAGAAATTATTAAAGTTATGGAGAGATGTGGATAAAAATTAGGAATAGATTGATGTGGGGAGGCTCAGAGAGAGTTAACTAAGTCCTAATCTCAAAGCAGGAAATAGTTTGGGTAGGATGAAAGTAGAGAGAAAGAAAAAGAAGAAGAAAGGGAAAGGGAAAAGAAAAGTGACCAGAAAAAATACAAAAGTAAAAATGAATAAAATTATGTAGGCTCGATAACAATCTATTTAGAGAAGAACGTGAATATATTGAGAGAAGGGGAGGGATATAAAGGAGATGTGAAAAACTTAAAAATAAAAATGCTTAAAATATTATATAGGTATAAAAAGGTAGTACTGCTATTAAGGAATTTAAGTCTTAGAGGTTTTGAATTGAGTGATAAATTTGTGGATTAAGTGTGTACACAATGGGGAATAGGGTCTCATAGTCAACTAATGGTTTATCTGAGGATGTGCAGGACAAGAATTAAGTCACATAAAGAAGAACGAAAGAGAGGAGAAGGTGAAAAGATAAGAAAGGAAGAAAAAAAGATGAGAAGTTCAGTAGAGCTAAACAAAAAACAAAAAGATAATTAAAAAAGAAAAAAAGAGAGAAAGAAAACAAAAAAGAAAGAAAAACGCACACTCACGTATCCCTAAAATAAAAATTATAAGAGGAAAAAAAGTTTCTGGAAAATATTTTTTGTTCAAAAAAGGCAAAAATTAAAGATTAAAAAAAGTTTTAGAAAAGAAAAAAAATTTTTTATATAAGGTACCAAAAAAAATTTTTTTTATAAGAAGAAGAAGAAGAAGAAGAAGAAGAAGAAGAAGAAGAAGAAGAAGAAGAAGAAGAAGAAGAAGAAGAAGAAGAAGAAGAAGAAGAAGAAGAAGAAGAAGAAGAAGAAGAAGAAGAAGAAGAAGAAGAAGAAGAAGAAGAAGAAGAAGAAGAAGAAGAAGAAGAAGAAGAAGAAGTTCTTTGATTTTTTGGGGGGAGGGGTGGAAAAAATCCTGTATCTCCCTTGTGTCTGTAGCCAGCCTTTTGTTGGAGTCTCTGGTCTGCTTGTGGTCCTGTGGCTTGGTTGGTTTCTTAAGTTAATTTGTTCGAACAGGCAGTAAAATGCTCTGCATTACCCAGGATTTGGCGATCCTCCTCCCAGGCTAGTTCATTTGGAAGCAGATCTGCTTTGAGTATCACAAAAGAGGGGGATGCAGTGATGAGGCTAGGTTCTGGGTAGAGTTGAGGCCTTTCAACAGACAGTAGCTTTTCCCGTGGGCTAGTTTGTGAAAAACTCACAGAGCCCAGCCTGCAGCCATTCTCAGCTTTTCTGTTTACTGAATTTCAATTGATTGTCGAGGCTACTAGAGGGAGGGGCAGCCTCTGGCACTGATTACCCAGTGAAGAAAGCCACTCCTAGGGCTGGTGCCTGAGCTGGGTGACTTTTCCCTGGGTGGAGCTGAGTCTGGCAGGTCACACCACCATTAAGTTGTTGTGACCTGCTAAATGACTCGTATTATTCCAAGGCCTGAGTTGGAGCTAGCAGCTCCGCCGAGCTTTGTCGGTATCCAAGATGGAGATCTCCAGTGCTGGGGCAGGGGAGAGGGGTGGCCTTCCCTCCTCTGCTACCTTAGAAGGAGTGAGGACGTCAGGCTTCTACTCACGCCGAGTCTTGGTTCCTGGGTTGTCTCTGGTCTGCAAACTGCAGGATGAAGATGTCCGCTCCTTGTCAGTTCTTGCTAGTGTTGAGTAGAATCCGCTCGCCCGCTGCATCTGGCTCCTTCATCTTGGACTCTTTGTGGCTCAGGTATGGCTCCTGCGCTCGCCCTCTGCCACCACAACTGCCGCCGCGGCGGCAGCTGCTGGCAAGAGCTCAGAAGTGTCTCCTTGCCTGGGTTTCCCCTCTCTGGCCTAACTCTCTGTCCTGTGATGGCACACTTGGTGTAATTCTCTGGCTTAAGACTGTGCACTGGAACTCTAAAACTGCTTTCTATGCGAGAGCTTGCTTAGATTCCAGCTTCTCCTCCGCCATCTTCCCGGAACCCCCCAAGTTAGGGTGTTTCTAATGAGTGGCTGCTTCCAAGTTATTTCAAATGAGAACAGATATTACCTAAAGAATATCCATAAAAGGATATTTTGCCATGCTGGGGTGTACTAAAGGCTCTTGACCAATCATGCACATCCCTAGAGACACAGGTTCCATTTCTACTCACCAGCTCTAACGCATGTAAACAATGACTTCTCCCTCTTTTTCTTGGTCTCATGGGTCATGCATTCCTCCATCTGAATTTGTAAGCTCCAGAAGAATATATAAGCAGAAGAGTAAGTCTGAAGAGGGCATATTTAGCTTGACATACTGTGTAAGTTCTTTCAGGGTTTCATGGTTCTTGTAGTCAAAGAAATCATCAGGGCAGAAGACCATCCTCATAGGGAAGGTGGAACAAAACATGCTGTAGGCATATTGGTGATAAGGAAAATGAGAGCCCGCCCTCCCCATCCTCAGCCTTGTACTAAAGCATTTTTCTGGCAGGACATGCATTTTGGGAAGTGGGAAGAGACTCCTGCAAGCAGGATGTTCCTCACAACCCACTTCTAGGAATTTCTCAAATAAAATCCTCTATAATTCTGCATGTGATAGGAGGAGAAAGTTGTTTCCCCACTGAATCTGACTTGTTATACACAGTCCTCCTTGTCATCCATAAGAGTCCAAAACCACAACCACATCCACAACTGTGTAATCTGCTATCCACTGAAGTGGCAAGCCTCACCCCCCTGGTAAAAATCACAACTGGTGAGCAAAGAAGAAAGTTGACTTTGATTCAGAAACCTCAAAGATACCCAGTTTTCAAGGACTGAACTTATCTTTGTGCCAACATCCACTTACTTCTTCATCTTTTTCATCTTTCTCCCAGTTACAGTAGAAGGATCTATACCAATGGAAGGGGAGGAGGAGGCTAACTCTATGCTTCTCCTTTTCTGAACTAACAGGACACACATGGGACTGGCTAAGTCCCAAATGGCAATGTAAACATGACAGACAAAAAGTGGAGATATGTCTATACAATTTCAAGGAAATTCTGTGAGGATGTTTATATCCATCTGTCCAAATAAGTGCACAATGGCTCATGCCTCTAATCCTACTAATCAGGAGGGTGAGATCTGAGAATCACAGTTTGAACCCAGTCTAGTTTGTAAAATTCTAAAGACACTTATCTTCAATTAACCAGTCCAAGGCCAGACCTGGAACTGGGGCTCAAATGGTAGAGTGCTAGGAATGGGACAGCACTCAGGCCCCAAATTCAAGTTGCATCCTTTCTTCTTTCTATATTTTCTCAAAGACCTACAAGATAGTGATTTCCTAGGTGAGGGTGGACTTTGGGTGGGGCTGACTCATTCCTTTAATCCTACTCTCTCAGCAAGCAAACTGCTAAGGCTCCACTAGCTCCTGAGGCAAATGAAATATTCTGGCAGCCCAGTCCTAAGGAATTAACTGGGAGTGCACTTCTTTGTCTCAAGACAAGTTCCTGTGATAAGACCTCAGTGAAACAGTTTCAGAGAAGTATCAAGTATTCCAATAATCTGCCAGGGGGGGTATCATCAGCCCTGGGTTTGAAAGAAGAACACTCATTTTTTAAACAGAATATCCAGCAACTGCTCCATTGTCCCCAACTCTCTATAGTGGTGGAGGAAGTTTCCAACATAGAAGAAATCACCTTACTGGTAGGCAGGGAACAGGTCCATTGCCAGCATTTACAAGGCTGAATCCAAGCTCCATATATTATAAGGCACATTCAGGTTTTGGGCTGACTCATTGTCACACTTAGGTGGTAAAAAGAGTGGATCTTTGAAACATGGAAACTGGAGTACACTTTAAAGTGAGTAACAGAGTGGATTGAAAAGTGCATAGTAAATATTTTCTCAGTATACACATATAAAAGCGCACAAGAAGAAGGTTGTACTGTGGGCTAGGATGAGATTAAATAGGTTTCCTGTCATAGTTACACCTGGCCTGAGTTGCCTTGTGATTCCCTTGGTTTCTTTTATAAAAAGGCCTGAGACATTGGATTCATGGTTTGGCACTGATCCAATGTCTGTAGCATCGAGTGCAGCACTCATACCTCTCATGCCTGAGACCTGAGTCTCTTGAACTATGAAAACAACACAGGAACATCTTTCTTGTTCCCGAGCTACAGGCCACGTGAGCTGGCTTGAGCTGACTGTCGGTTACAGTTGCCTGTCTCTCAGAGTTCCATATTATATTCCATTGTGAGGGAGGTAGTGTCATCTCTCAGAGCCCAATGATCAGAGTTGCTTGCTCACATAAGACCATTCCAAAGACAAACTGGAGGCTGAAATCTCCCCTCCAACATCACTCTGTACACATGTGGACATGATCAAATCCAAACATCCTCAGCTAGGCCTACAAGCCAGCATGATCTCAGCCACAAGGAACCCTTCCTAGGTCAGATCCATGCCTTATTTGTCACTATTCCTCTCATCCTTCACAAATCATTTTGCCTCTCAGGGCCCTCTCAGCCTGCCATTTGATTCTTGGATGTATTTTTGACATCTACTTCTTAGGACATTGTTATGTTTTTGTTTCCTAATCTTCTGTTTGTTCTTGAAGCCCGTGTGTGCTGTCATGTGGAAAATCGTACAAGTATTGAAAAACAAACCTTACATGTATAGTCAGACATTTTTACGGGTGTTCATTCTTGTAAGATAGAAGACTATTCTTGATACTTTTCTCATATTTTATGACAGAGGGGAGGGGGAGAAGGGAAGAGGTGCTGCATTGTCTTCTCATAATTCAAAATACAATAGTTGAAGCAATGTAAGATTTAAAGATAAAAGCTATTTTCCTGTCCTTTTTATAAGCTAGTCGTTTATAAAGTATTCCTCACTAAAGTCTTGTCATCTGTGTCCCATGAACTATCCTCCTCATTCAAAATAATCAGGAAAAACTTTCATAAATAAGTGGGCTGTTGTCTAATCTCCGGATAAGAATTTAAGATATAACATTGCCTGAGAATCTGTGTGTGTACATGTGTGTGGGAGTGTGTGTGTGAATGTATGTGAATGTGTGTTTCTGCATATGTGTGTTTTAGGACTTGAACTCAGGGGCTATATGACATTCCCGAGCATCTTTCCCTTGAGTGTAGTGCTCTAACAATTGTGCCACAGTTCCACTGCAAGTTTTCTGTAGTGAACTGGAGAGGAGAGACTCATAAAATTTCCTGCTCAGGCTGTCTGAACTAAATCTCAGGTCTCAACCTCCTGAATAGCTAGAGTTCTAATTATGAGCCTCCAGAACCTGGTGATAAAACTGTTACTGGTGGCAGTGGGGTTGCAAGTTTCAGTCCAGCTTCATAACATTCTATATCAAAAAACAGCAACAGTAAAAACCTATATCAAAATACAATAATAAGATATAATTAGAATACAATTTAGTGATATAGTCTGCTAGCATAACTTTCAGGAAGCCGTGTTATTAATGATTTAGCATCACAAAACCAGACAAAATGAGATAATTTCAGTAGACTCTCCAAATTTTTTCATCCATCATATAATAATTTCAAAACATTATAATAAACTGGAAAACATTCATACTTATAAGGAGAATGTAAAAAAGATAAACGAAGGCAGATTATGAAATGGAACATTCTACACTGCAGGAAAATTATTGTCATGATGGATATATGGTGGTATTGTCATCGTGAATATATGATAATGTTCTTCAGAGCAGCAATAGATAAATATATATTTACTACATATAGTCTAATTTGTCTCTATCTCTATCAACTTCCAATCTTCTACTGCACATTATCAGTGTATTCATGTTTATGATATATTCCAAAATAACTAGCAGAGTCAGGTTACCAAATTCATTAGCTTCAATGTTTTAGGAGATAAACCTGCTAATTATGTTGAGTATTTTATATATTAAACATGTAGTGTGCTATCATTGACCTCTCAAAGTATGTACCTACACTTCTTCAAAGTGAAACGGAATACAACAAGGTTTTGCCTGTAAAGCTAGCTATTTGGGACATCAGTTTCAGACCAGTGTAGTTTTACCTGCAATGCTCCCCAACCCCTAGCTATGCGTGATGGAATACGTCTATCATCTCAGGTCCATGGGGAGCTGAGAGCAGGAGGACTTCAATTTCATGCCATAATAGGCAAGAACTTCCATATGGCTCCATCTCAACCAAAGAAGGTTCAACACTGGTAGCACCTATAACCCCCACCTAGGTGAAAATAAAAATAAGAGCAATGTAGTATAAGAAACAAACAATATTAAAACATGCTAATACAAACCATCATGAACAACACACACGTAGTGCTTGTTTCTTATACCTGTAATCCTACCTATAGCTAGGATTATATATGTGAGCCAGAGGCACCAAGCAGTTCATCATTTTAAAAATGACTATTTGAAGCCAGGTGCCAGTGTCTCATGCCTGTAATCCCAGCTACTCATGATGCTGAGATATGAGGATCACACTTTAAAGGCAGCCCAGGAAGAAAAGTCCCCATAAGACTCTAATCTCCAATTAATTACTCAAAAAGCAGATGTGGTTTTGTGGCTCAATTGATAGAGTGCTAACTAACTTGAGCTCAGAATCTCAGGGACAGTGTCCAGGTTCTGAGTTCAAGCCCCACAACTGACAAAAAAAAGCATTTTAATGTCTGAATTTTTTTATTGTGAAAATACAGCACAGAGAGGTTACAACTACATGGGCAAGATAATGAGAACATTTCGTATCAAGCATTGTAGCCTCCTCCTTTGTTTCCCCTTACCATCCCTTCCCATTCTCCCTCCGCCCCCCAACCCAATCCTCCCCCCAACCAAAGCTATAAAGTTCATTTTCGACATAACAACTTGTATATATCATTGTTGCAATGGGTCCACCTGTATCCCTATTTAAACGATTTGTTTTTGCCCTTCCCCTGTACAAATTTTACCAACATCAAATACAGTGAAAGCAGGGGTTAAGCCGTGGGGGAGGGACATGCAAAGCAACAAATAATCTTATAAACAAATGTGTTAGAAAAAATCGCATGAAAGAAAAAATCATTTGAATACATATCTATTCCCTAACATCAAATTATCTGACCTTTTCTGCTTGACTTAGACATATACTAGTTACTGCAAAAAAGGGAAAACATGGGACCTATATTACTTTGGGCCTGGCTTACTTCACTTAATATAATTTTTTTCTAAGTCTTTCCATTTCCTAACAAATGGGGCAATGTCATTCTTTCTGATGGAAGCACAGAATTCCATTGTGTATATATACCACACTTTCTTGATCCATTCATCTATTGAGGGGCATCTGGGTTGGTTTCATATCTTAACCATGGTAAGTAATGCTGCAATAAACTGTCGTACTGGTAGCTTTAGTGTGATCTTGTTTGTAAACATTTGGGTTAATGCCCAAAAGTGGGATTGCTGGGTCATAGGGGAGCTCTATGTGGAGTCTTTTCAGGAACCTCCATACTACTTTCCAAAGTGGTTGAACAACTTTACACTCCCACCAACAATGCAGTAAGGTTCCCTTCTGTCCACAGCCCCTCCAGCATCTGTTGTTACTAGAGTTCTTGATTTTTACCATTCTAACTGGGGTGAGGTGGTATCTCAATGTTGTTTTGATTTGCATTTCTTTTATGGCTAGGGAGGTTGAGCATTTCTTCATGTGTCTATTGGCCATCCTTCTTTCTTCAGAGAAGTTTCTCTTTAAGTCTTTAGCCCACTTATTTATTGGGCAGTTGTTTCTTTGAGGATCTGTTGTTGGGGGATTTAATTTTTTGAGTTCCAGGTATATTTTAGATATGAGACCCTTGTTTCTTGTATGGCTAGTGAAGATCTCCCAATCCGTGGGCTTTCTATTGATCTTGCTAGCTATGTCCTTTGCCATGCAGAAGCTCTGCAATTTCATGCAATCCCAATTGTCCAACCTTTCTTTGATTTGTTGTGTTTCCGGGTCTCTATTAAGAAAATTTTGGCCTGTGCCAAGGAGACCTAGAGTTTCTCCTATTCCATCCTGTAATGTTTTCAGAGTGTTTGCTTTGACTCTGAGGTCTTCAATCCATTTGGATTTGATTCTGGTGCAGTATGATATATAAGGATCTAGCTTTAGTTTTCTAGAAGTAGTTAATCAATTTTGCCAGTACCTAATGTCTGAATTTCTTGTGAACTAAAATGAAAGCTGTGGTATACAATTCTACAGACTACTACAGATTTAATTATATTTATAGTTAGAAAAAGTAGCAGCACTTGAACAAAGGACATTTTTTTCATAAACTAGGGCAGACTGGTCTCTAATTGGAGGACATTGCTGCACTCATACGTAGTACTTTTTGGTTGTTTTTTGTTTTGTTTTTAGAACAGGATGAGTAAACTTCTTTCTGCCAGTGGCCATTTGGGTATGTCTTACTTCATTCACAGGCCATGCAGAATTAACAGTAAAGACAGGACACTGTCAACTGCCAGTAAACTTACTTCTCTTTATGCCATATTCCAAATAATTTGATTAGCGTATATGTCCCTATAGCCTATAGTTTCCTATTCCTGCCTTCCTCAAAATACAAGCATTTCCACCAGTTCAGATTTGAGCCAGGCAATATTCAGTATTAGTGCAAGAGTTGAGGAAAATTGTAACACAACCAGAGAAGCATGCAACCAACACTTCAGTAGCTGGACACTGGGAACTCAGGCCTATAATCCGAGCTACTCAGGAGGCTGATGATCACAGTTCAAAGCCAGCTCCAGAAATCTGTAAGACCCTTCTCTCCAATTAACAATCAAAAATCCATAAAGGGAACCGGGGCTCCAGAGGTAGAGTAGCCTTGATTACAAAAACTCAAAGGCAGCACCCAATTCTGAGTTCAAGCTGCAAGTCAGGCACAAAAACAAAAACAATCAAAAACAACAACAACAACAAAAAAAAAAAACAGAAAATGGGAGAAAGCTCAGGAAAGGATGGCATTGTCTACAAGAAAAATGTACACATTACATATTTTGTGAAATGGTAAACTCACTGTACACACCTGAGTAATAATTACATTTAAAAAAGAATTTGGGAAATTCCAAAGCAATAGGGCCTTATGATGTGCATCTGCTTTCCAGAATTTCAAAGTCCCATCATCTGAGCTGGTAACACATAGGTTGTAGCCCAGGGTGATTAGAAAGTATGAAGGCAGAGATCTTTACAGATTGGCCCAGCAAATCTTTGATTACTTTAAGCAAAAAATAAAACAAAGCAAAGCAAACAAAATAAACTTTAAGGTTAATTACGCTGCTATTAAAGATTCAGATGTTGGTACACTTTGTAGAGGGAAAGGGTAAATACAAATTGTTCAAATAAGGATACAGGTGGACTCATTGCAACAATGAGATGTACAACACATTATGTCAAAAAACGAACTTTACAACTTTGGCGTGGGAGGTGGGAGATGGGAAGGGATGGGAAGGGGAAACAAAGGAGGAAGCAACAATGCTTCATAAGAAATGTACTCATTATCTTGCTCATGTAATTGTAACTTCTCTGTATGTTATTTTCACAATTAAAAAAATTGAAAAAAAAATTCCAGGCAGATTTATACTGGTAAATGATGAGTTAGTACATACGTTTTGTAGATACTGAACTCAAATGTGTAAGAAAAATATCCTTGGATTCATAACTAGAAACTCTGAAGTGTAAGGTATATTAGTTAGGTAAGTTTCATTAGGTAGTCAACGAAGAAAACAACATATGGTATTCATTCAGGTAAATTAGTTTACTTTTATTTATTTATTTTTTTGGTCCAGTTGTGGGGCATGAACTCGGCCTGGGCGCTGTCCCTCAGCTCTTCAGCTCAAGGTTAGCTCTACCACTTGAGCCACAGTGCCACTTCCAGCTTTTTTCTTTTTGCTTATGTGGTGCTGAGGAATCGAACCCAGGGCCTCATGCATGCAAGGCAAGTGCTCTACCACTGAGCCACTTTCCCAGCCCCTAAAGTAGTTTATTTACTGAACTGCTGCCCATGCCATACATGGTGGAGAGGCATGTAAAAAAGGGGGGGGTTGTTGGTGACCCAACCTAGGGCCAAGTCGTATCTAGGCCAAAGACCAGATGAGGTATGCCCAGGTTGGGGAAAAGTCTGACCACACTGGATCTGGATCTGACCTCAGGGCCTGGGACTTTCCTCTATTCAGATGGAAAGTGTGACCAGTAGCTGACCAGGTTGTGACTTAGCGGGGGAGTGTGGGGGGAGAGGGAGGAGGTGGCTGCCTTCTGGAGTCCCAGATAACTAGGTAACACATAAAGGGTGGAAACTTAGCAAAGAAGTGGGGAGGTGTTTGCATAGGGTCTGCATGGCCTGGGGCAGACCTAATACCAAATACAAGTAGTACCTCTGCCATGTGATTCCTGACTCCAAACCATTCATTCTCAATCATTTCTTCCTTCCTTCCTTCCTTCCTTCCTTCCTTCCTTCCTTCCTTCCTTCCTTCCTTCCTTCCTTCCTTCCTTCTTTCCTTCCTTCCTTCCTTCCTTCCTTCCTTCTTTCTTTCTTTCCTTCCTTCTTTGTTCCTTTGTTCGTTTGTTCATTCATTCCTTCCTTCCTTTCTTTTCTCTCCCCATCTCTCCCTCTCTCCCTCTCTCTACCAATCTCTCCTCTCTTTCACTAAACCTCCCTCTCTCCCCTACCTCAGTATTCTCAACTCTCAAATAATGAACACTTGCTGAATTGAACTCAAAAGCTGGGAAGAGTAGCTCAATGGGCAAATATGAAATTTAATTTAATGTTTCCTTACACCTCTACCACAGATCACTGGAATCAAATAATGTACACTCAGCAGCATGGCATCTCAAGCTATTTGGAGGAGGAAAGCAAGCATGTTTTCACTGCATTCTGTGAGGTCCACTCTGGGAAGGTGGGGCAGACTCCTCCCTCCTTTTGGCTAAATCTCAGCCCAGTTTCTGCATCAGAAGAGGTGACTGCCTCCAAGTGAGCCAGTTACCTAAGTGACACAGGTACTGGGCAGAAACTTAGCCTCTTGTGATACTGAGATTAATGGCATGATTCAACATGATTCACTAGTTTGTTGAGGCTGGGACTTCCTAAATTTTTGGTTAGGCTATGTTCAAATTGTGATCTATTTATTTCTGATTGCTAACCATGATTATAGATGTGAGCCAGTACATCAGATCATTCAAAGTCCTTTATCATACATGGAAGACATGAGGTTTCCCAAATGACATACCAGTTGACAGACAGCAAAATAAGTCATTAATTCTGGTTAAGATGTGTTTTTAATGTGAAACAGAATTTACTTAGCAAAATATGACTACTGTGATTATACTTTTAAACTTATCCTACATTTTAATACCAAATCACTATATTAGCCAATGATTAACTCAAATTACCTGTAATCATTTATTTCTGTCATATCTTCTACAGATAGGCAGAACTGGATCACACACTATTAACTAAAGTGGTAGAATTTGAGAGGATCACACTTCTGAGTCATTCTAGGAAGGAAAGTTTCACCCATATCCACCTACTAGGTAGGGATATTGGAATGCAATCACGATCCCTGCTTTTTAGGCTGGGTGCAAAAATTGCTAATCTATGAGTAAAGTAACTTAAACAACAAAGGATTGGTGTAGTGACTCCAGTGGTGGAGTCCCTGTCTGGCAAACACAACATCAAAACTCAAATCAACTTCCTAAAATTAAACTAAGAAAAAGAAAGAATGAACAACTCATGTTGAACATGTGTTCAATGTAAAGATTTACAATAAATTATTGTAGTTATAATGCCATCATTTATTTCTAGGGGCAACCACATTTTGTGTCAAGCCTAAATGAAAAAATAACACACTATATACACTTTGTATATGCTTTGGTAAAACACAGGTCTGCCTTACAATGGTGAACTCTTAAGTTTGCATGTGCAGTGGTGTTGCAGGGTTGTTAAAGTTTATGGAAGTCCATATTTTTGATGAACTTAACATGAAATTACCTAACCAAACAGTTCACTGGACGGATACTGCTGATACACACACACACACACACATACACACACATACACACATATATACACACATGTATGTGTTTATATATTAAGTGATACATGAATAAAATTAACGATGAATAAACTCAGTGAACAGATACGTTTCCCAAATAATTATTTTACCTGAATAAATTCATGTCTTAAACTCTCCAATCACACTTATATAGCTGCTGATTCCCATCAGCTTTTTTATGATACTTTTTTCTTTGTTTTTCAGATGAAAAAACCTGCCAATAAATATACCTGTATGACATTCCTTTCTTTAAAAAATGAAAAGCAGGTTGTGTAATCTGGCTGTTTATGTGTCATCAAAATAATTTTTTATAATTTCAAGTACATATTGTCTTAGACTTATATCTCACTCATTTTCTTCCAATAATACCTATGGGAAGGGGAAAATGAAGGATCATTCTGTTACTTTGTGAGCTTCTGTTATTAATCACTGCAATAAATATTATGAAAATGAAACTCTAAAATTATTTAGAGATTATTTGAAAGTTACCTTTCTACACACTCATGCTACTCCCTCAACTAAGTCACAGAACTTAAAATAAGTAACATTTTAGCTGGGAGCCAGTAGCTGATGCCTGTAATCCTAGCTACTCAGGAGCTGAGATCTGAGTATGGTAGTTCAAAGCTAGCCATAGCAGGAAATCCGTGACATTCTTATCTCCAATTAACAGCCAGAAAAACCGAAGTGGCCCTGTGGCTCAAGTGGTAAAGCGCTAGCCTTGATCTTAAGAGCTTAGGGACAGTGCCCAGGCCCAGGCCCATGACCAAGAAAAATAAAAAAGGAAAAACAGGGGGGGAAAGCAACATTTTAAAGCTTATGTATACATATACACAAAAATTGTCTAGAAATAAAATTATAATAAGCCCTGGAATGCCAAAAAAATTAAAGTGAAATTGCCTTCAGTCATTCATTTAGACAATCTATATTGAGGGCAAGATATTGGAGATCACATTACGAAATAAAGGGATAGAATTTGAGAGGATCACAGCTTAGAAACAGTGTGCAAAGAAAGTAATAATAATTCTCATATCATCCTAAATCCTGGCATATTGGAATGCGTTTGTGATCCCAGCTTCTTGGCAGACAGAGGTGAGGAACTTAGCCTCTGTTCAGCCCTCAGGAAAATTGATTACCTATGAGCAAAGTAACTAAATTGAAAAAAGATTGTTCTATTGGTAGAAAACTTGTTCAGCAAAAAATAAATCTAAATTCATACTCATTTCCTAAAAGAGGAAAGAAAAGGGAAGAAATAAACAGAAAGAAAAGAAAGTAGAGGAGGAGGAGAGAAGGGAAGGAAGGAAGGAAGGAAGGAAGGAGGGAAGGAAGAAAGGGAAAGAAAGAAAGAAAGAAAGAAAGAAAGAAAGAAAGAAAGAAAGAAAGAAAGAAAGAAAGAAAGAAAGAAAGGAAGGAAGGAAGGAAGGAAGGAAGGAAGGAAGGAAGGAAGGAAGGAAGGAAGGAAGGAAGGAAGGAAGGAAGGAAGGAAGGAAGAAAGAAAAGAAGAAAGAAAGGAAGAAAGAGAGGTTTAAATAAAAACAGCATGTGTTAGATGTTAATAACGACACTAAATCTTTTCAGCGATAAATGCAATCATTTAATTCTCTGGACAGAGACATTTTGTATCAAGCCATGTTGTACGGACTTGGAACCCCTGAAAGACCACCAGAGACCACGACCAATGTGAACAGCAAAAGAGTCGTTTATTTGCAAGCTCAAGCTTAATCCTCCATGCACTTGGTAACTGGTGATGGTAAGAGTCTCTAAGCACAAAATCAGCACAGCTTTTATAGTATTGAACAAACAAGTTTAGGGAATTTCCACACAAGCAGTTATATAATTGGTTTGAGTCCACCCTAACCGCACTGCCCTTTTTCTGAACTATTGGTATATTCTGTTCCTGGAACACTTGGGCAACTGTTCTGCTCTCTTAAGGGTGGGCAGGCTTGGTGGCAATCTGTGTTTTTTTCTCTCTCTCTCTCTTGGGGTTACTATGAGGGCAGCCTAGTACAAGATGGTGGGGTTAATCTCAAATTGGAGTTACTTTGGCTGTTCATTCCCTCCTCTTCTAGAGCATCGGGGACCAATCATGGTCCCCTAATTGGCACAGTCTTCTATATTTGCAGTTTGGCGTTGGGACCTCAGAACTAATAGATGGACTGTGCTGATCCTCTCTTTTACAAAGGACACCAGGCTACAAAGTCTGATTGTGAGCAACAAAATTAACAGTATCAAAGGCCCTTACATTTTCTTCCACCAATCCTGACTCCGTATATCACAGCTAACAATTTTATACCAGCTGTACTCATTAGCTCCAATTTTAAAACATACTCATACCATTTGCTACATACTTAAGCTTTCTGAGGTTTGTCTTCTTTACAAACATTTTAAGACAATCCTTACTTTTTAATTCATTTCTTATCCAGAGGATACCAATTTTTCCCAAATTCATTTCCTAAGGCTTTCTTTACTACCCTCCTCTTCTTTACAATTTCTTGAGCTTCTTTGTGGCTAGAGTTTAAAACTGCTCATTTTCCCTTTGACCTTTGGAACCAAGTTATCTCAGAAAGCCTCAAGGTACCAGTGGGATGAAAAGCTTGCTATATTTTAAGGCTAAGATTAGGGCTGGGTGTCATTCCTCTTACTACCTCCATTGATTAAAAAAATATCTCCTTTATCTTTAAAACTCACCCAGGAGGAAGCAGGTTATTACCATACCAGAGCCAAACTAGGCTGTGACCCTGAAGTGCCTAAGGCAAGCCAGTGATATCCTTGCCCCCAATATCCACTGTGGGAGTAAAGAAGGTTATTGGATATCACCAAAAGAATGTCCCACAAGATCTTAGTTTTAGCTTTCAAACTGGAAGCCATCTCAGGTGATGGAATCAGGCAGGAGTTCAATCTACTTTTACCACGATGGAGGTGGTCTGGATGATGATGTAGATTTCTTCTCAGTGATTGTCAGTCTGTCGTTGAACTTTACCCATTATGGTGTGCAGCAGCAGCAGCAGCAGGGTCTTTCAGTGGCTCCAAGGGACTGTCACACCACTTGCTGGGCTACAAATTCCTACACAGACTGGTTAAGGATACATTGCATAGGCTTGGAAGGCTGTGACCCCACTGTTTTTTAAGACTATTTAGACAATAGCTCAGGACAATTTACCAAGATGACAACTTTTTAAACAAATAGTTCTTTTAATAAGGCTAGGATTTTCTAGGCATATATAGAGGGCTCAGGCCAGTACTATTATTTCCCATGCCTTTTCCGTCTATTTTGCCATATTTTTAAAAAAGTGACTCTGGTCCCTTGTTCTTAAAAGAGGATGATGGACAAAGATTCATCTTCTGTCACTTCTTCAAGCTGACAGCGGTGTTGATCCTACCTAGCCACTAACCTATAACCTTAGCCTTTTTTACAAAGAGGATACCAGGGTTAGATGTCATTAAGAACAACATTTTAACTTTTGACAAATGCACAGACCTTTTTTCTGCCTACAGCAGTGTAGCTTATTTAGCCTTCTGGTTTGCAAAAGGATCTTTCTGGATGGTTTAGGAATGTGATCTCTAGTTATCCTAACAATGCCTGAGTTACCTACGCAGGCTTTCAGACAGATATCAATAGAAACACAGTCTCAGGTTTACAAACGTTTTTCCTGAGCAGATGAATTTCATGTAGCTGGTGTCAGCTCAACAGTTACTGCCAATTAGAGCTTTGGGCACATACAGGGGTTGGAATCTAAAACTATCCTCCACATTTTACAACCTTAGCTATTTAGTACTATCACAGATGACTAAGTTCCTGTCCCTTACAAGGTATTTAGTCAAAGATATTAGGCATGCTTACAAACTATTTTCCTGTGACCTCCTGGCTCTGACCAGTTGTAGAAGGGCCATGCAAAAATCACTCTAAGATCTGACATTATTTCTGCCATCCAAGCAGTGGCTTATGGTCTCTGGATGCTGCTCCATTGCTTTCATCCCAGAAATGTCTTCTCTACACTGGGAAAAACGCCTTATTGGCATTTCTCTTAGTTGGTTTCTGGACTTGAACTCGGGGCCTGAGGGCTGTCCCTCAGCTCTGCAGCTCAAGGCTAGCACTCTGCCATTTTGAATCCTAAAGCAACTCTGTTTGCTCTTTCAGCCTTCTGCTAGCTGAGTAGAGGTGACAGTTTCACACAGACCTTTTTCTGCCCA
This sequence comes from Dipodomys spectabilis, assembly GCF_019054845.1. Taxonomy (NCBI): domain Eukaryota; kingdom Metazoa; phylum Chordata; class Mammalia; order Rodentia; family Heteromyidae; genus Dipodomys; species Dipodomys spectabilis. The sequence continues at coordinate 4,600,609 of NW_024870916.1, read as the reverse complement.
GGCTGGCTTCCACCCAGTTTGCAGATCAATGAGTCTCATAAAAGGTCACTTTAATTTAAAGCAACAAGGTGGTCAACATAGAAGTAACTTTTAAGCATGTTCTTACCAGAATGTAATTAAAGTTACATCTGACAAATTTACAAGAATCCACACTCTTTTGGGGGGACCTGCTGGGAAATGTTAAAAAACAAACAAACAAACAATCCTATGAGAGCAAACTGAAATAGGAATTAAGCACATATTTTGGTAATCCTAATTTTTCCTTTTTGCACTTTGAGGCAAATGTTTAGAACAATTTTACTTTTAATCTTTATATATAGAAATCCATTCCTAATTTGTAAGCCTCCTATTGATCTGTTTTAATATTCTATACTTTAGTTTTTAGTTGCATTTTGAAACATCCCTTGAACTCTTGAGGCTACGTGTCACTCATTTCCTCTTGGCTGCTTGTTTTAAAACAGATACACAATAAAACATTTAAACTCAAATAACAATTTTTTCTTAATGCAAAAATTACAATCACCATCATTGTACCAAAAAGCTAGACTTAACACCTTTATGCTTTAAAAAATCATATCCAATGGCAGAATATCATTGAGAGCAAATCACATACAAATAAACTTTTTAACCTTCTTTTTAAGGCCTAATTAATTTTAATTTCAACACATCCAAGGGGCAGTTTTAGCAATGCTATTCAGATCATCACATAACTCATTTTTACCATCATGTTTCCAGTGTCTATCTGCAGGGAAAAGGGACAGAATGAAGATGGGCCACATGGTCCTTCCTGTGGAATGGGCACACACCCATTCTCAATCTTTAGGGTTAGATGAACTGTGTTTGTGCCAGTCTGCCCTCTTTAACCATGCGTGGACTTCTCCCAGTACCTGTTCCACCATGCATGACCAGCTGAACTGCACTTCTGCCTGTTCACCCTTCACTCCTAAAGATAGGTATTCTGTTGGCTTCTAAGTTTCACCTTTTTGTTAAGCCAGATATTTTGATTACAGTGTAAACAGCCTTATGCATTCTAAACTAACACATTTTCAAATTTTCAAGTTAAACAATCATTAAAAAACCATTTAAAACAACGTGAAAATTCTATAAAATTTTTCTGGTAATGTCCCAACCTCATAACTTTTGAATTTTAAAGTTAAACTCACCTAATTGTTACAGCATGCTGACAATTTCTATCATGAACATGTTCGTAAACACATACAAAACACAGATCTTTAAGTGCACAAAAAATAAAAATCAGTTTTATGTACATTTTCTAAAGTTTTCAAACAAAAATTTAAGACAATATTTCTTTTAAACTAACTAACTTTGTTGAGCTTCGTTTTCCCAGGTCTTGAGTGTTTAGCAAAGCATTTCACCAACTGGTCTTTTGAAGCCCTTTTGTTGGAGAAAGGCTGGGGGGGGGGCGGGCGGGGGAGGTCACCTGAAACTAACCTGGCCTGATTCTTATCCAATTTTAGATCAGAGCACTTTACATTGTCGGGACTAGATGAAAAGTCAAAACCAGGCACACAGTCTTCTCTGTCACTGAGCCCAGCTAGAGGCTGGAACTTTTATTTCAAAAACACAAAACCAAAAACCCACATTTAAAACTAGTACCAAGGGGCTGGGAAGGTGGCTTAGTGGTAGAGTGCTTGCCTTGCATGCATGGGGGCCTGGTTTGATTCTCTAGCACCACATAAGCAAAAGGAAAAAAGCTGGAAGTGGAGCTGTGGCTCAAGTGGTAGAACGCAAGCCTTGAGCTGAAGAGTTGAGGGATAGCACCCAGGCCCAGAGTTCAGGCCCCATGACCGGATCCCCCCCCCCCCAAAAAAAAATAACTAGTACCAATTCTAAAACAGAACTAGACAACACAACAACCAAAGGCTGAGTTTATCCCTACCAGAACTCTGTGCCATTCTCACTCAGCAAGCTGAATCCAGAGTCTGCTGAATGAGCCTGGCACTCTCACCCAGAACTTCCCTATCTCAGGAAATATAGAACGAGAACAATCAGGCCTCAGTGAATGGGGTGACATCTCACCAACATGTGTTGACCCAGGGGCCTTTCAAGGTGGAGGAGAAGTCCCAGTCATTTTGGGGCAAGGGAAATAAGTTCCTAGTGGCCATCCCCTCAGAGTGGCAGATTCTCCCCCATACTCAGTACCCCCTGGGTCAAGGCTTAAGGGTAAGATAAACCCCAAATGACAAACAGAACACTCAACATACAGACACAACTTACAAAGGCATGCTGCAGCATTGTAAATTGCCAAGCAAAAAGTTCCAGACTACAGAAAGAGTTTCCCAAAAAAATGGAAAACTTCCCAATACAGATGGAAAACTTCCCCAAAAATGTCTGCATGAAAGTGCCAGACTACAGATGGAAAATTTCCCAAAAAATGTCTGTACTAAACAGCAATCTATCCAGAGGGGTCTGGGGACATCTCCTCACAGACCCCATTGGCAGTCTTATAGCACGTCCACCAAGACTCCTTGCCAACCAGAATACAGACCTCGCTGGACACCAGAATTAAAGATACAGAACCTGCAGGCAACCAAATATACAAAACAGCAATGACTAGACTTGACAGCTGGGTTTTTGGGGGCGTCTGGAGGGTCTTATGAGGCAGAATCCAGACGAGACCCCAGAAATGTTTTATGGACTTGGTACCACCGAAAGACCACCAGAGACCACAACCACTGCGAACAGCAAAAGAGTCGTTTCTTTGCAAGCACAAGCTTGGTCCTCTGCGTGTTGGGTAACCAGTGACACAAAGTCCCCGAGCACAAAATCAACACAGCTTTTATAGTATTGAACAAACAAGTTTAGGGAATTTCCACACAAGCAGTTACATGATTGGTTTGAGTCCACTCTAACCACACTGCCCTTTCTCTGAACTATTGGGATTTTCTGTTCCTGGAACACTTGGGCAACTATTCTGCTTTCTTAAGGGTGGGCAGGGTTGGTGGCAACCTGTGTTTTTTTTCTCGCTCTTGGGGTTAGTCTGAGGGCAGACTAGCACAAGATGGTGGAGTTAATCTCAAATTGGACTTATTTTGGCTCTTCAGCCTGAATAAAACATAGCATACTACATCCAAACCTTTGGTAAAACACAGGTCTGTCTTACACTGTTGGACCAATAGAAGTGTATGTCTAGTGCTGTTGCAGGTGTGTCTTAAGATGTGTGGAGTTTTTCATCCTGATGATCATGCAATGGTGAAATTGACCATCTACACAATTACCTGAGAAGATCCCTGCTGAGACCTCTGTAAGTCACAGCTTAACAAAGAGCAATATTTACAATGAAATATATTGAACAACAAGACATCATGACCAAAATTAGTTTTACCTGATTCAGTGTATTTTTTACACTCTATATCACATATACAAGTTCCTTATTCTTTTCTCTCATTATGTTGTCTTTCCTTGTTTTTGTTTTGTTTTCAGAACCATAGTATAATAGGATATTTCTTATATTTTTGTCTTCCAGTCTTCAGAAACTCTGCAGTTAAATAAGCTTAAGTTTCTTTCGTTAGAAAATTAAAAGCACATTGGGTGGGGTCTTCATCATAATTTTTTATGATCTCAAATGCGTTTTTATTTCTGCCATTTTACCTGTATAATCTCACTTCAATGTTTTGCAAAGGGCACTTTAGTGGAAGGAGGAAATTCAAAGTGAATTCTGGTAGAGAATTTCTGTTACTAAAAACTCTGGTACATAGTAAGGTAAGCAACTCCAAAATTATTCATTAGAGAGATGAGTTGAAAGTCAGCTTTTTACACACTAATACTCTTTCCTCAACGAAAACAGAGGATTTAAAATAACTAATATTTTTTTAAGTTATTGGCACAAATGTGCACGGATTTTCTAGAAATAAAATGATCACTCACCATCACTGATACTTCAAAGAATGCTTTCCAATAAGAGGAATCCTTTTCAGACATTTTCACACAATGTGTATCTGCCTGGTAACAGCATCCCAAACTAGACTAACGCATCTAATAGCTATTTATTTTTTGTTGCCTTTTTGCAATACTGCTTTCTTATCATATTGATTAGTATGAATTCTATGGCCAGTATAAAATCGCATTTGTAATAAAAGTTACTAGATGGGACCTTCATGGATGAGGTGGTGTGGGGTTTCTGGTGGAGCCCTGTCTGATTCAAGGGAGGAGTTGGTATTGGCACAGTCTCTGTGGTGGAGCAGGGTGGGGCTTTGAGGGAGAAGCACAGTCTGTGTAGGGCTTTGAGACAGCAGGGAGGGGACAGGAAGGACTAGACTTGTTAGGGGTAGGGTCTCTTGTGGAGTAGGCAGGATTGAGCATGGAGGCTGGCAGGTGGACCGATTTTCAGTGGAAGAAGGTGGGGGTACTGGGGAGGAGGCTGTTTGGGGCAGAGCTTTGAGAAGGAAGATCAAGGCTACAAAGGAGGAGATTACTTAGAGGAGGGGTGCTGGTAGAGCACTCTGAACCCTTGTGGGATATGTAGGGTGAGGTTTCCCATAAGGCAGGGAAGGGAATGGAGGCAAGAGCCTGACGGAAGGTGGGGATTCTGGTGCAGGAATGAGGAGCTATGAGGGAGAGGCTTTTCAAGGTCTGGCTTTGAGAGGGCAGGGTGGTACTAGGAAGACGTGGGCTAGTAAGGGGCGAGGTTTCTGGTGGAGAATGGCAGGCCTTAAGGAAGTATGTTAGGGTGGAGGTGGGGTTTCTTGCACAGCAGGATGTAGTCACAATGTATGGAGGATTTTTTCAGGACCAGAGTTTTGTGAGAGCAGTGAGAGGATAAAGTGCACTAGACTAGTTAGGATGGGGTTTCTGGTGTAGCCAGTCATCACTTCAAAAAGAAAAATCAGGTTGGGTGGCGATTTCAGTGTTGCAAGGCAGGACATGAACTTTGGACAGGGTTTCTAGTAGAGCAAAGAAACCTTCAGAAAGGGACTATGGAGGGACAGGGATTTACAATTCAGCCTGGTGAGGCTTCCAGAGGGAGGCCAACTGGTGCAGTGGTTTCCAGTGGAGCAATGTGGGTGTCGAGAGATTGGATAGTGTGGTGGGTATTTTCTAGTGGGGTTTTTCTGGAGCAGGACAGAGTTTGGAGCCATGGGGCTAGTTGGAGGAGGGGCTTTGAGAAGGAGTGGAAAGGCTACAATGGTGTAGGATAATTATGGGCATGGTATCTGGTGGTGTAGTGTGTGGATCTGAGGAAGGAGCCAATAGGGGGCGGGTTTATCTGGGGAGCAAAGCAGGGCATTGAGAGAGTAGATGTGGGAGGTGGAGAGGCTTGTGGTGGAGCACGGCTGGCTTTCTAGGCAGGACATGGGCTGTGTGAGAATCTTTGGCCAAGCAAGGTAGGGCTTCAAGGGAAGTTATAGGCAGGTGGAGGGTTTCTGGTGTAGTATGATGGTCTTTGTGGGAAGAGGTAGGTTCTGGGCTGTGTTTGAGAGGTTAGGCCACTTAAAAGTAGGCTAGTTAGGGGCTGGGAAGGTGGCTTAGTGGTAGAGTGCTTGCCTTGCATGCATGAGGCCCTGGGTTCAATTCCTCAGCACCACATAAGCAAAAAGAAAAAAAAGCCGGAAGTGGCGCTGTGGCTCAAGTGGTAAAGTGCTAGCCTTGAGCTGAAGAGTTGAGGGACAGCGCCCAGGCCCAGAGTTCAGGCCCCACGACCGGACCCCCCCCCCAAAAAAAAAGAAGTAGGCTAGTTATGGGAGGAGTTTCTTATGAAACCAGGAGGGGCTCGAGGGAGAAGGATGATTGGGGGTGGGGTTGAAAGGAAAGGGAGGAGCTTGTAGGTACTAGGATATGGGAGCAATGGGACTATGCAGGACTAGAGTACTGAGGGGCATGGTATCTAGTGGATGAGGTGGGGATTCGAGGGAGGATCCCAATGTAGGCGGAATTCTTGGTGCAGTCAGGTGGGACATAGAAGGAGATATGGATGTGGCCTGGTTTCTGGTGGTGCAGAGCAGGGATTCCAGGAAGGGGTGGAGTGGAAGAGGGATTTCCCTATAGCAGAGAAGGGCTTTCAGGAAGGAGTCTGGTTTCAGTCAGGCCTTTGAAAGTTTATAGCAGGGCTACCAGCGGGTAGGTTATTTAAGGTTGCGCTTTTTAAGGAAGAGGCTGACTGGAAGTGTATTTCCAATGGATCCAGTCAAGTTTTATGGAAAGAGGGGATAGGAAGGGGGCAAGGCTTTGTGAATAGTGGAGCTACAATAAAGTTACTACTAATAAATACAATATAAGAACACCATTTTCTGTCAGTGTAGAATTATATTACTTTTATGTATGCAAGAGATACTGGAGAAAGTAACCAAGTAATAATTCCTTCCTAGTGAAATTTTTCTTTATTCCAGTTGAGTGAAAATAAACCACAGGTCACATCAGGCTCAGAGGCACACAGGAGACTAAGACACATGTAGCATTGGATTTGATTCCCCATCACCACCATTAAGGACCACAAATAAAAAGTTTAAAATTTCTCACTTGGTCATAATGGACACTATTGTCTTAAAATTGGAAATGAATAGAATTTTTACTCTGACCATTTTAGAAATCCTAAAAGTAAGTAGTGATGTTTTAACTTTATACAATATTGGGAAGTATACTAAAAATAATTAGGAAAATATAAAATTGTATGCAGAATGTTCGTTCTACACCATCAATTCTAATCTAAAAAAATTTAAAACCAGAAAATTGCCATATAGTGAGGTTGCAGCATGGTTTCTTTTCAGTCATCAAAATGGTGACTTAAGCAATGTGTCTTTATCATTGGATGCATCAATGCTAAAACTTCTAAGAATGTGAAGCACTACTATACAGACCCTGAAGAAACTCAGAAGGAGCTGTGAAATGATGTTGGAATAAAATTAATGACTAATTAGTGTAGGCCAATAAATACTTTCCAGAAGACAAGGCTACATTGAAAAATAAACTGAAAAGGAAGCAGGCAGGCAGACCTAGAAGTAAACATTATCCAATAAACAACATCTACGGAGGCATGATTGCAATCTTCTTTTACCTAAGTTACAGTTACTGACCTATGTTCTTCCCTAATGCCAAATAACAAAGATATGAAAATACAGTAATCATTTTCAAGGCATTAGAATTTACAGAAAGAATTCAATGAATGTATTGCTAGAAAGTAAAGATAGATGTCTGAGTTAAAGAGTGAAGAAAATATCTGTAATCTCTGGCCCTCTGCTGTGAGAGGGGTACAAGCCAAAGCACAAGGAGAATGGACAGAAGTATAGTAGGACATACCAGTAGTTCGCAAGATGCAATGATGAATGTAACAGGGGAGAAAATCAACAAGATCATCACTTAGCACAAATGGCATGAGAGAGGAAGAGGGAGAGAAAAAAGGGAATATTAAGAGTTTAAAGTGAACCTGTCTGCCAGGACTATCCTAAGCATATATTAATTAATAAAAATGAGGGAAACCATGGAACCTATGTTTCTTTGAGTCTGGTTTCCTTCACATAATATGATTGTTTTCCAAGTCTTTCCATTTTCTTAAGAAAGGGGCTGTGTCATTCTTTCTGACAGAAGCATAAAATTCCATTGTGTATACATACCACATTTTCTTGATCTTGTCATCTATTGAGGGGCATCTTGATTGGTTCCATATCTTAGCTATAGTAATATTGCTGCAAAAACATAGTTGTATATTTTGTGTGGTTTAGCTTGAGATCATTTCCACAATTGCCCAGGAATGGGATTGCTGGTTCCAGAGCTATGTATATTTGACCTTACAAAATGATGCTAATTGAAATGAACTCTAAGTCATAGAAACAACAAGCCTTTTTTTTTTCAGATATCAACCTTGATGTAGTAAAGTAGTGTATCTAGATCTTATTTTATTTCATTTGTCTTTTTCCACTGGTTTATCCCTGGAAATATCTGTCTTGATTCTGGTACCTTCCATCTTGTATATGCATTTATCTGATTTGGAGAAGGAAAGGGAAAAAATATAGTGATGAAAGAAGTATAAAGAGTGACCCATTGCAACAATGATATTCACATGACACTATATCAGAAGTGAACTTTACAACTTTGGGGTGGGGGTGTGGAGGGTGGGAAGGGATATGAGAACAACAATGGAGTGGGTAACACTATTCAACAAGGAATGTACATTACTCATGTAACTGTAACCACTCTGTATAGTATTTTTGAAATAAAATAAAATATAAAAATTGAACCTATCCCAGGAAAAATATCCTTTTCAAAATAATACATCTGTAAGTACTTGTGAGGGATTCTAGAGTCAAGCTATTAGACCTGGAAAGGGATAGATTGGGAAGCCATCTCAAACAGCAGTCAAAAGGCTGAGAGCTGTGCTCTGGAAAGGTCAAACAGTCAAGGGAAGACAGGGGTATGAGTTATTACCTCAAGAGTATTTAAGTTAGAGCTGCTGGTCAATGAAAGATTAAGACTTTGGAGACAAGATGTATGTCTGTGTTATGGTTGCAATGACTATTGCTCCCTTGTGCTCCCTAACAATAAGGGATTCATTATCACTATGTATACAAACAAGATCTCATGTTAATAGTTGTTGTAAACACCAGCAAGATTGATGTGGACATACCTGTAGCCACTGACCACGCCCCCCCCCGTAGTAGAATGAATATAAAGCATGTCAAGCAGGATTTAGGGATCCAGAAGCTGGCAATGAGGCTTTGGGTCCTCTGGTGTCTCCTTTCCTATCACTTCCTATGATTTCTCAGTTCTTTGGCCAGGTATCCCATCATCTTTGCTGTCCCATGGTTGCAGTTAGTGACAGTACTTATATTCTGAAAACCTCGAAACAAAATGGAAAAACACTTCCTCAAAGAAGATTGACGAATGTATAGGAGCACCTGGAAAGATACCAAACATCAGCAGTCATACTGTGAACCTCTAGCAAAAAAGTACAATTCAGAAGTATCTTAACTTCTGATAATATAAGAGATGGATAATTGTCCCTTTTGTATATTTGGTATTGCATAATTTTTCAGAAACACATATACGTTGTGAAATAATGTTATTTATTTCATAGGTCACAGACCACATCACTGGAGTGATGACCCTAATGTCTTATCTCAGTTGCCTGATTCAGACTTAGATGATTGTGAATTGCCTAATTATGAACATTTCTTCAAGAAACTCAACAACACAGAATGAAGTGTCAGGGTCAGGCCATTCCATACCTGTAAAGATTTTTACGTATATTAGAATAATATACACCTACACTGCTCAGCACTCATGGCACATTGGTATGTTATAATTATCTTCAGATCAGAGAAACGCTAGAGCTTAAAATAGAATGATGGGCTATACATTTTCAGTGAAGAGTGATGATCACCCCCTGCAATTATTCTCATTGGAGAATCCTTCCTATACATTTTACTAACTTAGCTTCTACTCTGTGTTTTACCATTATCAAGGAGTGTCACACTGTCTTGAGCTACAATACTTCATCAACCTTAGCTGCCTTTGAATTTTATCTCCAATATTGATACCAAGGTCAACTCTGCAACTCTAATCACATAGTTAGTTTACACCCGAACTTTTCAAGCCTGGTTAAAAATTCAGCTATCACTGCTCATTGCCAGTGTTGAAGATCTCACCCCTATAGATTTATTGTGTATCTTCTTGTATTTCCAACACTGCCTTAGATGTTGGTTTTTGAAGTAGAGCTTTTAGTTTGCATTTGATTTATGGAGGTACTAGTAATGCCAGTTGAACTGCACATATTATAATGTAAGTAATTTGATGTTTCAACATATTAATTTAATTTTGGCAATTGAATAAGTGAATACACATCACTCACAAAAGTTTCTTTATGAGTATTGGTATTACTTTATTGTGAACTTGCTAAAAGCCAGCCATGGGAGCACATGTCCCTAATCCCATCACTTCTGTCACTGAGACAAGGCTTGAAAGGTCCAGCCCACTTGGCAATTCATAGTGAGAACCTTTCTACAGAGAAGGGGGAGAGAACATCAAAAAGAGCAAATGAATCTTCCAACAGTTTTGTTACATATTCTTTACACTTAGCCATGAAGACCACTATAATAGTATTGTTCATGACATCTTACCTACTCTTTTCCTATTCTGCGCTGTTTTGTTTATGGATTTCTAAGAAATCATATAAGAATCACATAAGAAATCTATATAAATAATATAAGAAATCATACAAAATAGTTTTGTTGGGATATATAATCCAAAAGGAATAATTTCAGGAAACTATTAAGCACATACAATGTAATGCAGGGCTGGGAAGGTGGCCCAGTGGTAGAGCGCTTGCCTTGCATGCATGAGGTATTGGGTTCGATTCCTCAGCACCACATACGCAGGGAAAAAAAGCCGGAAGTGGTGCTATGTATCAAGTTGTAGCACACTAGCCTTGAGCTGAAGAGCTGAGGGACAGTGCACAGGCCCAGAGTTCATGCCCACAACCGGACCCCTCCCCCCCAAAAAATGTAATGCATTGACTCTTTATTGAAAACTTCAGCAGCTGTAGTTTGTTTATTCTGATAACAAAGATTATAAACTAAGTTACAATAGTATGCCAAATAGAACACAGAACTAAAAACATGAAGGGTAGCACTAAAGAATGCTACTGCTACCACTAATAGAGTAAGAATGAAATTTAGGCAAAATTCCCTCAGAGTAAAAGCCACAGGACAACCCCTACATTGCTTTCATTGTTTCATATGAAGAAGACTTTTTTAGTAAAGACAATTTTTCGGTTATTAATATCAATTGGGTATATATTTCTTAAGGCCTTCAGGAAGAATGCTGTGACCATGTTCATGAAAACTGATTTCTCTGGGACCTACTACACAATGTGCAGAACCATTCCAAGCACTGCACCTGCATTAGGGTAATTTTAGTGCTCATGAATATTTTTCAAGTTAGGAAATGAATTAAGTATTTTATTAAAAACAGAAGTAGGCATAAGGCTAAACAAATTTTCTAAGTACCTAAGACTTATCAGTTGTAGACCCATAATTCAAATCCAGGTTTCCACCAGGCATATGTGAGGATATTCTGTGTCACATTCATTACCTTTCGAGAGCTATGGAGCAGATGAACCCACATTATCTTCCTAATTATGGTAATAATGGCAATGGCATTGCTACAAAATACAAATATTTTTAAATGAAAAGGGTGTGGGTAATGACATTGTAAGTGATCTTTATACCAAATAAAGTTCGGTTTAATTTCTAAAGAAATATCTGAGTGAACATCATTAAGCTTCCACTGTTTATTATTCCTGGAGTAATTGCTTAAGGAGAACAAATCCATGTCAAAGACACTTGTGCTGATGAACACAGGCTTTTAGCATTAAGTACCTTGAATACACACGGAATAGTTGGTTGTGGATATATAATCCAAAAAAAGTAATTTTTGTGGCTCCTTACTTCCTTGTTGTACCAAAGAAAATCTATTCCCTATTCTAAAACATATGTCAATTTAATGGATATTAGTGATATCAGTATTAATTAGGTGTGCATAATATATGTAATATGTTATTACATAACATATAAAGGTTATATTTATAATATATGTATCATTACTGATATTCTATAACTACTATAAATAATATATGTATAAAACTGGTTTTAGTACTATACTGTGAAGGATACAAGGAATGACAACTTTATTTAAATAAATATATTAAGTTTTAGTCACCTAAGTTATTTTTGTGACAGTACTGAGACTTGAACTATGGTCTGGGTGTTGTCCCTGAGCCATTTCACTCAGACTGGCTTCATATAGCTCTCTTCAGATCTCAGCCCCTAAATAGCTGGGATTGCAGATATTAGTCTTGTTAAATTTTTTAATTCCATCCTTGGTAGGTTCTTACATAATTATTTTTGAATGTTCAATTATATTATGATATTCCATTTCTAAACCAATTCAGAATAAATAACTACTTATTGGGTAAAACTATATATTGCAATCGAAATTGCAAGGACCCTACTTTACTATCAATTTTCAAAGATATTGCTAGTTTAATTTCTGGACAGACAAGTAGAAAAATTAAATTATGTGTGCATAATACATGTAACATACTATATTGCATAATATATAAATGATATGTTTATAATATATACGTAATTAGGGATATTCTGTAATTACTATAAAGAATATATGTATAAAACTGGTTTTAATATTATACTGTGAAGAATACAAGGAATGACAACATCCCTATCTTAACTATCTCATTTTCAACAGTATGTAAACTATGCTATAAACATATATCTTCAAGAAAGCACACCTCTGTAATCACATATTCACCTTCAAATATTCTCCTCATCCCTATGAACATCCTCTAAGATTGGCTACACTTATCCACAGAAAACACTTTGTGATACTTTCTGGATAATGTTGCCTGTCTTCATCCTTATCAGCCTTTCAGCAACTTCAGTGAAGAGCATTTTCTCCTGCTTTGCCTGTAGACAATATCATCATTGTTATTTCCCAGCAATGAAATTGTGCCTGGCACTTGAGCACTGGTACATTCAGAGGTTCTTTGGTTGTGTTTTAGTGTAAATGAAAACATACTGATTTGAAAATATCACAAATATTCGTTCTTTAAATTTATTGTTAATTCAAATATAATAGGGGTGGTTTTAGTGGTGCATGCCTTTAAATCTAGCTATTTAAAAGTCTGGAAACAGAGGATCATAGTTTTAAGCTAGACCAGGGAAATGAACCATGAGACACTTATCTTCAACTAAGAACCAAAAAGCTAAAATTGGAGCTGTGGAAGACTAGCAGCCTGAGCACATAAGAAAAGTAAAAGAACCTAGGCCCCTAATTTAAGTCACAGTATTAGCACTCATATCATATATATATATATATATATATATATATATATATATATATGTATGTATGTATGTATATGTATATACACACACACACACACACACATATAGGCTCCTAAAATATCCTGAGTTAATTTGTCAAAACCTGGTCATAGATTACATATGAGGTGTGAAAAAGTATGTAAGTCTAAAGTGAACCCAAAGTATTTTGACAAGACAACTGGAAGAGTTATCACTTAATCAAATAGTAATGAGGGATAGGTTTGTAGATAAAGATCAAAGCTCACTTTGGGATCTTTTGAGTTTGTTAAAATCAGTAGCTAGTGGGCTGGGAAGGTGGCTCAGTGGTAGAGCACTTGCCTTGCATGCTCGAGGCCCTGGGTTCAATTCCTCAGCATCACATAAGCAAAAAGAAAAAAAGCCGGAAGTGGCACTGTGGCTCAAGTGGTAGAGCGCCAGCCTTGAGCTGCAGAGCTGAGGGACAGTGCCCAGGCCCAGAGTTCAGGCCCCATGACCGGACCTCCCCCCCCCCGAAAAAAAAATCAGTAGCTAGGATTTGTCAGTAGACAGGATGTTATTAAGGACTTGAATTAAAGAAAGAACAGAGCTGGAGAAAAAAAACCAAATAATTATGTGCACTCAGTGGTAACAATCATGCGAAGGAAGATTACAGAACTAAGCCCTGAGATACACAAATATATAAAACATGACAAAATGAAGAAAAACTAATAAGTATGTAATGCGGACTTATACGGATAGGTATTTTTAATGTTTAAGGGTTATGAAGTGATTGTGTGATGACCTAAAATTTAAGAAATTGGTAAGGTCAACTATTCCTTGGGCCAACCACAGCTGATAGTTTAAGTAAAACGGGGTCACAAGAGTATGTCTTGATATACCAAAGTGAAAACAGGCCAATATTTGGAAAGCCATTTTTTTGGACATGTGGTTGGAGTGACAATTACTGCAGTTTGTTCAGTAGAAGGGTACAGTTTTAGCACAATGATAGAAATCTTTCAGGGATCTGGTAGATTTTCCCTCTGTCTTCAATTTCCCTTTTTTTTCCTGAGAACTAAACTATCATCACTGAAAGCCAGTCCCAAATTGTGCCTTTGGCAAGTTACCAGATATTCAGTCTATCACATGCCCAAATAACAGAGAATGGGAACAGGTAGACATTGAGCACTCACAGTAGACAGGTCTCTGGTCTTTCTCAGGAAGAGTCTTCTGCAATTGTGGGATAGATAGGGCTGGATAATACAAAAAATAACCATCATACGTTGAAAGTATTCTGCTAAGTTGACACCTGAGATATTGGATGTTTTAACTGCATTGTATTGATTTTGATGAATCAGTTAATCAGAATGCTTATACAATATGATGTTAGTAGACTGTGAAATGTATGTTTATTGCATTTCCTTTGTATAACATATAGTATGTTTTGAAATTTGGTATAAATCATTCATCTTTTTATTTTTTCAATATGGATTAATCCTAGTTCTCAAGCGTGGGGAAATGCCCTGGAACTTTGTACCTTGAAGTCATATGTTGCCATGAGTCATATCTTATTTTCCTTGTACAGAGTTGGTAATAAATCATATGTAATTTATTTTTTATTTTTATTGATTTTCTATTGCAGAGTTTGAACTTGGGCGCTGGGCACTGTTCCTGAGGTCTTTGGCTCAAGGTTAGCTCTCTAAAACATCAAGCCACAGTATCAATTTTAGTCTTGAGTGATTAGTTGGCAATAAGTGTCTCAAGGGAACTTTTCTGCCCAAGCTGGGTTTGAACTGTGATCCTCAGATATCAGCCTCCAGATTAGCCAAGATTACAGGCATGAGCTACCAGCACCTAGCTATATGTAATCCAAACTGAAGTTTTCTTCAAGTGTTTCATCCTACATTGAAGTTATTTTTCTTACAAACTTTCTAATAAATATGTAATCTATTCAATTTTGAAAAGTACTGCTGTACCTCCCACTTATTTGTGGCATTTCTGAAATCCAAGTTTCTCTGTGTTTCAGGGTGGATACTTTTGCCTGTATCAAGTATTGTTGTTGAACACATAACTGCTTAGAAAACAAAGGATGTGAAACTACAGTAGCCAGATAAAGAACTTGCAGGACAATTCAAGGGCAACTCATGTACTCTCTGTGTAGGTGAATAGGGACCATAGAAAAGAAATTTTTATAAGTGATTGAGTGTGTGTGCACATAGATGATCATTTGTTTATCTGTTGCTATAGATTTACACATTCACTAGTAAAACAATTATATATATAATATAAATTATATACATAAATATATATTATATTTATATATAATTTATTTATATGTAAATTTATATTTTATATAAATTTATATATATATATATATATATTTACAGATCATAGTTTCCAAAATCCAGAGAACCACCTTCATGGGCATCACTTTCTTACGTTGCTCTTTGGGTAATAAGAATGAAACCTGGAATTGTTCAGTGGTAGAGAAATTACTCAGAGATTCAAGCATTTGTCTTTCAATATGTTGCTTGTTCCTAACTCTAAAATTAGGAAGACTGTTAATATATAATATATGTTATATTTTAATATATTATATATAATGTATAATATATTGTATATTATAATATATGCTATATATAATACCTGACAGTAGTATATATTTACGAAGAAAAATACAATAAACTTATCAATTTCCATACTTTCCTAGCCTTGATTAAGTTCAGTAGAGTTAGGTGCATTACATCTCAATAGGAAAAGTCTACTGAAGTTCTAATGACCTTGAGCTAGATAAGGAGAATTCTTGTAAAAGAAGCCTCTTCTCAATTATGAGAAAAGGTAAGTTTGGAAATTTTTTTTGGTTTTTTTTTGGGGGGGGGTCGGTCATGGGGCCTAAACTCTGGGCCTGAGTGCTGTCCCTCACTTCTTCACCTCAAGGCTAGTAATCTACCACTCATGCCATAGCACCACTTCTGGCTGAGGAATCGAACCCAGGGCCTCGTGCATGCAAGGCAAGCACTCTAACAACTGAGCCACCTTCCCAGCCCAAGTTTGGAAGTTTTCAAGAAGAGGAATTTGTCATTTGCTTTGCATCCTTGATTAGTAATGAATAGGTATCATTTTGCTCCAAATTTTGTCTCCTTTTATGTTTCCTAAACAGTTACACAGGATCATCATTCCATAGCATATCTTTAAGTCCTTCTTTTATTTCTTTTTATCATTATTGTTTCGTTGTTGCTGTTTTGCTGATGCTGAATCTTGAACTCAGGAACTAGGCAGTGTCCCTGAGCTCCAAACTGGTGCTCTACCACTTAAGCCACAGCACCACTTCTGGCTTTTTCTTCCTGGGCTTGCTTTGAATCATGATACTCAGATCCCACCCTCCTGGGTAGCTTGGATAACAGATGTGAGCCACCAGGGCCCAGCACGTCCCTCTATTTTAGATATTATTCTAAAAGCCTCCTATCCAACGTCACTCCTAAGATAGTAAAAGGAACTATGCCAATAGTTCCTTCACACTCTCATCTCCTGTTATGGCTATTATGTGTCTTTTCCATTTTATCTTAAACCTACTTCACTGTTCTCTTCCTAATCCATGGTTCTAGGTGTGTTTCTAATAATAACCTAAATTTAGTGGCTATAAACCCTAAATCACTCAACTATTTTTTTCAATATGATTGGTTTTCTGTATAAATATGAGCTTATACTCAGCTTCGTGCATCTACCTCATGGCATAAGCAGAGCCTAGGCTTATTCTACCTCAAATGCAAGAAGTTAGCCAAATAATAGCCTACAGTATTCCTGCCTAGGAGTCAGTCAAGTAGTTGAGTGCCTGAAAGAAGCAATGCATTCCTGGCATGGGAAGGGGTGGGAGAGACAAGAGCTTAGAGAGCAAACTGGAAGTCACAACATTTAACAACTTCTCCTTTGGGGAAACTGACCTCCTGCAAAGTGGCAGTGAGATAACACCTAGTGAATTTTCATATATGAAGGAAGTTGTCATGTCTCACTACACAACTCACTTGTAGTCAAAGATAGGGTCATTCTCTTGTGTCCTCCATAGGTCCAGTCTCACTTAATCTCCATATTAGACTTTTCCCAGATGACTCTATTCCTACCAGAAGATCCCTAATGAGGAGAAAAGTGTGATCTCTTGGCTTCTGACTAGCCCTGTGGGAACTGAGGCCACATTTAGTTTTGAACCTGTTCCTCCTGACAAGGCTGTGGTGGGTGGTAGGAAAGCTCATTCTCTGAATTGTGCCCTAGTACCAAATCTCTTCAGAGAAAGTGAAGGAATGACAGATTCTGCCTGGGGTTGGGGGGTGAGTTTCTCCATTTCCAAAGAGTTCAATTAATATCTGATTCTGAGGCCCAGATGTAGGTCCTTCACCAGATCCTCCAAGTTGGAGTGGATGTTAGCTCCGACTCCAGGCCATTCTCATATTTCTCCAGCTCTTTCTCATGAACAAAAAGGTCATAGGAGTGTAGTTCAGAAACAAGAAAAAATGAGAGTAGCAGAAGAATCATAGGCAGGGGGAGGAATTAGAAACTTTGGGTGAAAAAAGGGCTCAGAAAATCTAAGATCACTCACATCATTTGGGAATCACATCATAAGATTAGGGAATAAAAGTGATAAATTACTACCTAAATTAGTAACTCCACTGCTCTGACTGCATTACAAGTATTCTGTCAAAAGGTAGCTATCCTAACTCTATTTTGATGAGGAAAATGGAGCATTCTTTCCTCACAAAGTTCTGAGTATATTCAGCCATAGCTAGATTGTTCTTACTCTCTATTTTTCTGTTACTTTCCTTTGCTGGATTCTATCAATGACACTTGACAGTGTTATCATCTTCCGACATGTAATTACATTTTCTTTTAATCCATTTGCTATAAAAATCAAACAAATTATGGGGAAAACTATGTGTATGGTACATTTTCTTCCATGTCATATTTATTTTATGTTAAGTATTATTTTAATAATTTCATTTTTAAAACTTGAGGAAAATGTTTTGTTACTATTAGCACTAATTAGTTGTACCTGTTTTTGTATTTTCCTATGTGTGTATGTTTTTTATTAAGCTTCTGAAATATTCTTTTCCCCCAAATGTTGGTCTTCTTAAAATTTCTTCAAATTATAAACTATATATGATGGTCCTGTATGTGTTCATTGATATATTTAAATTTTGATCTAATATTCACATATTATAGATTATCTTCAACCTATTATAATTGCTCTGAAAATCAATATGGAGGTCCCTCATTAAAGCAAAAACACAATGCCACAAAACCCAGTGAATTTAGGATTAGGTATCTATCCAAAAATATTTACCAATGATACAGTGGAAACATTCACTTCTCACCGGTTGCTGGTGCCTCACGCCTGTAATCCTAGCTACTTAGGAGGCTGAGATCTGAGGATCAAGGTTCAAAGCCAGCCCGGGCAGGAAAGTCTGTGAAACTCTTATCTTCAATAAACCACCAGAAAACCGGAAGTGGCACTGTAGCTCTAGTGGTAAAGCACTCGCCTTGAGCTGAAGAGGTGAGGGAGAGCACTCAGGCCCAGAGTTCAAGCCCATGACAGATCAAAAAAAAAAAAGCTGATAATGAGCTGCTAGAGGTAGTTTCCTTAAAAATCTAACAGCCAAAACTGGACAGGTAAACCCAGAGCTCTGCACCATATCAGTCCGCCATGCCAATTGCTTCTACCATAGTACTGGCTACCCAGTTTACCCACTCATGACCCTGATTGTGCCCCACAATCCCTCACAACTTTTACTCTTTCACTTAGTCTATGCTTTCTTGTCCCTGCTAAACTGTTCTGGATGCCTGTATTAGCTACCCCAACCCTTGCAAAGCGGTTGCTGCTACCCAATTTCCTGCCACTTCAACTAAGTTATGACAGTCACAATTACACTTTCCCTGGTATCCTAGTCTCTGCTACTCTTTTCTGCTACCCATAATTCATAACACCATGGTTTCAGCCACCTGATCCCTGACACCCTTGTCTCTGATAGCACATTCCCAAACAAAACAAGGGAAGAGTGGGCACAGACAGTCGACTTGGGTACTCCTCTTGCAGGCACATTGGGACGTTATTCCTCAGGTATTTAACACAGGGGAATTACTGGTGGTGGAAAGAAGTGAGGTTACTCAGAGGTGACCAATATACAAGGATATCAATTGACAATTTGTGGCTAGGAAAAGAAGGCCCTAAGGTGAAAGTTAGTGAGAAAAGAAAATTTTACAATGATATTGGGGCTGATGCAATAGGTTTAGCTTATACTCTTCTACTAGTGATCTGAATTATTTTTTGACATAGATATGTAACTACTTTGCATTTTAAAAATTATATGAAGATGCACATTTATGTGGAACTTATATTAATTTATGAAATAGTTACATAAGATCACATTAATGATATTCAATATTTTATGTTCAATGTTATGCTCATGAGTCTGCTTTTGGCAATATGAATTGAGCTCTCTAACAACAAATGGAATTTCATTGTCAAATACTACAAAGAGATTACTGATGCTAGAACCAAAATGAAAGCTGGAACAAGAAAGCTGAAAGTTTGAAGGGAAGGGGTCAGTGGTAAGGGCGATGATGAAAGAGAAATTTTTCACCATGGAATCTTGGAAGAATAGAATGTGTTTTGTTGAATTATTAGCTTTTTAAACCTTCTTAGAAAGCAGAACATTATTTTTTATTCTTGCTTTTTGGAAGCTCTTTAATGAATGGTTTAACCAAAAATTATCAAAATTACTATGAAAATTCAATGATGTGAATTATCAGATTAACATTATACTCAAAGTTGCCTTGAGATGCAGGAAGATTGGATTCTTTTCTATTAAATTAATGGAATAAGCTTCCTTTGAATGGTTGGACAGTCCATGACACTTGTTCCAAAACAAGAAAAGATACTGGAGAGAAAAAAAAGAGGAAGGAGACTCAAGGCAGCTGAAATTAGCATGTTCTCATTTGGAGTTTAATGGTTTTTTTCTACAAAGAATAAGAATTTCATCTTAACATAATAATTTCAAAATGGATGTGCTACAGGATATCTTCTAAATGTAATATTTAATGTTGTTGGATTACTTGAAGATAAATGTTTACAGAAAACTTTAAATTCCAGAAAAACTGTAATGTTCCAATAAACACCTAGAAGGAATATAATTTTAAAATTCACGGTTCAAAGTAAACCCTGGCAGGAAAGTCTGTGAGTCACTTGTCTCCAAACAGGAAGTGGCACTGTGGCTCAAGTGGAAGAGGGCTTCTCTTGAGCTGAAGAACTCAGGGATATGCTAAAACCGAGTCCCTGAGTTCAAGACCCAGGACTGAAAAAAAGAAATTTAAAAAATTAAAGCATTTTGGCTGGGAAGGAGACTCAGTGGTAGAGTGCTTGTCTTGCATGAATGAGGTCCTGGTTTCAATTCCTCTGCATCACATAAGCAGAAAAAACTGGAAGTGGCGCTATGGCTCAAGTAATAGCCTTGAGCTGAAGAGCTCAGGGACCGTGCCCAGACCCAGAGTTCAGGTCCCCCTACCAACAACAACAACAACAAAAATTAAAGCATCAAACAACCTGAAGATGTTGACCAGAATAATGAGTGAGGCATTATCCGTTTACATGACTTAGTGACTTGAAACCTAATTTACCAGGGGAGGTGGTGGGCAATTTGTGTGTTTGCCAAAACCTGCGAAATTATTTTGTACTCTCCCAAGGATGGAGAAAGGAGGGAATGGGGGGAGGAGGATAGGTGTTTGGCGGCCTTGCCTTTTGGTTCCGTGATTGTTTTCTGGAGTCAAATTCAGAGAAATACTGCTTGCAATTCTAGTTGCATGGGGAATGAAGAAGCCATGCCCTGGAAGTGGTCTTTGCACTGCCCTTGGCCCGGTTCCAACCACCACTGGATAATCCAAGTCCCATTTGAGGACCAAGATGCATTGAAGACTACTAATCCACTGAGCAGGTGGACTTAACCACAGCCAGCAAAGGCAAAAAATTCAATGCGGAGGGCAGCACTGGAAAAATCCTTTACAGAGGGGGTTCAGTTACATGAGTAGGGTAATGAGTACATTTCCAATCGAGCATTGTTGCCTCCTCCTTGGTTTTTCCCCTACCATCCCTTCCCTCCCCACCTCTCCAACTCCTCCCTCCACAATCCCTGCCTGACATTGTAAATTCATTTTCTACATAGTGTCCTGTACATCTCTTCGTCACAATGGGTCAACCTGCAGCCCCATTTAAGCATTTTGCTACATCCTTTCAACTCCCCAAATTACAAAAGTAAATATACAAGATGCACAACATTGGAATCAAATAGAGTGAAAACAGGGGTTATATTATGGGGGGGATGAACCTACAAAAGAAACACATAGTGCCTTATAAGTATATTAAAACAAAACCAAGACTGACTTGGGGTATATTTCACTTAACATCATCTTATATAATCATATGTACATAACCTTTGATCTTCTCTGCTTGTCCTAGACATGTACTAGTCCTTGCAAATAAGTGAAACCATGGGACCTATGTTTCTGGGCCAGGCTTACTTCACTTAATATAATTTTTAACAAGTCTTTCCATTTCCTAACAAATGGGGCAATGCCATTCTTTCTAATGGAGGCATAGAATTCCATTGTGTGTGTGTGTGTGTGTGTGTGTGTGTGTGTGTGTACATTCATATATATACATATATATATATATATATTATATATATATATATATATATAAAATATTTTCTAGATCCATTCATCTACTGAGGGGAATTGGAGTTGGTTCCATATCATAGCTATGGTGAATAATGCTGCAATAAACATGGTTGTGCTGGTAGCTTTGGTGTGATCTTGTTTATGATCATTTTGGTAAATGCCCAAAAATGGGATTGCTGGGTCTTAGGCAACTCTATGTGGAGTCTTTTGAAGAACTTCCATACTGCTTTCCAAAGTGGTTGAACAACTTTACACTCCCACTAACAATGCAGTAGAGTTCCCTCCAGCATCCGTAATTATTACATTTCTTGATTATAGACATTCCAACTGGAATGAGGTGCGATCTCAATGTTGTCTTGATTTGCATTTCTTTTATGGCTAGAAAACTTGAGCATTCCTTCATGTGTCTAACGGGCATTTTTATTTCCTCTTCAGAGAAATCTCTCTTTAAGTCTTTAGCCCACTGAGTTATCAGGCAGTTGTTTCTTTGAGGATTTGTTGTTGGGGAGTTTAATTTTTGTGTCCTAAGTATATTTTAGATATAAGACCTTGTCCATTTTATGACTCATGAAGATCTCCCAGTACGTGGGCTTTCTACAGTTCTTGTTAGCTTTTACCTTTGCTTTGCAGAAGCTCTGCTGTTTCATGCAATCCCATTTGCCCAACCTTTCTTTGATTTGTTTTGTTTCTTGTTCTCTATTAAGAAAATTTTGGCTTGCGCTAAAGAGCCCTAGAGTTTCTCCTATTCCTTCATGTAATGTTTTCACAGTGTCTGCTTTTATTTTGAGTTCTTTTATCCATTTGCAGTTGATTCTGGTGCAGGGCGATATATACAAATCTATTTTTAGTTTAATAGATGTTTAACCAATTTTGCCAACACCATTTACTGAGAAGGCTGTCTTATTCCACTCTATGTTTTTTAGCCCTTGTCAAAGATTAAGTGGCTATAGGTCAGTGGATTCATTTCTGAGTCTTCAGTCCTTTTCCATTTGTCCTCAGGTTTGTTCTTGTGCCATTATCAATCTGTTCTTATTACTATGGCTTTTTAATAGAGTTTGAAATTTGGAACTGATATTGCTCCAGCACTGTTCTTTCTGCTAAGGATTGACAAACCTACAGCCAGCATTAGAGTTAATGGCAAAAAGTTAAAATCATTTCTTACAAATTCAGGAATGAGATAAGGATGTCTTCTCTCTCCACTCCTCTTCAACTTAGTATTCGAATGCCAGCTGGGGCAATAAGACAAGATGCAAACTTAAAGGGGATCTAAATAGGGAAAGATGAAGTAAAACTATCCCTCTTTGCAGATGACATGATCTTGTATTTAAAGAACCCCATGGACTCCACTCCCAAGTTACTTGAGCTGATCAGAAACTTTGGCAAACTAGCAGAATATAAAATTAACCCTCAAAATTCAATGGCTTTCCTGTATTCCAATAACGATAAGAGTGAGGCTGAAAATAGGAACACAATACCTTTTTAATATCCTCCTCCCAAAATACCTAGGAGTTAACTTAAGAGGTGAAAGACCTCTATGATGGAAACTTTAAATACCTGAAAAATAAAATTAAAGCAGAACTAAGGAAGTGGGAAACCTCCCACGCTCCTAGAGTGGGAAGAGTAACATCATAAAAATTGCAATACTGCCAAAGGCTATATCCAAATTCAATGTGATACCTATCAATATCCCAATCTCACTTTCAATGAAATAGAAGAAGCAATCCAAAAATTCATATGGAAGAATAAAAGACCCTGAATAGCAGAAAGGATTTATGTGATTCTCATTTGGTATTACCACTTTCATTCTACAAAGTAATCTATGGATTTTAACTTTCTTCCCTCCCTTTGGATAAACCTCACAAAAACCCTGCCTCTAGCTCCCAAAACGCCTAACTCTTAGGTCTGGACAATTGTTCCTAGATAGTGAATTATTTAGTTGTATTTTGAACGCATAAAACATGCATATAAAACTAGCACATTTTGATCTCATGAGAAAACTGCCTTTTCCCTCTCTCAAATTCATTTCCTGATAGGCATTTTTAGAAAGAATATATTTTCATTTTTAGATGAAAGTATTGTAGGAAACTATGTTCATAATCTGGCTCCTCCTGCACCTCAACACCTAAACACAAATTTCACAAAGCATTTATAAGAAACGATACAAAGACAAAACACTGTGAAATGCTCAGATGCAGAAAGTTTACAAAACCCAGAGTATAACTCTGCTGTCTGAGGCAAGGGCTGTCTGTGTAAATTAACAAACCCCAAAAGAGCAGCCAGGAGTACCGGACATGAGTGTCCCTGGCTGATACTCCATGGACAAGGAGCATGGAAGGGCACCCTGAGCCTGCAGGAGAGTGTCTGGAGGAAAGTTTCCTTGCCAGCCTGAGTACAAAAGTTAGCATCACCCCACCTGGGCCTGTATTTCTTGTCTTCTCCCCAGAGCTGAGCACAATCGTCCCCTGCTCCACAGATGATACTGTACAAGCTGATCCCCAGAGTGGCTTCTGTTTTGTCTGCACTCTTTCTAGGTGGGTGCTCCCCCACCCCGCAGTGTGTGTGTGCTCTCATGGGCTGATCCTTAGGGCCCAGGCCCATGGGGCTGGTGGGTGCTAGATGTGGGTCAGTGGCACTGTGTCATTCACGCAGCAGCTTCCTTAGTCCAACAACAGGTACACCCTGATATCCTCCCCCAGTCTCAGGCGAGATGCCCAGAAACACCCGAGTTGGGCAGGCTGCCACTAGGATCCTACTTCATCAGAGGGACCAGGATGCCAGATGAAGTGGCTGCTGCCTCAATTAGTAATTATTTTATGGAGCAGCTATAAACAAATTGACACACATTACTGTATGATATATAATGATATATCCTTGAGTCTCTAGTCTACAAAACCATTGAACTTGATACTAGCAAGAATGGATTTTATTGTATGCGTTTATAAGGCCTAATGGCAAACTGAAATAAAAGTACAACAAAACTCTTTTTTTTTTTAATTTGATTTTATTTTATTTGTGAACATACTGTACAGAGGGGTTACAATTACATGGGCAGGATAATGCGTACATTTCTTACCAAGCATTGCAGCCTCCTCCTTTGGTTTACCCTTCACATCCCTTCCCAGCCTCCCCCCTCCCCCCCAATCCCAATCCTTCTCCTTCCCCCCCTTTCCCCCCCCCCCCGCACCGACGTTGTAAAGCTCGTTTTGGACATGACAACTTGTACTTCTCATTGTTGCAGCAGGTCCACCGTATCCTTAAACAACTGGTTTTTCCCCATCGCCTCCACAAGTTATACTGACATCAAATATAGTGAAAGCAGGGTTATACTGTGGGGGAGGGACATACAAAGCAACAAAGAGATAATCTTATAAAAGCGTTAGAAACACATGCATGAAAGAAAAAAACATTAAAATACATATCTAAGGGTTCATTTTCCTGACATCATATTATCTGACCTTTTCCGCCTGACTCATACATATACTAGATATTGCAAATAAGGGAAACCATGGGACCTATGTTTCTTTGGGCCTGGCTTACTTCACTTAATATAATTTTTTCCAAGTCTTTCCATTTCCTAACAAATGGGGCAATGTCATTCTTTCTGATGGAGGCATAGAATTCCATTGTGTATATATACCACATTTTCTTGATCCATTCATCTACTGAGGGGCATCTGGGTTGGTTCCATATCTTAACCATGGTAAATAATGCTGCAATAAACATTGTTGTGCTGGTAGCTTTAGTGTGGTCTTGTTTGTAAACATTTGGGTAAATGCCCAAAAGTGGGATTGCTGGGTCATAGGGGAGTTCTATGTGAAGTCTTTTGAGGAACCTCCATACTGCTTTCCAAAGTGGTTGAACAAGTTTACATTCCCACCAACAATGAAGTAAGGTTCCTTTCTGTCCACACCCCTCCAGCATCTGTTGTTGTTAGAGTTCTCCAAAAAACACATTCTTAAATCTCAGAATTAAAAAAAATTGTATGTAAGTAGTGCAAATAAAGTTTACTAGAATAGTAAAATACACACAAAAATATTACATTCGTTACATTCAAAAGTAAAATAAGTAAGTACGGAAAGAATTCCTACTGGATAAAAAATATTACAGTGTTTTAACAGGTAGAAGTGATATAGGTTATATGTTTTGTTTTTATAAAACTTATTTATATCTCCCTTTCTGTTTAACTTAGTGAAGAAAAACGTTAGAAAGCAGAAATTATATGTGACACCTCTTACTTCCAGTACTACGAAGGGGAGTGGCACTTCCTAATGGGAGTCCTGGGATGACACAAACACCAAGTCCATATAGACCCATCAGAGGTCCCTGTGGTGATCCTGAGGGGGATCTGGGACACCTCACTGCTGCTGCAGCAGGTGCAGCACTTGTTGTGGTGGGCTGCATCCAACAAGGCTCCATCTGTGACCAAACCAAGCAACCCAGCCTCAGGTGCCAAAGCCAGGAGGTAAGCCAGGGCAGACCCCAAGTCCTGCCTTCCATCTGTGTGGCCTACACTGCCAAGGCCAGACCCATGCTTGCTTTGGATCCTATTGAGGGTAGGGGATGAGGCCATTGCTGCCAAACGGAGCATCCCCGGAATGGCACCCAGAGCTGTATCCATGTGGACCAGAAGGACAATGGAGGAGGCTACACAGCAAAGCCAAAGGGGCTTTGGGCCTCCAGTGCTGCAGCTGGTGCACTGCAAGTCCAGGCTCCTCTGGCACTGATGGGCATATGCAAGGATGGCTCCATACCTGAGACCACAAGCAACAGAAAATGGAGGTCTATGGGGATGCTGAAGGGGCTCCAGGGTGCTGAGCTGTCACAGCTGTCACAAGCCCGCTAGCAGAGGGGTCAGCACACGACTCTAGTCTCCAGAATGCCCTAAAGTCTGAACCAAGGCTGGGCTGCCTGGCCCCAAGGGGGTGAACTGTCCACCAAGCCTTCCTTCTCCTGTGGACTGTGCAGTGTACAAACATGATGTCCTCCACCCTACACCCATGGGGGCAGGCAGTGACCCCAGAACAGTCTCACTGGGATGGCACTTGAACCCAGGACCACCACAGACCAGTACCATCACAGCTGACAGAGGAGAGGGCAGCAGTGGCTCAACTTCAGCCTCATGGCTGCCAGCTCCTGGGTGAAATTGAGCTAGTGAGACTGGGAAGGGAGGTGGGCAGGGTAGGCAGGGCTCATCTGGCAATGCTGGGTACCATGCACACACAATCCCTTCACTGCACATCCACCACAAGGGAGGGGGCCCCACCTGAGGACGCACCACACCCACAAACACTACAGAAGTGGAGGTTCATGTGGTAACATTGAAAGGGCTCCAGGGTACAGCCTTGCTGCTGTATTGAACAACTGGCAAAAAAAAAAAAAAGGAAAAATGACCACTAAAACTTTTCATCAATGATAACCTATTATACTTTAAAAACAGTTTTACTTTCCTCTTGTCCTATATTTTTGCATGGGTCCCTCTGAATTAACCAGAAATCTCCAGGATTTCTTCATGCACAGTAATACAAATAAATATAGCTTCTATTCTTTTTTGAATTAAGGGAGGTTGCATTTAGTTCTTTCCCATGTTTGATTCATGAAAAAGAAATCCTGAAGTGTATCTGTAAAACACAAAGCTCGAGTTACCCAAAGAGAAATAATCACATGATTAGTGGGTCAGATGATATTTCATCTTTGCATTTCTTTAGAAAACTGCATACTACTTTCTACAACGAGAATATTAACCTGTATTTTGACCAAGAGAGTACAAAATTTCCTTTTCTCCACACTCTCACAACATTATTACCTTCTGAGTTTTTTAAAGGGCAGGTTTTTACTATGAGCAGTACCCCAGACTGGCCTTAGAATCAAATCCTCTTACTCCAACCCCCTAAATGCTTGGAATTACAAGCCTTTACCACCACACCTGGCTCCTTTGATTTTTTTGATAAGAGTTATAATAATTATGAAGTAGTATCATAGTAATTTTGAGTTGCATTTCTCTAATGATGTCTGTTCAGAAAGCATTAAGCCAGCATAGAAGTGGTATTACACACAACTTTGTGATTTTCAGGGCTTTTTGGAAAGCATGTCTATTCAGAACTTTTGTCCATTTTAAATCAAGTTTCTTATTTATCTCATCTTTAATGTCTCTATACAAAATCAATACTTAATTCAATGTAGTAGAAAGGAAAAATTAAACAACGCCTAACATTTTTCAATTTTCAATAAAATGATATTGCTTAAATCATTTTCTGTTTATGCTTGAGACTATATAACTCAATTTGGGTAGACCTTTTACAAAACTGTATGTACTTTATTTATTTTATGTTGATTGCTCTTTCCAAACCCTGCGTGTCTAATTTTGGTTCTTTCAGTCTCATGTAGTTGATTTCAAACTGAAGAATAAATGGAAGGAAACAAACAAAAAAATAGAGTTCCTCTCATCTGAAGATGCCTCTACAAGAATGAGGAAAGAGTTCATCCTGCTCAGGATCTATGATAGGATTTCAAAAAGATAGTTCATTCTTCTAGGTTTTCCCTATCTTTGTGATGTACCTTAAATTATGTAAACCAAAATATACTGTTCAGATACGATTACGTTTTATCAGTTTTGTACATTTTCATATGGACTTCACATCTGTCTACAACATTCCTTCTTTATAATATCCCTGATATTTTTACACTATCAAAACATAAGATAACCATTTTGATTTACAGCATGAGAAGTTATCCACCTGGGTTCCTTGGAAACCGAGCATTGTCAATAGGTAACATTACTTCTGGTTGCTCACTACATGTAATGGTTTCTGTAATACATTTTATTTAGTATTTAAAAAACTGTTGGCTAAACTCAAAGCTCATTCATAGAAGTTTATGTTAAATTTTTCACAAGTTTTATTTCTCTTAATTCTTAAGATAACATTTGCTATAATGCTAATGCTATTACCATTTTAGTGTTGGGAAAATTGTAATTAAAGACACTAAGTGAATGGCCCAAAGACACACAGTGAGGAAGGAAATGAATCAAAGTTTCCAAAAATCTTTCAGCAATTACAGAAAAGGTAGGTAAAATCTCACCATTCTCTTACACTCTAAATTCAATATTCATATTGCCCAAGAAATAATAGCATAGCAATTATTCCCCATGATGATTTTTTCTGTCACAATTTGACTTCAGCACAGACTGTGTTGGCGACATTGCATTATCATGTACATAATTGAGCTTATAAATTGATTTTCAAAGACAGCCAAATTTCTTCTGTCCTACACTTCCATTTTTCTTTTAAAAAAGTACCAAAACTTTTAAATATCATCACTTTCTGTCTTTTTTTTTTTTTTTGAGTCCAGTAGTGGGGCCTGAACTCTGGGCCTGAGCGCTGTCCCTCAGCTCTTCAGCTCAAGGTTAGCGCTCTACCACTTGAGTCACAGCGCCACTTATGGCTTTTTTCTTTTTGCTTATGTGGTGCTGAGGAATCGAACCCAGGGCCTCGAGCATGCAAGGCAAGCGCTCTACCACTGAGCCACCTTCCCAGCCCCCACTTTCTGTCTTTTAAGAATCCAAAAGAGAAATAACTTTACATTTAATTTAATAAATTCACATTTACTTTTAAAGCAAAGTGCTTTAAAAGTAGGAGATGATAATAACAGGCCCCCATGAAGTAAATTTTCTTCTACTTTTAAAATTATTCTGACAGCCTTGTGCTGGTTGGTCACACCTGTAATCTTGTCTACTTGAGATATCTACTCAGGAGGCTGAGATCTGTGGAGAACAATTGGAAGCCAATCAGGGCAAAAAAATATTTGAGATTATTTTTCAAAAATTTTAATGAACTAGCAAAGAGCCAGGAGTGGAGATGTAGCTCATATAATAGCTCACCAATCTAGAGAGGAAAGGCCTAGCAAGACCTTGAAGCCCTGAATTCAAATTCTGATCACACCAACACGTGTGCACTCATGCACAAACACACAGATTTATTCATAATACCTTCATGTCAGTGTTTTGCATTAATTTATTTGTTAACGATATTATATGGGTAAAATAAGGGAAATGAACTCTTCAATCTCAGAACATTTTTATACATTTTTTTATTTTAAAAATACTGCACAGAGGGGTTACATTTACATGAGCAAGGTAATGAGTGCATTTCTTAACAAGCATTGTTACCTCCTCCTTTGTTTTTCCCCCACCATCCCTTCTCTCCCACCTCCACAAGTACACTCCACTCCTCCTCTCCCCCTCCCCCTGCCTAAATTGTACAATTCATTTTTCAACATAGTGTCTTGTGCATCTCAATGTTACCAGGGGTCAAACCGTATCCCTATTTAAGCATTTTGTTTTTTCCTTCCCCTCCCCAAATTAAAGAAACATATATACAAGATGTAGGCGCACCAACTTCAAATATAGTGAAAAAAGGGGTTATAGCATGGTTGAGGAACATATAAAGAAACAAAAAAATCACATCATATAGTATTTGTATGTTAGAAATAATAACAAGATAGAACCACTTGTGTCCCTATCTTGGGGTTCATTTAGTTTAACATCATCTTATCTGGTCAAATGCACATAGATTTTGACATTTTATGATAATCCGGGACATATATTAGTTATTGAAAATAAGAGAAACCATGGGACCTATGTTTCTTTGGAGTTGGCTTATTTCACTTAATAAATTTTTTTCCAAGTCTTTCCATTTCCAAACAAATTGGGCGATATCATTCTTTCTGATGGAGGCATAGAATGCAATTGTATATATTTACCACGTTTTCTTGATCCATTCATCTACTGAGGGGCATAGGGGTTGGTTCCATATCTTAGCTATGGTAAATAATGCTGCAATAAACATAGTTGTGCTGGTAGTTTTAGTATGGTCTTGTTTGTGATCCTTTGGGTAAATGAACAAAAGTGGGGTTGCTGGGTCATAGGGGAGCTTTATGTGGAGTCTTTTGAGGAAACTCCATACTGTTTTCCAAAGTGGTTGAACACGTTTACACTCCCACCAAAAATGGAGTAGGGTTCCCTTGTGGCCAC
The DNA here is from genome assembly GCF_019054845.1 of Dipodomys spectabilis. Lineage (NCBI taxonomy): Eukaryota > Metazoa > Chordata > Mammalia > Rodentia > Heteromyidae > Dipodomys > Dipodomys spectabilis. The sequence continues at coordinate 4,570,057 of NW_024870916.1, read as the reverse complement.
ATCCCCTCCAGCATCTGTTGTTGTATAAATATGGATTGCCTCATGAATTTGCGAGTCATCCTTGTTCAGGGGCCATGCTAATCTTCTCTGTATCATTTCATTGTTAGTGAATGGGCTACCAGATTAAGCACAGAACATGTTTTTTTTTTTTGGGGGGGGGGTCCGGTCGTGGGCCTGTACTCTGGGCCTGGGCGCTGTCCCTCAGCTCTTCAGCTCAAGGCTAGCAATAGCTCTACCACTTGAGCCATAGCGCCACTTCCAGCTTTTTTCTTTTTGTTTATGTGCTGCTGAGAAATTGAACCCAGGGACTCAGGCATGCAAGGCAAGCACTCTACCACTGAGCCACCTTCCCAGCCCCAGAACATTTTTTATATAGAAAGTGTAATTGATTTTCTTAAACTAGACAATTCCACAAAAAGTAAGTTCAAAAGAATTGTCATGAAATTTTAGAATCATGCATTTCTTACATAAGCACACATTTTTGATGTTGGCATCATTTGTGGAGGGGAAGGGAAAAATATTTAAATAGGAATACAGGAAGACCAATTGCAGCAACGAAAGGAACTTTACAACTTTGGCATCTCTACTATGCCATACCTGCAGATTGTAGTTTGATTGCTTATTTTGAGGTAGTATCACTATGCTGGGCCTGCTTGGACTGTAGTCCTCCAAACACAAGCAAAACACATTGCACCCAGCAAATGGTTAGAGTTTCTGAAAAGTCTTTTTTTTGTCTGGGCTTGCCTGGAAATGCAATACTCTAATCTCTGTTTTCTAAGTAGATAATATTACAGGATTGAGCCACTTTATCCAATAAAAGTATACAATTTCAAGATATCTTGATATTGCCTATATTTGTGCTTAACATATATAGCTAACCTTAATTTTCTCCCTCTTTTGCTTAGTACTCTGAGTTGAAAATATTGATTTTCTTGATATACATGGCTTTGTTTTGGATGGAATCCCCTCACAATCCAAAAAATCTCCCAAAAAGTATATGTCAAGAATCACGGAAAAGAAGGCTTCAGGTTGGGAAAAACCCCACTGATCCTTAACTTATAATTGCAGTATATTTATAGTGTTAGTCAATGCTTTTGAAGAATGAGAAGAGAAGGAAGGCAGAAATGTGAAAGATGTCAGGTCTCTGTAGAATTTCTGTAGTTGTCACTTCATGTTATCTACTTCCTTAAAACTTGATTTATTAAGACCCTCTGGGTGGATATTGGTTGGACTGATTGGTAAACTTACCCAAGAAATGAAGCTGATTTTAGAAGGTGATGATTTGGTAAATAAAGGAATGATGAGAATGAGCACAGATATTGTCACAGAATGAGGCGGCAAGGTTCAATTGCTGAACAGCAAAACAAAGCAGCTTCAAGTCCGATGATCCACATTGAAACATATATAGATAGATGCATATATGTATACATATACACACATACGTGAAAAGGTAAATATCCAGTAGAATACAGAGAAACTTGGTGTGACAAGTATTAAACTATATCAAACTGGTTGCAGGAAAGGTACAGTAAAATATCAATTGTTTAGCATAGATTTTGCATAGATTTGTAAAGGATGAAAATTTTTCCTTCATTTTATACTTTACAAATATCCTTAGTATGTTTTAAGTTTTATTTTATATTGTAGTTGGAGCATCTATACAATGTTGAGAATCGGCATTACATAAAGTATGCAACATGAATACGACAGCCTGCATAGGAAAGTTCATTAGATTCTTATTTCCAATTAACCACCAGGAGAAATGGAGTTCCAGGTCAGATTTTATGTAGCGCACTGGCCTTGAACACAAAAGCACCATTCAGGCCGTGAGTTTAAGCTCTAGGATCTACAGAAACAAAAACACAAAATACAACTTGGAGTTAGATATTTTATAATGAAGCATTTTTATATACTTTACCTTGTTAGAAAGACTAGATTTCTGTGTTAGCTTTATAACCTACCATAATAAGTGATATTGTCCATTTAATAAGCAGAAAGGCTTACTCAGATTTATAAGTTTGAAGGTTTGAGTGTATGTTCAATTGGTTTTATGGCTTTGGTGGCCTATGACAAGACAATGTCAAGGTGGGGAGTATGTCAAAAAGAAATGTTTTTGACCTAGAATGATTAAAGAGAAAAGAAGAAAGTAGATGACAGTCCATGTTCTCATAGGTTTCACTCTGAAGAACTTAATCTCCAAAAGAACTATTCAGGTATTGTCTACAGTCTGGGAGGAAATGGTAAGTCATTTTTCTTTAACACATAGGTCTTTCTGGGGCATTCTAAATTTAAATAGCAACACCTTCACCAATGATAATGACTTGTCCATGGGTGGAAGCAACTAGATATTGCTATAAATTCTAATCAGATATCAGCAGACTAAATATTTTATGGAATTCCTATTAAAACATTTTCTTGCAGGCTGACTGGGTCTTCATACTACACATGTGTATATCTGTGTGTATGTGTGTGTGTGTGTGTTTGAATAAACTAATATAGCAATGTAGCAGATAAAATTATTAGTATGGCCTTTTTCTTCTCATACCATGAAAACTTGCCACAATTCCCAATCAAATTCCATCCAAGATTCAACATTAATGCTGTTCCAAAAGTTCTGTATGCAAACCCATGTACATCTACTTCATTTAAGACGGCAATGGTGCATGAAAATGTTAAGTCTTCCAATTACATTGTCACCAAGGAAACAACGTACAATATTTCCTTTAAAAATATCTAGATTGGCTGGGCGCTGGTGGCTCACATCTGTAATCCTAGCTACACAGGAGGCTGAGATCTGAGGATTGCGGTTCAAAGCCAGCTGGGGCAGGAGAGACCGTGAGACTCCTATCTCCAATAAACCACCAGAAAACCGGAAGTGGTGCTGTAGCTCAAGTGGTAGAGCACTCGCCTTGAACTGAAGAGCTGAGGGACAGTGCCCAGGCCCAGAGTTCAAGCCCCACGGCCGACAATATATATATATATATATATATATATATATATATATATATATATATATATATATATGTATATATATATATATATATATATATATATATATATAGATAGATTGTAGAACACTTTAGCCAGAAAATTAAAGGAGTATACTTTATAGGATTTAATTTAAATATTTAGTCACTGAAATGGATATTCAATATCCACAACTTAGAGACCTTTTAAAACACATAATTGCAAACCTCATCTATTACCATCTTCCGTGAAGACAGTCCTTGCTGAAAACGAACCAAATGTGGTAAACCAATTAAAATGTACGCCATTGTCAAATGCTGTTGTTTTAAATCATGGAAGTGACAGAGCAATTAATGCCAGTGAACAGCTGGTTCTAAGGAGTATGGAAGGTGATTACTTTGTACTCTAGGTGGAAAACTCCACAGATGTTTCAGATTGTGCTTCGTTCTAGGCATTTGTGAGATACATTTTGGAAAGCACAATGAATGAAAGCATGTAGTTTTATAAAGATTTGCTGGCTGACAAATCAAGGAATGAAAAGTTATTGAAATATTTCAAATGAGAAGACTGACAATAGGGTGGGTAAGATGTGATATGCAGCTTTAGATACACACTGAAGCAAACCAAAGAATAGGAATTTTTTTCCTTAACTAATGCTTTCTGGGTATATTGTGCTATACACTATAATGATGAAATGATCATTTCTTTGGAAAAGTCAGAAAAAAAAAACAATGTCACCTGTTGAATTTCTTTTTAAAGTGAATCTTAAATAAAAAGGATGAAGAAATTTAAATATGTTAATAAAACATTGTCAAGTTTTACTTTAATTTTTCAATAAAAGTTAAAACAAACTAACAGACTATTAGTCCATTAAGATTTATAAGTTTCCTGTCATATTTTATTTTCTTTTTGTTCCTCTTTTTTGGGTGGTAAGATTATTTTTTTCAGAAAGGCAACCTAGTCTTAACCATTACCCAAAAAGTTTATGCTGTCATAGAATCAGAGAGTTTTATTTATTAAATTAAGACAAAAGTAGGCTCATTTTATGCCAACTGAAAATATAAACACCAAAAACATTTTTCACTAAAAAACCACTCATAAAAAACCATGAGGATTTGGGGGAAGATGGAAGACGAAAAGCTGGAGGGTAAACAAGCTCTTGCATAGAAAGCAGTTAGTGTGCCATCACAGTACAGAGAATTTGGCAAGAGAGGGAAAATCCAGGCAAGATGACAGACCTGAGCACTTGCCAGTAGCCACAGCTGTGGCATCAGTAGGGACAGCGCCAGTGGCTATAGCCACCATATCTACAGAGAGAGTCCACAACAAAGGCCCCAGACGAGGCCAGTGAGCATATTCTACTCAACACCAGCAAGAACTGACAAGGAGCAGATATCTTCATCCTGCAGATCACAGACCAGAGACGACCCAGGAACCAACACTCCAGCATGAGTAGAATCCTGACATCCTCACTCCTCAGGGAGCAGAGGAGGGAAGGCCTCCCCTCCCCTACCACCAGAGATCTCCATCTATGATACTGTGCTACTCAGGGCTGAGCAGATAGCTCCAACTCAGGCTTTGGAAGAAAACAAAAGAGTCATTTAGCAGGTCACAGGAAGTAGACATGACCTGCCAGGGTCAGCTCCACCCAGGGGAATGTCACCCCACCCAGTCAGTGGTAGCTCTGTCCTCAGAGGAGTGATTTCCTTCACAGGGTAAACAAAGCTAAAGGCTGCCCCTCATTAGAGTAGCCTAGACAAACAATTGAAGCTCAGTAAACATAAACCCTGAGAATGGGTTCCATGAGTATTTCAGGAGTTGCACCTCAGGGAAAAGCTATTGTTTCCTAAAAGGCCTCAACCCTACCCAGAACCTCGACTCATCACAGCATCTTCACACTGGAGGAAACAGCCATCTCCCTCTTTTGTGGTACTCAAAGCAGATGTCCCTCCCACTGAAATAGCCTGGGAGGAGGATCACAAAATCCTGAGTAAAGCAGAGCATTTTTCTGCCTGCCCAAAAAAACTAACTTAAGAAATCAATCAAGCAAAACGAAAACCAAACACCACAAGCACACAAGCATAAGCAAGCATAACCAAGAGACTGGTTATGGACACAGGGGAGATACAGTGTCATCCCATTACCCCCACCCAAAAAAAAAAATATCAAAGAACTCTATTTTAACCTTTTTTTCAATTTTTATTTTTTTAAGTGTTTGATGTTAATTTTTTCTCATATTTTTTATTTTTGTTGTGTGTGTGTGTGTGTGTGTGTGTGTGTGTGTGTGTGTGTGTGTGTGTGTGTGTGTGTGTTTAATCTCTTCTGACCTTTTGGTCCTTTTTTATTGTTTTCATTTTTTTCTCTCTTTCTTCTTTTTTTGTTTGAGTTAATTGCCGTTCTGCTCATCCCCAGATATTTACCTGTGGTCGATTATTAGACCTTATTCCCCATTGTGTTCATACTTAATCCAGAAATTTATTACTCTATTCAAAATGTCTTAGGCTTAACTTCTTTAATAGCAGTATTATCTCTTTATACCAATATAATTTTCAAGTAACTAATTTTAAAACTTTTAACTTTTTAGTTTTTCATGTTTCCTTTCTATCCGTCCTCTCATCCTATCCTTTTCTTCTCTCAATATCATTTCTTTAAATTTACATAATTTTTAAGTGTTTCACTTCTTAAATTTAAATTTTTGTTTATCCATTTTTTCTTTATTTTTTAAAATCTCTCTCCTATCATTCTGTCCAATCCATTTCCCGCTCAGAAATTAGGACTTGGTTAAATTCACTCTTCTCTTACCTCTCCACATCCCTCTAATCCCATTTTTCTCCACATTTCTCCCTAAACCTAATAATTCCTGGTGTGTCAAATCCTTTTTGCATTTATTAGCCCCTTAGTCCATGGTTGTTTGATGTTGAATAGATTGTATCTGATGAACTAGATTGTATCTGCAGACATTTTGACTGTGAAACTACAGAACTCCAGTTGATGCTTGCCTTAAAATAGTGTTCTAGCACAAAATCGGTTTTACCTTCATACCAAATGGGCAAAACAAGCCAAAAAAAACAAGAAAAATGGCAAGTCCGGGTATATGAATTCCCACTCATGATAATCAGGAGACCGATTAGTTAATGAATAATCCAGAGAAGAGTTCCCAAAAAGCTCTACAAACACTCCTTGTAAACATGGTGAATGAATAGATTGAAAACTTGCAAAGGACTCTGTGAGTGTGATAGAGAGCAACAGGGGGCGAACCAATGATTAATACAGGAATCTTATGAACATGAGGAAGCTACTCAAAGATTAATACAGGAATTGCATGAACAGGTAGAGAACAGTGAAAGTGAAATACAGGAATCGCATGAGAAGGCTGAGATCAGTCAAAGAGAAAGACAGGAATTGCATGATTGTGAGGAAGCTAATCAAAGAGTAATACAGGAATTGCGAGAGAGGGATGACAATAGACTAAATCAATAAAGGCATTGATGGAATCTATGAATAGACAGTTGAATGAATTCAGAGGGAATGCCCAGTGGAGCCCAATAAAAGGAATGGGAGTCCTAGGAAGCCATAAGGAATAATCTAAGTGATTTGAGAATAAAAACTGAACACCAAATTAAGGAAGTAAAGTTCATACAAGACCTAAAACAAAGCTCCAACAAAGAATTTGAATCCATCAAAGCCAAACAATTAGAAGGAAAAGAAATAAAAAACAAAGTAGAAAATCTTGACAGTCAGTTAGACCATGCAGAAGATAGAATCTCAGGGATAAAAGACAGCCTAGATATCATAGAGAAAGAATGTATAACTATCCAATGTATAACTATCCAAGACAAATCCAAGAAATATGATAGATCTATTCAACATTTGGAAGGCACCATCAGAAGGCCTAAACTGAGGATAATGGATGTAGAGGAGCACCTAGAGACAGAAGTTAATGGTTTAGAAATTTTATGTAACAGAATCTTAGTAGAGAACTTTCCAAACATGCAAAAAGATAAGCCTATTCAGATACAAGAAGCTTTTAGAACCACCAAATCAGACTTACAAAAGATACTTAAAGATGTCCTACACATAGAAAACCAATAAGACCACAATAAAGGCCAAGAAACAGCATCCAAGGGAATAAAATTAGAACTCAACACTAAAAGCCACCAAAGAAAAGTCCTGTCACACATGGAGGCTGAACAACACACTGTTGAATCACCAATGGGTCATAGAAGAGATTAGAAAGGAAATGCAAATGTTCGTGATATTCAACAAAAATGAACACATAAATTGCCAGCTTCTCTGGGACACAGGAAATGCAGTTCTCAGAGGCAATTTTGTACCTCTGAGTTTCTACATCAACAAATTAGAGAGATCTGAAAACAACAATTTAATTAGACATCTGAACCTTCATGAAAAAGAGCAACAAAATAAACACCAATCCAGTAGATTGAAAAAATAATTAAATTTAAATCAGAATTAAACTAATTAGAATCCAAAAAAACCTAGAAAGAATCAACAAAACAAAGAGTTGGTTCCTCAAAAAGTTAACAAAAGTTGACAGACCCTTAGCAAATCTTATCAGAAGAAGAAGAGCATACAAGGAAATAAACTCAGAGATGAGAATGGAAACATCACCACAGAAACATCCAAGATACAGAACATTATAAGGGAATACTTCTCAAAGCTTTTGCTAATAAGTTTGAGAATCTGGTAGAAATATACCTTTTCCTAGCAAATATTGACATGACAAAACTAAACCAAGATGAGTTAAACCGACTTAACAGACCCATATCAAGCATTGAAATAGAAACATCAATAAGAGTACTCTCATCTAAGAAAAACCCTTGACCAGATGGATTTACAGTGAAATTCTACAAGGACTTCAAAGCAGAGCTCACACCAATACTCCTCCAACTTTTTAATGAAATTGAAAGAGAAAGTGCACTACTGAACTCATTCTATGAAGACATCATAACCCTCATCCCAAAACGAGGCAGGGACTCATCAAAGAAACAGAACTATAGACCCATTTCTTTGATGAACATTGATGCAAAACTTCTCAACAAAATTTTGGCCTACCTACTTCAACAATTCATCCAAAAAATCATACAACACGATCAAACAGGATTCATTTCAAGGTTGCAAAGCTGGTTAAATATATGCAAATCAATTAATATAATTCATCACATCAACAAGAGCAAGGATAAGAAAAACATGATTATCTCAATAAATGCAGAAAAAAGCATTTGACAAGTTCCAAAACCCCTTTATGATGAAGGTTCTGGAAAAATTAGGAATCCAGGGAACATTCCTCAAAACAATAAAGGCTGTATATGACAAACCTACAGCCAGCATTATACGTAATGGTGAAAAGCTAAAGCCATTTCCTCTTAAGAACGAAACAAGGATGTGCAATCTCTCCACTTCTCTTCAATTTAGTATTAGAATACCTAGCTACAGCAATAAGACAAGAGGCAATCATTAGAGGATCCAAATAGGTAAAGATCATGTAAAACTCTCCCTCTTTTCAGATGATATGATCTTATATTTAAAGATTCCCACAGAATCCACTCCCAAATCACTCATGCTCATTGAAAACTTTGGCAGAGTAGCAGAGTATAATGTTAACCCTCAAAAATCAATGGCTTTACTATACGCCAACAATGAGAATAGCGTGGCTGAAATAAGGAAAACAACTCCATTCGTAATAGCCCCACAAAAAATGAAATGACTAGGAGTTAGTTTAACCAAAGAAGTAAAAATCTCTATGATGAAAACTTAAGAAACCTAAAAAAGGAAATCAAAACAGAACTTAGAAAGTGGGAAAACATCCCTGGATTGGAAAGATCATCATCATGAAAATGGCAACACTTCCCTAGGCTATGTACAAATTCAATGTGATAGTTATGAGTATTCCAACCTCATTCTTCAAGAAAATAGAAGAGGCAATCCAAAAATTCATATGGAACAATAAAAGACCTCGAATAACAAAAACAATCCTTAATAGAATAGTGCTGGAGGAATATCAATACCAAATTTCAAACTCTACTACAGAGCCATGGTATTGGTACCAGAACCGATCTCAGGACCAATGGAATAGAAGTGAAAACCCAGAAATTAACCCACAGACATATAGCCATCTAATCTTCGATAAGGGAGCTAAAAAAATAGAATGGAAGAAAGGAAGCCTCTTCAGTAAGTGGCTGGCACAATAGGTCAATCACTCATAGAAAAATAAAGCTAAATCCTTACATATCACCCTGCACCAGAATAAACTCCAAATGGATCAAAGACCTGGAGTCACAGCAGACACCTTAGGTCTCCTTGTCACAGGCCAAAATTTTCTTAATAGAGACCCAGAAACACAACAAATCAAAGAAAGGTTAGACAAATGGAATTGCATGAAATTGCAGAGCTTCTGCATGGCAAAGGATAAATCTAGCAAGATCAATAGAAAACCCAAGGATTGGGAGAAGATCTTCACTAGCCATACAACGGACAAGGGTTTCATATCTAAAATGTACCAGGAATTCACAAAAGTAAATCTAACAACAAATCCTCAAACAACTTCCCAATAAATAAGTGGGCTAAAGACTTAAAGAGAAATTTCTCTGAAGAAGAAAGAAGGATGGTCAATAGACACATGAAGAAATACTCAAATTCCCTAACCATAAAAGAAATGCAAATCTAAACAATATTGAGATACCACCTCACCACAGTTAGAATGGCTATAATCAAGAACTCTAATAACATCAGAAGCTGGAGGGGATGTGGACAGAAGGGAACCTTACTGCATTGTTGATGGGAGTGTAAATTTGTTCAACCACTTTGGAAAGCAGTATGGATGTTCCCCAAAAGACTCCACATAGCGCTCCCCTATGATCCAGCAATACCACTTTTGGGCATTTACCCAAATGATCACAAACATGACGATACTAAAGCTTACCAGCACAACTATGTTTATTGCAGCCTTATTTACCATAACTAAGATATGGAACCAACCCAGATGCCCCTCAGTAGATGAATGAATCAAGAAAATGTGGTATACTTACACAATGGAATTCTAGGCCTCCATCAGAAAGAATGGCATTGTCCCATTTGTTAGGAAATGGAAGGCCTTGGAAAAAATTACATTAAGTGAAGTAAGCCAGGCCCAAAAAATATAGGTCCCACAGTTTCCCTTATTTGCAATAACTAGTATATTTGTGAGACAAGCAGAAACGGTCAGATAAGTTGATGTTAGATGAAATGAACCCCAAGATAAGGACACAAATGTTTTTTTTTCCTCTTGGTATTGTTTCTAGCTTATTTATAAGATGATTTCTTTGTTGCTTTGTATGTCCCTCCCCCATGGTATAATCCCTGTTTTCACTGTATTTGATGTTGGTATAATTTGTGGAGGAGAAGGGAAAAACAAATTCTTTAAATAGGGATACAAGTGGACCCATTGCAACAATCAGATGTATAACACGTTATGTCAGAAAACAAACTTTACAACTTTGGTGCATGGGTTGGTTTTGGGTGGGAGGGGATGGGAAGGGATGGGAAGGGGAAACAAAGTAGGGGGCAACAATGCTTGATAAGAAATGTAATCGTTACTTTTCTCACGTAATTGTAACGCCTCTCTATGTATTTTCACAATAAAAATCATGAAATAATAAAGTAAAAATCCATGTCAATTTTTTGTGTTGTTGTTGTTGGTCGTGTGGCTTGAACTCTGGGCCTTGGCGATATCTCTCAGCTCTTCAGCTCATTGATTCCACTGAACCACTTGAGCTACATTGTTGTTTCTACTTTTCAAGTGGGTTATTGGAGATAAGAGTCTTACAGACTTTTCTGCCCAGGCTGGTTTTGAACCACCATCCTCAATCTCAGACTCCTGAGTAGCTAGGATTACAGGCATGAGCCACCAAAGCCCAGATCCAAGTCAATTTGTAAAAAGCAAGCTTATTGAAACTTCTGGCTTTTTCCAATAAACAATCTTACTTTTTAGCATTAGTTTATAACTATGAGTTATTTTTAGATGTAACTGTAAAGTTTTTAATAGAAACAAACATAATTTTTGTCTATTGCTCAGTATCACAAATCCCTTGTAATTGACTTTCACCAAAGTCAATTATTACATACTAAATTACTCACTATTACATATCTATATTACATACAGTGTGAAGCAAAAATAGTTTGGACCATTTCATATAAATTATTAGATGGTATTTTAGCATTATAAATTTGCATCTGTGATTTTAAAAGAAGGAAAGTGTAAAAGTGTAGTGTGTCCTAATTAATGCAAAATTTATAAGTTCATACAGACAAAATTATTTTCTTTCCTCTAAAGGCTTTGAAGTAATACTATTGGAAATAGTGAGGCAAAAGGAGGAAGAATTCCAATCATGTCAAAGAATGTCTCTGTTATTCTGCTACCCCTTCCACTAACAAAACCTACCCGGTACCAGATGTCACAAAACTTCAAGCATCTCTCTTAGAAATCTATTTGGAAAAGTTCTAAATCACTGATTATTTATGTACTTTCTGTTATATGAAACAAAATATAGACATATAACAATTGAAATAAAATGCACACATACGTTGAAATCACCACAGCTGGAAAAACAACCAACAAAGTAGAACTCCCCCAGGAACAAAAACATGTTGTGTCCGGTTGTTTTGAATCACAAAATCCTCAAATACATGTTACCCTTGAGTAGATCCATAAAGATAACTGTGTCTCAGAAGTACGGTTGTGTTAATTTGTAATTAAATTCATCTAGATGAACCTAATATAGCAAATCACGTGAATGGATCAAATTGTTTAAAACAAATGTGACTGTATGTGGAGTGAGAGCTGCACATATTTAAACGAATAAAATAACAAAAATCATCACATACTTAAAAAATTCAGAAATGCAACCAATAAGTCCAATAGTATCCATATTGAGATCTAAATCCTACTGATTTAACAAGAACAAAATATGCAAATAATAGAATCTGAGCCGTGTACCTGAGTGTACATAATTTTAAACTACTCCAAATTACACATTGTAGAAGACTGAATGTGGGTTAATTAAAGGAAAACATCAACCCATGATATAAATGACATTAAAAATCTCATGAAAAGAGAGAAGTAGTTTCTGGAAAATACTATTTTAATAAGTGGTGGTCAAAATCTTTCTAGTACAGACAAAATTGCATACCTATTTAGTTAGATCCAAAAAAGATCCAAGATACTCAAAGTGATTTGAAACTTTGGCATAATAGCAGGATACAACTGTAACATTATTATGAATGTTGACTCTGGCATGGAATTAATTTCCTCTTTGATCTGACAAATGATTATATGAAAGAACAGAATTTCAAATAAATATCAAGACCTAACTAAACATATAATCAGAAAAGTCATCATGCAAGCCGTATTGCAAGTGGGATAAAAGGAATACCAGTTATGCTGATTCTGTATTTACTGTAAATGTTGATTTTTTTCATAAGTTATTTCCTTTAGCTTGCATTTTTAAAATACTGTGTTAATGATGTATATCTTGGTGACTAATTTTGGATTCCTCCTTCAATTTAGTTCTGAGTTTAATGTCTAACTTCAGTTCCTAACCCATGAAATGATGTTGATTACAAAACAAATCTAATAACCCTGTTTTATTTATTTATTTTTTTGGGGGGGTCCAGTCGTGGGGCCTGAACTCTGGGCCTGGGTGCTATCCCTCAGCTCTTCATCTCAAGGCTAACGCTCTACCACTTGAGCCACAGCACCACTTCCGGCTTTTTTTCCTTTTGCTTATGTGGTGCTGAGGAATCAAACCCAGGGCCACTTGCATGCAAGGCAAGCGCTCTACCACTAAGCCACCTTCCCATCCCACCACTGTTTATAATACACAAAATCTCATAAGCCTGACACCAATAAGCATTGGTTATCATTTTGATATCATGGTCTCATGACTGATGAGGCTTACCTGCATGAGTATAGTTGTACCTAGATTCCTCAGCCTAATTTAGCCACTGTTAAAAAATGTTTATATCTTTATTTGTCACCCATCGGAGATTAAACCTGAGTATAAACCTAAGAAAAATGATAAGGTGAGAATTTATCTTTTCTAGATATAAAGTAAACAAGATTCAGCATAGAGTAACTCACTAGTTTAAAGTCAACCTATTTCTCCAAAACTTTCTAAGCATTTCCTTACAATGTGTATTATTCTCAAGGGAATGAGGAATGTGAGAAGAGGACTAACCTAGCATTATCTTTAAATGCACATAATTTGGATTTACCTCTTTATTTTGATATAGGCATGTTTGATTTAAAAAACTGTTTGAATAATTGATTTCCAGGTCAGGTATAATATATCCTTGTTGCATATTCCAAAGTACATTCAGAAAATTCTATATAGCAATTAAGTAAAGAAAGTCCAGGCAGAAAATATGGCATCTCTATACTATGTGACACCCAATACTTAGGTATTTCATTATGCCCCCATTTAATGAATGTGATTGTTTAAATCTTCATCAAGTATTAATTAAACTCAATCAGTGTCCTATAAAATAATTGTGTATAATTTTATCCTAGAATCATTCAAGAACTGCCCATTCAATCATGACATACATCACATTCCATTGGTATTCATATGGATAGGAATGAGTTTCTTAGGATCTCCCACCTGCCATTTGGAGGTGGCAGGACCAGGATTCAAACTGTGGGCTCCAGCTCCCACCACTTCAACCTGAGGATAGGGAACTCACTGGTCTGTCCAAGAACATCAGCAAGACCAGTGATTAGGCAGGTACCAGTGGTTCTCAGCAGTCCTCCTTGATACTTACAAGGCTGTGATAGGAGGATCATGGTCAAAATCACCCTAAGCAGAAAAGTCCTTGAGACCCCTGTCTAACTTCAGTGCCAACAAAGCCAGAAGTAGAGCCGTATGGCTCCAATGGCAGAGGGCTACCCTTGAGCAAAAGCAGCTCATGGACTGTGCCCAGATCCTGAGTTAAAGGTCCGGGACTGGCAAGAAACAGACATACACAACAATCTGTGCAGCCATCAAGCTAAAGCAGGTCACCCTTTTGTCCCCAACTCAATTGGACAGAGTTCCCTGGGAAAGGGGCTAGGGGGCCACTGTCATCTTGACTCCGCCCATTCTGCGTGCATCAGAGGATTCCAGCCACACCCCCATTATTTCATGGTTCTTTCTGACCAATGGGATACAAGAATTGTTGCCACGCCCACATTCCATGCTGTCTGATAGATGGACTAGGCTCTGTTAGCACACTTGGAGGCTGAGATCCACAGGGGGAAAATCCGTCAACAGGAGCAGCAGGCCGGCTGTAGGCACCCGGGCCACCAGGCAGCTCAGTGCCAGACTAAGCTGGAGCCACAGGCCCTCTCCCCCATGAGCTGTCACCACAATATGTTTGGGGATGGGATGTCTGCTTCATCCATGACCTGCCTGATGAGGTGGACTACCAGAGTCCAGCAAGTGAGCTCCACCATGGATACAGCCAGCTGTCAGCACATATCTGAACCATCGAAGAGTCCCTTTTGGTGTGTAAAGAGCAGATGTTGGTCCTGCATGAGCTGTGCTGGGAGAAAGCCGAGTGTTTGCAGTGGCTGTCCCAGGAGAAGATGGAGGAGAGTGCTGCGGGAGCTGCAGTTGCTCCCAGCAGGGGAAGCCACAGACAGCAGTCTCCAGATGCCAGTACAGGCTGATCCCCCCACCAACAACACTGCTTCAGATGCCTCAGGGCCTGTGGTGGGTGAAATGAGGGAGGAGCAGAAAGGTTTTGAAGAATTGCAACTTGAAGACAGCCTGGAAACTGCCAGAGGAGAGGTCAGGGTTCCCGACCCCATAGTGGACTCCCTCAAGGAGCTTATCCTGCCAAAGATGCCCCACATCCAGATCCACCCACAGCTCCCAGGCTCAGGTGAGGAGTGCTCCCTCACTTTCTTCTGTAGATTGATGCAGATAATGACTCTCTATGTGACATACTGACTCTCAAAAGCCTTGGCAGCCACCAGAAGTAAGTGGCCAGGTGCCCTTCTTTCAGGACGCCATCTGCCAGGTGATGGGAAAGTTAAACTGGGGGTCGGGTAGGGCATAGGCTGCTGGGAGTTGGCCCAAATTCAAGGGATATCTAATGGCCCATTGGTGGCCAGGAAAGAGGCCCATGTTATGCTTATCGCAATTAATAAATTGTTTACAAAGCAAAAAAAAACCCTCCAAGAACAATTTATTCTTCTAGTCCTGGGGCTTGAACTCAGAGCCTGTCCACTGTCCCTGAGCTCTTTTTTTATTATTGCAAAGATACTATACAGAGGGTTACAGTTACATGAGTGAAGTAATGAGTACACTTCCTCTTGAACATTGTTACCCCCTCGATTGTTTTCCCCCTACCGTCCCCTCCCTCCCTACCTTCCCTGAGGTTCTTTTTTTTTTTTTTTGATTGTGATTAAGTGATTACATAATTTCCGGAATTTCACAGTATTGTGGAATAATGATGCTCATTTAAAGTCACAAGTTCATTCTAACTTTCCTGGAGCAATTGTCTATCACAGTCTGTAACATATAACGGTGTTCACATGTTATATACCATATATGTGATCAGCAGCATGGGGATATTTAGTAGTGGTTCAACCAGATGAGTGGGAGTTCTTTGTTTCTTAAGTCCTGTTAGTTTTGTCGTATCACATAACATTTTGGATTTAGCATCCACTTATCAGGGAGACCATGTACCATTTGTCTCTTCGTTCTTGGCTTACCTCGCTCAACATGATTCCATCTAGCTCCATCCATTTCCCTGCAAATGCCATTATTTTGTCCTTTCTAATGGCTGCATAATATTCCATTGTGTATAGATACCACAATTTTTGGATCCATTCAGCTGTGGTGGGGCATCTGGGTTGTTTCCATATCCTAGCTATTGTGGACAGTGCTGCAATAAACATGGAGGTGCACGTGTCCTTGTATATTGGTTCTTGTTGTTCAGGGTAGATGCCTAGGAGTGGTATGACTGGGTCATAAGGGAGGTCAATCTTTAGCTTTCTAAGGACCCTCCAGACTGCTTTCCAAAGTGGTTGTATAAGTGTACATTCCCACCAGCAGTGTAATAGGGTTCCTCTTTCTCCACATCCCCTCCAGCATTTGTCGTTGGCTGATTTGTGGATGTGGGACATTCTGACTGGGGTAAGGTGGTATCTCAGGGTTGTCTTTATTTGCATTTCCTTCACCACCAGGCATGATGAACATTTCCTCATGTGTTTCTTTGCCATTTTTATTTCTTCATTTGAGAAGTCCCTCTTTAGTTCCCTTGCCCATTTAGTAATTGGTTTGTTAGGTTTGGGAGGGATTAGTTTCTTGAGTTCCCTGTATATACAGGATGTTAACACCTAGTCTGATATATTGCTGGTAAATATTTTTTCCCAATTCATTGGTTGTCTTTCTAGCTTAGTTGCGATAGATTTAGCTGTGCAAAAGCTTTTTATTTTAAGGTAGTCCCATTTGTCGAGTCTCTCTCCAACTTGTTGTGACCCTGAGACTCTGTTCAGGAAGTTCCTTCCTGTGCCTATTAGTTCAAGTGTCTCTCCTACTCTGTCCTGAAGTAGTTTCAGAGATTCAGGTTTAATGTTTAATCCATTTTGAGTTGATGTTGGTGCATGGTGATAGGCTGGGGTCCACTTTTAGTTTTCTGCATGTGGCAGCCCAGTTTTCCCAGCACCAGTGGTTGAAGAGGCTGTGTTTCTTCCATTGTATGTCTTTGGCTCCTTTGTCGAATATTACCTGGCTGTAGGCCTGTGGGTTTATTTCTGGATCTTCTATTTTGTTCCATTGGTCTTCGGGTCTGTTTTTGTGCCAGTACCATGCTGTCTTTGTTATTATAGCTCTGTAGTAGAGTTTGAAGTTCGGCATGGATAGCCCTCCCATATTATCTTTATTCCCTAGAATTGATTTGGCTATTCTAGGTCTTTTATTGTTCCATATGAATTATTGGACTGTTTTCTGAGTTTCAGTGATGTACGTCATTGGGATTTTAATAGGAATTGCATTGAATTTGTATATTAGTTTTGGCAGTATTACCATCTTCACTATATTAAGACGTCCTATCCAAGAGCAAGGGAGGTCTTTCCATTTCCTAGTGTCTTCTGCAATTTCTTTCTTTAACTTTTTATAGTTTTCATTAAATAGTTTTTTACACCTTTGGTTAGGTTAATTCCTAAATATTTTATTTTGGGGGGAAGTTATTGTGAATGGGGTTGTTCCCTTTATTTCCCTCTCTTCTTGTACATTGTCAATGTACAGGAAGGTAACTGATTTTTGTGGGTTTATTTTGTATCCTGCTATTTTGCCAAAGTGATTTATGATTTCTAAGAGTTTGGGGATGGAGTTTTTGGGATCGTGAAGGTATAGTATCATGTCATCTGCAAAAAGGGATAGTTTAACTTCTTCTTTCCCTATGCGGATCCCTTTAATGTCTTTTTCTTGCCTTATTGCCCTGGCTAAGGTTTCCAGGACTATATTGAAGAGGAGTGGAGACAGTGGGCCTCCTTGCCTTGTTCCTGATTTTAGGAGAATTGGTTGTAGCATTTCCCCATTAAGTATAATATTGGCTATTGGTCTGTCATAAATGGCTTTTATTGTTTTTAGAAATGTTCCTTCTATTCCTATTTTCTCCAGAGCTTTTAGCATGAATGAATGTTGAATTTTATCAAAGACCTTTTCTGCATCTGTGGCGATAATCATGTGATTCTTGACCTTGGCTCTGTTGATATGTTGGATTACCTTTATTGACTAACGTATGTTAAACCATCCCTGTGTCTCTGGGATGAAGCCTACCTGGTCATAGTGTATAATTTTTTTATGTGTTTCTGGATTCTGTTAGCTAGAATCTTGTTAAGGATCTTTGCATCTGTGTTCATCAAGGAAATTGACCTGTAATTCTCCTTTTTGGTTGGGTCTTTGCCTGGTTTGGGGATGAGTGTGATATTGGCTTCATAGAATGAGTTTGGGATAGCTCCCTCCTTCTCTGTTTCTCTGAAGAGCTTGAGGAGTATGGGTACTAGTTCTTGTTTAAAGGTCTTATAGAATTCTGCTGTGATTCCATCTGATCCTGGGCTTTGTTTTGTTGGAAGACTTTTGATAGCTTCCTGTATCTCGTTATAGGATATTGGCTTATTTAATTGGTTAACTTCTTCTTTGCTCAGTTTGGGCAACTTGTATTTCTCTAAAAATGCATCCATTTCTGCCAGATTTTCTTCCTTTAGAGAGTGTAACTTTTGCAAGTAGTCTGTTAGAATTGTTTGGATATCATGGGTACGTGTTCTGATGTTTCCCGTGGCATTCCTCATCCTGTAAATATGGGTTTCCGCCCTTCTTTTTTTAATTAATCTTGCCAATGGGCCATCAATTTTGTTTATTTTTTCAAAGAACCAGTTTTTTGTTTGATTTATTTTGGTTATGATTTTCTGATTTTCTAATTGGTTAATCTCTGCTCTTAATTTGGTTATCTGGCTTCGTCTAGTAACTTTTGGTCCCATTTTTTCTTGTTTTTCTAGCTGTTTTAATTGCAACATGAGATTATTTACTTGGTCTGTCTCCATTTTCTTGATGTGGGCACTGCGGGCAATAAATTTGCCCCTCAGGATTGCTTTTGCTGTGTCCCACAAGTTTCTTTGTGAGGTGTTTTCGTTTTCATTGACTTGGAGGAAATGCTTTATTTCTTCTCTGATCTCTTCTGCTACCCAGGCATTGTTAAAGTGTGTGCTATTCAATTTCCATGTATTAGAGAAATTTCTGCGGTATGCTTTGTTATTGAGAGCTAGCTTGATTCCACTGTGGTCAGATAGGATACAGGGGATTGTGTCAATCCCTTTGTATTTGCTTAAGTTCCTTGCATGAACTATGATATGGTCTATTTTGGAGAAAGTTCCATGAGCTGCTGAGAAGAATGTGTACTGTGTTGTTTTAGGGTGAAATACTTGGTAGATGTCAGTTAATTCCGCTTGAAGTATGGCCTCACTTAATTCGGTAGCTTCTTTGCCAATCCTCTGGTTGGTAGACCTGCCCTTTGGTGAGAGTGGTGTGTTAAAGTCTCCTAGTATTATCGTATTGGGATCTATTTTATTCTGTAAGTTTGAGAGCATTTGTTTAACATATCTGGGTGCACCAACATTTGGGGCATATAAGTTGATGATGGTTATATCCTCCTCTTGGATTGTTCCCTGTATTAATATGTAGTGTCCGTCCTTGTCTTTCTGTACTGATTTTAATGAAATGTTTATTTTGTCAGATATCAGGACAGCTACACCTGCTTTCTTACTGGGGGCATTTGATTGGTAGATCCTTTTCCACCCCTTCACTCTGAGTTTGTATATTTGGTTGAGAGGTGGGGCTCCTGAAGGCAACAGATGGATGGGTCTTGTTTTCTGATCCAGTCCTCAGCTCGTTTTCTTTTAATTGGCGAATTCAGCCCATTTATATTAAGAGAAAGTATAGAGAGATGCATTGTTGTCCCTGCCATTCCGTTTTCCTAAGTTTTTCTTCTTTCCTTTCCCCTTGTGCTTGCTCATTTAGACTTTGAGTAATGCCTGTTTGGGGCAGGTCCCAGTTCCTGGTTGCTTTCTTCAGGTTGTGTCCCCCCTCTTAGAATTCTTTGTAATTCTGGCTTAATGTTTATGTATTCATTTAGTTTTTTTTCGCTATTAAAAGTTTTCAGTTCTCCATCAAATGTGAATGCTAGCTTTGCTGGATAAATCAGTCTGGGTTGGGAGTTATTGGCTTTCAGGGCTCATATGGTGCTTCCCCAGGCTTTTCTTGCATTCATTGCTTGTGTGGGGAGATCTGCAGTGATTCTAATTTTTTTCCCGTTGTAGAATAGCTCCTTCTTCATTTTCATGCAGGATTGTTTCCATATGATTCAGATCTCTATACTCTTCTGTAATATAGGTAAGATGCCCTTTTTTGAGGTGGGGAAATTTTTCATGGATTATCTTGTTGAATAGGTGTTGCATTCCCTTGCTCTGGAATTCCTCATCTTCGTCCACTCCGATTATATGAAGATTAAGTTTCTTGGCATTATCTGCTGGCTCTTGAATTTCCTTTTGGTTTAATTTGAGTGATTTTTCCATATCTGTCACTTTTTGGTCCAGTTGGTGTATTCTGTCTTCTGTATCTGACACTCTACCTTCCATTTCATTCACTCTGTTGACCGTGGCTTCTATTGTGGTTTGCATGGAGGAAATGGATCCCTTTATGGATTCAATGTTGGTTCTCAGAGTACTGGTCTCAGTATGTATTACCTCTAATTTGGCGTTTATCTCACTTCTTACTGAGGTTTGTGCAGCTTCTATTTTTGCATCCAACTCTTGTTTGGTATCCTGTATCTCTTTTGATAGTTCATCCTTGTGCTCTTTCAATTTCTGATCAATTTCTCGCTTTATTTCTTGAGTCATTGCCTCCAGCACCCCTTGGATATAGCTTTTGTCTTCCATTCCTGCTTTGCTCCCAATGGGGCTCTCCCCTGCCTGGCTGCTGGCTTTTGAGGTGAGCTTGCTGTATTGGGTGGTGGTAAACCTTGTGATTTTTCTCTGTGATTTTCGCATGGGGGTTCAGGAGACTGCTCTGCAATTTTGTTCTGGTGTGTCTGTCTTTGCTTGGTTGCTGATTCTGTATTGGTAGAGAGAGTCTGTGCCTGATCTGGGTTCTGTTGGGAGCCTATTTCCAGCTGCTGTTCTGACCTACTTAGGATTCTTGGCTCTCTGCTGTAGATTGCTGGCAATTCCTGCCTTTGGAAGGGTTGAGCAGCCTAGACTGCTTATGTTTGCTCCTACGGGTGCTCTTGGGAAGATCAGATGCACTGGATGCACTCTCCCAAATACTGGAGTCTGCTATGGGCTCCTGATGTTTTTTTGTTTGTTTGTTTGTGTGGGGCTGGTTGTGGGCTTGAACTCTAGGTTTGGGTGCTGTCCCTCAGCTCTTCAGCTCAAGGCTGGCACCCTACCATTTGAGCCACAGCACCCCTTCTGACCCTTTTTGCTTTTGTGATGCTGAGGAATCAGATCCAGGGCCTTGTACATCCAAGACTATCACTCTACTGCTGAGCCGCCTTATCAGCCTGAGCTCCTGCTTACTATCAGGTGCTGGCAGCCTGTGTTGCCCAATTCCCAGCCTAAGGTATATGGGTGGAGTTTTGGTGGGGTTTGGGCTTCTCTTGTCCTGAGCCTCCGGGTCTTTTGTTGTCACAGGTGTGCTTCCCGGGGAGTGCTGTTTCCTGATTTTCTCCCCTCTGTTGAGGCGTATGCTCAGCTTTTGACTTCAGTTGGGAGGAGTTAGTTGTGTTGTTCAGGCACCGGATCCCCAGGCCTGGTTCAGGCCCCCGCCTGGAGCGTGCTCGTTAGACCTGTGCTGATGTGTATACCACCTAGGTTATGCAGCCTGGAGGACACAGTTCAATTTTCTTCTACTGTTGGTAGTCTTGTCCCAGGGGCACTGTTCCTGGCTTGGGCATTTAAGCTCCCTTCCAGGGGCACTCTTGCTCTGGCCTGGCCAGCGGAGTGTGCTCCACAGGCTGGTTCAGTTCTCGAACAGTTCCCAGTTTTAGTGGGTCCTGTGGTCCGGGTTTTTGGGTAGGGAGTCTAGGTCAGCATCTGGGGATTCCCTCCAGCTCTGGTCTCCCTTGAGGGATACACTGTCCCCTGTGGAATGGAATACTCACCCTGGAGCTGGTTGTTTCTGTGTGGTGTAGGTCTTCAGTTGCTGTTGCAATCTGAGATCAGTTGGGGTGGTTGTGGGCTGGGCTGGGCGGTGGTGGCTCTGTGTGATTCTTTTCTGTCTCTGCCTCTATCGAAGCTGTCGGGTCCACAGTGTCCACGCTCAGGCGCGGGTGATCTGCAGGCAGCCCCCTGTGCCTCTGGGACCTGGGCGGCCCCCGCTGGGTCGTTGCGATCGTGATCGGGAGGGTCTAGTGCCTCAGGTGGCTTTTGCGCGGGTGGTCTGCAGACAGGTCCTTTTGTCGCGCTGCCGGTGCCAGGCGGCTTTGGCCGGATGGAGCCTCTCTGCTCGGGTGGAGAGGGATGGGTGGGGGTGGGATCCTCATGGAGACTCCCGGCTGGTAGGTTTTTCTGTTTGTGGCTATCAGCTGTTCTGCAAACCGGTACCTCAGGCAGCTTCTGCGCGGGTGATCTGCAGGCGGCCCCCTGTGTCTCTGGGGCTCCGGCAGCCCCTGCCGGGTCGGCTGGCCGCGGCTTGGCACACTGCCGCTTGGCCAGTAAAGGTTGGGGGAGGGGTCTTCGCTCTTCTCTGTTCTGAAATTCTTCTTTTCTTCTCTTTCTTTTTTGTTATTTTTCCATCTCTTGTTTTTCTCTGAGTGTTCGTCTTTTTGTTGTTGTCGGTCTCTTGGGGAGATTAAGTGTTGGAACTCAAACTCTCTTTTTGGTTGGGGAGAGCTGTGGTGTTTCCCTACTGCCCCATCACCATCTTGGTCCCCCCCCCCCCGCCTGAGCTCTTTTTGATCACTGCTGGCCCTCTACCAGTTGAGCCCCACCTCTCCTTCAACATTTTCTGTGTGGAATCGAACCCAGGGCTTCAGGCATGGTAGGCGACCACTATACCACTTAGCCACATGTTCCGCTAAGATGATTCTCCCCCCCCCCAAACACATATTTCCATTCCTCAGATAAATAGGAAGTAGGGGCTAGGATGAATATGAAGCACAAGTCTGGTTCACAACAAAATACTCCTCTACCCCCTCTTCCCACAACCTTAGTTGAAGTTTCTCTTCTAACATTGAGGGATGAGAAAAGGAGAGGGGAGTCCTGAGAGAGTACCAACAACAGTGACCCCCTGAGTCCTACATCCTCTCCCACACGTGGTCCTCCAGATTCTGATCTTACCTGACTCAATGTGGAGTCTACACTGTCTCCCCACCACTGCAAGGCTCAGGATGAACTAAATGTCAGCCCTGGCCTCAGCCCACACCCAGGGTGGAAGCTCCTAGTCCCAGACCCACTTCCACCTCTGACTGTTCTGAGTTAGACCAGACCCACCACTCACCACTATGTTGGCAGTGATGATCTCATGCATGGATTACAGGAAGACGGTCTATGGCAAAGAGCAGAAGCAGCAGGGTGAGAAGGGCAGAAGGAGGTGGGGTAATTGCTGTGGGACCTTCCTTGGAGCCCTCCCATCTAGCCAGAGCCATGCTGACCCAAAGCATGGACAAGGCCAAGGGGTGAGACCAGATGGAGGAGCATGGGACTAAAGCAGGTACTGTTTTGTCTTGGAGCACTTGAAAATTCCAATTATATTTGGTCCATGCCAATCCCAAAGCCAACATGCAATGCCTCTCCTTGTTGTTGTTGGCCATGAGCGCTGTCCCTGAGCTCTTTTTCTCAAGGCTGGCCCTCTACCACTTGAGCCACAGTGCCACTTTTGTTTACTGATGGTTCATCAAGGATAAGAGTCTCATACATTGTCCTCTCCAGACTCGCTTGGCACCATGATCCTCCAGATCTCAGCTTCCTGAGTAGCAACGATGCCAGGCATGAGCTACCAGTGCCCAGTATATGATGCCTTTGGAGGCATCTTGGCAAGTCTGTAAAGGAGGCCCAAAGGGCCTGGATAGACCATGACCCACTCAAGGAGCTGGGATGGGGGAAGGCTGACCTCCTAGCAATTCTGTTCCCCAAAAATTAAAGATGTCAGGTGGTATATGCATCAAACACCTAGGCCAGCAGCCACCAGGCTTAGTGGGGAAAAAGTAGACAATACCTAAAGATTGTAGTGTAGAAATTTCTGATTTTGTATGCATGTGGTGTGTGTGTGTGTGTGTGTGTGTGTGTGTGTGTGTGTGTGTGTGAACTCAGGGCCTAGGCTCTATCCCTGAGTTTTCTTGCTCAAGGCTAGTGCTCTGCCCCTTGAGCCACAGCCCCATTTGCTTTTCGATGGTTAATTGTAGGTAAGAGTCTCAAGGACTTTTCTGTCTAGGGTGGTTGAAGCATGATGGGGGCCCCAGGGAAGCAAGAGTAAACACAACTCATAGGTACATTCTCTATGGTGGGCTACTCCTGCTCCCTGGTGGCCAGACGCAGAACATGCGGCCCCATGCCATCATCCTCAAGAGTTCAATTTGGGGAAGTGACCAGGGCCAAGCTGACTTTTGCTCACCCTGATTGCTGATGCCAGAGCAGGTCTGTTCCACCCTAGGCCAAGAGAGTTCCAGGAGGCCCGGCTTACCAGGGACACAAGGAAGGGAGAGGTCAGCTCCAGGCTGAGCTAAGAACCTTTGCCCACGGATACCACAACTTGGCCTTACCACCATAAGACCTGTCAAAGAACAACCCCACAAAACAAAATGGGAGCTGTGCCTCCAAGTGGTAGAGCTCTAGCATTGAACCAAAGAGCTCAGGGACAGGGCCGCCAAGCTTTGAGTTCAAGACTCCCAGCTGACCTTTCCCCATAAAACACAGGTTGGCTAAATGTGAACTAGTAGGATTTGTGAAGTGTTTCTGAAGAATGTTGATACTGAAGAAAGCACCCTAATTCTAATGACAGCTGAACTTGTGACATACAGCTATATGGTGAGTCCTTCAAAAGGCGCAATTTCTGGGTCCTTCCCGCATGGGGGTTTTGTGCTGAGTCCTCAAAATGGTGCTGTTTGCTGAGTCATCCCAAAGGGTGCTATGTGCTGAGTCCCTGAGAAGAGTGGGCTGTCCTGGGTTTTTCAAAGGGTGCTGTGTGCTGAGTCCATCACACAACGTACTGTAAGCTGAGTCCTTCAAAAGGTGTGGTATGCTAATTCATCCCAAAGGGTTGTGCTATGTGCTGAGCCCTTGAGAAGAGAGGGGTGAGTTGACCTTTTTGAGTGCAGTGTGCTGAGTCCTTTACAAAGGGTGCTCTGTACTGTCCTTCAAATGTTGCTGTGTGCTGATTTCTTCCACAGTGTGCTATGTGTTGAGTCCCTCAAAATTGTTCTATGTGCTGAGTTTTTTTGTTTTTTGTTTGTTTGTTTTTTGGGGGTCCGGTCATGGGGCCTGAACTCTGGGCCTGGGCGCTCTCCCTCAGCTCTTCAGCTCAAGGCTAGCACTCTACCACTTGAGCCACAGCGCCACTTCTGGCTTTTTTCCTTTTTGCTTATGTGGTGCTGGGGAATCGAACCCAGGGCCACCTGCAAGAAAGGCAAATGCTCTACCACTGAGCCACCTTCCCAGTCCATGTACTGAGTTTTTGAAAGGTGCTGTGCACTGGGTATTTTACACAGGGTGCTTCATACTCAGCCCTTCAAAGGTTGCTGTGTGTGGAGTCTTAACATGGTGTGATGTGTGGAGTCTTAACATGATGTCCCTGGGAAACAGTGTTACATGCAGAGTTTTTCAAAGCATACCATGCAGTGAGTCCTTTACACTGTGGGCTATGGACTCTCTCCTTCAAAAGGTGCTGTGTGCTGAGTACTCTACCCAGCGTACTGCATATTGAGTCCTTCAAAGGGAGCTGTGTGCTGAGTCCTTTACACAGGGTGCTTTGTGCTGTTTTTGGAAGTGGGCTGTGTGCTGAGTCATACCAGAGGGTGTTATGTTCTGAGTCCTTGAGAGGTAGTTATCCCCAACAATCACACACACACAAACACAAACACACATACATGCATGAGTGTCACCATGCAACTGCTTGGTGTGTGGAGTGGAGGAGAATGGAGGAGAGTCTCCTCCAGGGATGGGGCTGAGGGGAGATTCAATCCCCCTGGCAGTACTGGGGTTGGGGGGAGTGCTGAGCTGAGGTAAGGCTGCAATTGTTATGGTCTGGAAGCCTCAGGGCCCAGTCAGGTCTGCAACTGTGGGTGGGGGGCGGGGCCCAGGGGAGGAGGGGGCTGGACCCAGGTGCCCACTTTGGTGGCAGCAATGGCCAGGGACCCAAAGGGTCACGGTCATGTGTGCAACAGGGATGGGGTGGCCCAGGAGAGGATTGCTTGGCCAAGAGAGAGCAGAAAGAAGAGTGAGCATGAGCACAAGCACCAGTGGAAATGGCTTCAGTGGTAGTGGCCGCCCAGATCATAGCGTGGGATGCTGAGCCTGCATGGCAGGCACTTTGCTGGGTGCAGCCCCTCAGAGGCACGGCAGCCATGGCGGCAGGGAACACAGCAGAGCAGAGGCTACTGAGGTGGAGGTGGAGACGGTGGCGGAAGCCTCCTTCACAGGGCAGGAGGCCACTGAGGCATTGGTGGCGGCTGCGGAGAAGGAGCAGAGGCTGTACACAGCCCCACCACGCGCCTGCAGATGCCTCCTCCTCCTCCCAGCAGCACCGTGTTTCAAACATGGCTCTGACAGCTCCAAAACTCGGAGCCTCTTGCAGGCACTTAGGGGAGATGGCGTGCCCCTGGATGGCTTGTGGCCCTGACTTGGTCCAGGCCTGTGGTCCTCATACTCGGGGCACGCACCCGGAGTCACAGCCTACAGCTTCTCCCAGCAGCACATGTGAGTGGCCACCCTGCATGCCTGCACCCCACGACCCCTGCACCCTGCAACCCCCCTACTCTACCCTTCCACCCACCTGTGAGGACCCGGACCCGTTCCTCTCACCTCCCCTCTCCATCCACCCCTGGATATCCCCAGCGCCCCAAAGTCCACCCTGGCTCTGCCACAAATGAACTCCAGGGGTAGGGGGTGGATGTGGGTGTCTACCCAGGGATCCTACCCTCATCCCTAGTGGCCAGTGTCCCAGGAAAAGGGAAGCTGCAGGGATGGGTGTAGAGGGGGCACCGCAGAACCCCTGGCCTGGAGCAGTGGGAGCCACACAGCCACGCATCTGCACCCTTCCTTGGTGAGAACCTGGTGGCTTTAGTCAGAGGTGGGAAGCAGCACCTCCAGACCTGCCTTCTAAGGTCTTTTCATTTTCACTGGGAGGGGGGTGTTAGATGCAGAACATAGGCTCCCTTGATGTGTGAACCCTTGTCTTCTGTGCTCAGTCACCCTTTTACCTGAGGACATTCCCAGAAGAGCCCACTAGAGAGGTGAGTGAGGGCACTGGGGTCAGATAGAAGGTGGATATTTGGCAGAAAAACACACCCCCTCTGACAAACATACACC
The DNA here is from genome assembly GCF_019054845.1 of Dipodomys spectabilis. Lineage (NCBI taxonomy): Eukaryota > Metazoa > Chordata > Mammalia > Rodentia > Heteromyidae > Dipodomys > Dipodomys spectabilis. The sequence continues at coordinate 4,543,029 of NW_024870916.1, read as the reverse complement.
TGGCCTGTACCCCCAACCCCATTTGTCAACAGTTCTGACTGGGTGATCACATTTCCCAGCTCTGCCAAACTCTGCTAGTGTTCCCAGGCCATCTAGTCTCCTTGTCCTACCCAAGAATCCACCAAGTCACCCAGAAGTATCTAAGCTGGAAGTAGGGAGTCCATCCATATATGTAGCCTTTAAGGCCCCAACAAAGTCCCCAACAACGACCCCACCCCAGGCCAGACACTTTTCTGTAGGCACCATGACCCCCTACTTTGTTTTCTGTCCAGGCTCTGAGGAGCCACCTGTCTCCAGACTCCTTCACCCAGCGTCCTGGCCTAGGGTTTTGGTGAATGGGAAGTCAAGGCTGGTTGTTGCCAAGGGGAAGCGTCTGGCCCTAGAAAAAGGAGGAGGCAGGGTGGTTCTGCATTATTAGAGCATTGTTTCCCTTGGGTGGGAGCCCCTGGTTCTGACAAGGGAACCCCCGTGCTCGAGCTGGTACATGCCCAGATGAGAAACCAACAAACTCAGGAGAGGCACTGCTCTGAGTCTGTATGCTTATGTGTGTGAGTGAAAGAGAGAGAGAGAGAGAGAGAGAGAGAGAGAGAGAGAGAGAGAGAGAGAGAGAGATCATCTTTCTCATGGTACAGCCTGTCTGTGCTCAGGTGAATAATCAGTTGGCAAATTCCAAGTGCTGCATGGATAAGTCTTCTGTCACTGGTTTGGATTTTTGTGTGTTTGTGTTTCTGTGTGTGTGTGTGTGTGTGTGTGTGTGTGTGTGTGTGTGTGTGTTGGGATAGCAGGGAGATGAGAACAATGAAAATATATTTGTCACCGTGTCTAAAAAGAGCAAGAGCATTTTATTTGTTGTTCTTTAATCATTAATGTCCAGTATGAGCCCAGCCACAATTTTTGTATTCTCTTTCAACATTTCATGGCTCCTTTAGGGAAGGTTTCAGTAGATGTTCCTTTCCACCTCTTTCTTCCCCTTTCTTGCAGCCCACAGTAGCTGCTGGACCTGTGTGGGTCTCCCTTAGGAGGCCTGTGTGAACCGCAGACCAGAGTGGACACCTGCTCATCTGTCTTCAGCTAGAAGGCTCATGAGGCTATTGTGACCACAGCTGCACTCTTCCAGCCAGACAATATGCTCTGGTGTGTATAATTGGAGCTAATTCAAAGTTGGGAATGTGTCTGCCAAACATAAATAGGGAATGAGATGGGGGGGGGGGAGTAGGGCAGTGTCTGTGAAGCTAAGAGGGTCTGGGAAGTGTCAAACGGTGTGACATAGCAGATGGTTCACCGTGACCGAGAATGAGAGGGGAATCTTACCCAGGCATTGGCAGTGTCTGTGGGCATCAGGGAAGGGGCTCCGGGCACCCAATGGTGGTGTGGATACCCTCCCTGGGCAGTGCACTGGTGGGCAGTCCTCTCTGGAGTTCTGCAGACTCCAATCTGTGCCCTCCTGGGCTGTTTCCAGCTGGGCAATGGTAAGCAAGTGTGTTCCCCATGCGGGAGTGTGCTTGGGATCAGGACATGGCAGTTAGCTAGGGCTCTCTGAATGCCATTTTCTGTAACCTGCTGTAGGCTGTCTGCAAGGAAAAGGGGACTACTGACTTTGGAACCCTTTAAGTTTGATTGGGACAAGTGAAATGCCAGATTTTCCAGCGTTGTTTTTCTTGAAGCTGGCAATTTCTACTAATGCCTGGGATTCTGGGTCGGTCAAATTAGATGGACCATTTCAGCCACCAAACAATGACGTTCAAAGTGGCACAAGCAGAGTTCTCAAGCCAGATGGTCTCCTGCTATGAAGGTCATGCCTTGACTGCCTTTCTCTGGCAGCTGCTGATTCTCCTCTGGCTCTCTCTAGGGTGACCACTAGAGTTGAGGATGTCATGGGGAGCACAGACTGTGACCTCCCCATCCGCAGCCTGCCAGCTGTGAACAGAGACAATTCCCAAAACTTGTACTGGACTCTGGGAGATTCAGAGACCCAGGATGCCTCAAGGATCCTTTCTCTGCAACATGAAATTTGGGGACCGGATATGGTGGACCATCCTTTCTGGCCCCAGAGAGTGGAGAAGAGGGCTCTTGAGCCGGGCATTCACTTCACAGCAACCTTGTTCACACCTGAGTAGGGAATTGAGTTCCACAGAGCTGGTCAGTGGCTGGATAGAGATCTTTGAGAAGATAGGCATCCCAGAGACCCTGGAATCCAGTGAGTACATCACGGCTCACATCCTTGGAAACAAAACAGTTAAGTGGGTGGCACCAGGAGGGTGGGAATGGAGGGAGAACAGTGGGAAAGTTACATCAGGCTTTTCCCCCACCCAGGATGCTTACCTGAATTGGATGGGACTTTTCTGTATTATTGTTGTAGGCAGATGCTCATTTATTTATACAACAAACGGTTACAGTGTGCGCCAGGGCTGGAAGGGAAGGGGGCGGCATAGACAATGAAAAGTTCCAGTGCTGGTTCTACAGCACATGAAGAAATCTTGGTTTGAGTTGGATGCCGGTGCTTCACACCTGACATCCTAGCTACTTAGCAGGCTGAGATGGGAGGATTGAGGCTTAAGGCCCAGGCAGGAAAGCTTGTAAGACTCTTATCGCCAAGTAACTACCAAAAAGAAAACGCCAGAAGTGGATGAGTGGCTCAAGTAAAAAGTGGACGACTGGCTTTGAGTAAAAAGGCTCAGGGACAACACCCAGGCTCTGAGTTCAAGGCCTAGGAGTGACACAAAGAGAGGAAAGAGAAAGAGAGGAGGAAACGATGGAGGGAGAAAAGGAGGAAAGGAAGGAAGAAAGGAGCATGCAAGCCTTGGTTTGGAGTCCCTGGATCAAGGGAGCCAAACATTCAAAATCTCTGTGGGGTCAGTTTCAGAGCCAAAATCCAGTATGTAGGACCAAGTCACAGACCCCTCAGTGACTTCATGACATCCAGAATCTGTGTGGTCGCTGACTGCAGAGGGAAACAGCCTCGGGTAGACCATAGGGTTCAGGGTGGGTCACAGAGTTTCAATCTCCCCTGTCTCACCGAGTTTATTTTCCTGTCAGATAAGAAGAAAGTGTCCACTGGCTAGGGAGGTATAGAGTGAAAGAGTGTCAAGAGGCGTTGTCAAGGGATAAGCATGAAGATGAAGAGGGAGGACGATCCCAGATCAGGCGTGTCAGGCCATTGGAGCCATGACCTCACCTGACAACCTAGACCATCAGTGATAGAGCCTTCGACACAGCCACATGGCCATTAAAATTCTGGCACTCTGGGTTCACCATTGACGACCTGGTTGTCATTGGCTACAGGATGCCTGTGCAGTACATCCTTGGGGACTGGGACTTTTGCTGGCTCAATCTGAAAATGACACCCGCAGTGTTCATTCCTGGTCAAGAGACAGAGGTAGATGTGCCACTGGCACATGACAGCCAGGAAATGAGGGCGGGAGTCAGACCCGTGTTGCTCTGAGACTTCTAGGGAACTCTAGGGCCCTGTGACTGCCATTCTCAGAGGTAGAGGTGGGTCTCTTTGCTGGCTCAGCCTTTATTCTAGAAGACAGATGTGGGATTCAGAGAGGGCTGACTGAAGGTCGAGGCTGGTTGGAAAACCAGAGGCACTGGGTTCTGAGCAGGGTTGTTTCTTTGAGGACACTCACAACCCAAGAACATTCCTGGGATGGACCAGCCCATTTCTCCTTCTCGAGAGAGAGGGACCTAGAGCCCTCCAGTCTGCATCCCTTGGCTGACAAATCTAGTCATTCCCATATCCTTGGTTGGATAACTAGACCTCAACTGACTGCCCAGTGTCGAGGCAGGACAGGGAGAGATCTTGAGTCCTTGATGAGGTCATGGTCAGTATGAGATTCTACTTGAACGTCCTGACTTGGTGCATGGTCAGTCCCATCTAAGACTGTCATGATCTAGGACATAGAATCTAGAGAATCAGAGCAGGATGGGGTCTATTCTGTGAGTCTTGAGTATTATGTGTGAACTTTGAGCTCCCGTGTGCTCACCTGCTTTCTTTCTTGGGTGGGTCTATGCTAGAAAAAGCTTATAACTAGGACCTGTGTCCCATCCCTTGTTTTATGCTCAAAGCTAGTCCTCTACCATTTGAGCAACAGCTCCACTTGCAACATTTTTGGGTGTTTAATTGGAGATAATAGTTAATGACTTTGCTGCCAAGGGTGGCATGCAACTGCAGTCCTCAGATCTGTCTCCTGAAAGGATAGGATGACAGGCATGGAAATCCATCTTTGGCTGTGTGCCAGTGGCTTATGGCTGTCATCCTAAGTATTCAGGAGCTGAGATCTTAGGATCATGGTTCAAAACCAGCTTGGGCAGGAAAGACCCTCAGACTCTTCTCTCTAATAAAGCACCAGAAAACCCAAAGTGGTGCTGTGGCTCAAGTAGTAGAGTGCTGGATTTGAGCTGAAGAACTCAGGGACAGCACCCAAGCCCAGAGTTCAAGCCCCACAACCAAGAAAAAGAAAGTAAAACATAAGGTTGAGGTATGTTTGTGTGTGTGTGTGTGGGGGGGGTGGTAGACATTTACCGCCCCGCTGAGTCATCTTGTAGATGGATTGTCCCAAACTCTTAGTCAAGGGCAGCTGATTCTTGACCACAGGTGAAGCTCTGTGTTGGATATCGACCATCGGACCTCAGTCTCCTCACGGGACAATTGTGAGGAAACAAGGGACTAATACAGAGGGATCTCTGGAGCAGGGCCAGGCATAGAGGGAGAATCTGTCAGATATGGTTCTCAACAATTCTGTGAGCTATGACTGGAAGTTACCCTGAATGGGCTCAAATGAGGTCTGCTATTTATCAGGCAAAAGGTGTGGGATTATGAAACAAAACATGACTGTCTTTCATCATTACCCTATCCCCATGAGGAAGGGGATCCTTCACTGTATTCACTTTTGCAGCTGAGGAAAACAAGGCATGAAGAAGCCAGGTGACTTACTCATGACCCCAGCTGACAGGAAGCTCGGCCTGACTTCTCTGCCATGCTTCCTAGGATAGTGGGTGTTATTCAGTCCACTTCTTGTGGTGGGACATCCACTTCCTGTCATTCGTGGGGCTTCAATTCTGGACCTGGATGCTGTCCCTGAGTTCCTCAGGTCAAGGCTAGGGCTCTACCACATAAGCCACAGCATCACTTCCGGTTTTCTGTTGGTACTTTGAGGATGAGTCTCACTGACGTTCCTGCCAGGGCCAACTATGAACCATGATCTTCACATCTCAGCTTCCTGTTTAGTTAGGATTATAGGCCTGAGACACCAGCACGTGTCTTAAGTGTAATCTGGACCTCTTTGTCTCCCTTTCTCTCTCTCTCTCCCTCTTTCTCTCTCTCTCCCCCCTCTCTCTTTCTCTCTCAGGAACTGGTTGAATGGGTACTGTAGGAGGTGGGCCAGCATCCCCATGTGGCTGGAACACAAGGTGGCACTCTCATTCTGGAGGTGGGCTGTGGGTCAGGAGCTTCTTTGCTCAGTCTGTTGAATCAGCTTCATGAGGTAAGCCCCTCTGTGCCCCAGCTAGACTCATTGTAAATCCCGTGAATTCTTCCCCACATCCCTCTGCTACACCGTTGAAGGAAAGTGGATGAGCAGGTGTTGCCTTGTCCCCCTGCGCAGCCCAATCCCGGGCCTCTGACTCATACCCCACCTATCTGGCTAGACCCTGGCTATAAGACAATGAAAATTCTCGGTGTCTACTACCCTTTTTTGGGGAGTGTCATTTCGGTTAGGGGAGCGAGGTGCAGAGGAAAAGCCCCAGACCTGACACCTCCCAGGGGACATTTGTTCTTGTGACAGAGCCCAGTCATTGCTATGGATAAGGAGGAAGCCACCCTCAGAATGACCCGGAACAATGCTCAAAGATAGGTAGGCTGTTGAAGTATCAAACTCACTCATGTCTGCTTCCTACTCCCAACAAGGTGGTGCAGTGTGGGTGACCCAGCTCTGGGCCGAAGGGATTATAAATGGATGGTGGTGTTCAGGAGCTCATGGCTCCCACCCATCATCCTGGCTGTCCTGGAGGCTGAGGTCTGATGGTCATGACTCAGAGCCAACCCGGGCAGGAAAGTCTGTGAGATTCTTATCTACCATAAACCACCTCCCTCTCCAAGCCCACACACAAAAATGCCAGATCTGGTGCTGTGACTCAAGTGGTAGAGACTCAGCCTTGAACAAAAGAAGCTCAGGGATAACACCCAGGCCCCAAATCCAAGCCCTAGGACTAACACAATCATAAAATAAATGAACAGTGTACACCTTTTATCTGACTAGCAAGAAAGATGGATTCAGTCTTCTCGCTGGTAGTTGTAGCCAAAGATAAGGGGCTCCCTTTGATGTTCCCCTAAACCTCTTCTTCTCTCCTTTATCTTTCCAGGCTTCAGTTGCAAGACAGAATTCGGATCATCCCCCTGGATGTGACCTTAAGTACCCTCCCCCACCCACCTTCCTTGGGGTCAGGATCCTGGATGCACTCCTTGCTGGGAGGATGAGGCACCACAGAGATGAGGGTAGGTATCCCTGACACTTACACACACACACACACACACACACACATACACACACACACACACACACACACACACACACACACACACACACACACACACACCCTAGGCCAATTCAGACTAGCCTTTTCCAAAGACACTTTATCTCCTTGGATTAACTGACCTAGGTGAGGAATCTGATCCCCTGTAACTGATTATTTTAACTTGGGCTTGTTAGTTGACAGGAGATAAACGGGAGAAAAAAAAATAAAGCCTTTGGTGCCCGTCACCTGGGGCTCAGGCTCATGCCTATCATCCTGTCTACTCAGGAGGCTGAGATCTGAGGATCAGAGTTTGAAGCCAGCCATAAGCTGGAAAGCCTGTGAGACTCTACTCTTCATGGAACCACCAAAAATCTAGAAGTGGAGCTGTGGCTCAAGTGGTAGAGCACCACTCTTGAGCAATAAAACTCAGAGAGATAGCTCCCAGATTCACAGTTCAAGCCTACATACACACAAAAAAATGGCCCCGTCTTTTTCCCCAGAGATTGCCCAGGCCTCGAGCCCACTGTCACGGAGTGTGCTACAACACCTATCCCTGGGTGGTGTATCAGGAACTTCCGAATTCGGTGGTGGAATCCAGACCTTCCCCTTCGTGCACTCTCAACCCACACTGGCTGGAAGGCAGAGCATGACAAGGCCAGCAGCCTACAGAGTGGAGAGGCTCCAGCTCTGCCAAGGTGATCGGAACGGGCTTCTTGGAGGCAGCACTTGAAAAGGGGGTCTTGCTTACCAAGGAGGATCTGATAGGAACCAAAGAGAGCAAAGGTGCTGCAGATGATGGACAACATAGCAGAGTATGTTCATTTCCAGGCAGGGCTGCTGGTGAGAGACTCAGTATAGATGTGTGAGACTTGGTATAGGTGTGTGAGACTTGGTATAGATGTGCGAGACTGTCCCAAGACAGGCCTGAGGGGATACAGAAGAACAGCTATCCAGGGCTGGGATTGAGTCTTAGAGGTAGAGGGCTCTCCTACCATGCAGAAAAGCACTGGTTCGATTCCTAGGTCCTGCATACACAGAAAAAGCTGGAAGTGGCACTGTGGCTCAGGTGAAAGAGCACTCCCCTGGAGACAAAGAAAGTCGGGGACAGTGCCAGGGCCCCGAGGTCAGGCCCCAGGGCTGTCACTATAAAACAGTTCGCTCAGGGACCTTGGTGACAAGTTGATGGCTATGCCCTGAAGCTCTTAGTAGAGCCATCCATGATTTGTGTTTCCTTTGGCAGAGGGGAGCTGCAGACTCCTTTTGCCCTGTGCACTCCTTTACCTGGTTTTCAGCAACCCTCCCAACGTCTTCCACCGGGACTTGGAGCAGCTGGCCCCAGAAATCCTCAGGTAACGGTTGGGTGGGTAAGGGTGATATAGGGCAGGCCCCAAAACTCCTAGTGGGTCTGATCTGCTCTGGATGACAAGGAAATCTGGAGGAGGCAGATGGGAGGTTAGAGAGGCCTAGTGATGTGGAGGGGGCCCTTTAATCCACATGGCCCCACCCAGATTCAGAGCTTCCCTTTGCTCTCCCTGAGGGAGGTAGAGGGGGTGTCCAAGTGGTAGCATCTAGAGGACTAGGTGGAAATTCTGAAGGAATAGACACCTTAAGCCATGAGCTGGTGGTTCACACCTGTCATCCCACACCTGTCATCCTGGCCACTCGGGAGGCTGAGATCCAGAGGATCTCATTTCCCAGCACAGGCAGGAAAGTCCCACGAGAACCTCTTCTCCAATCTCCAACCAGAAGTGGCACTGTGGCTCAAGTGGTAGAGCACTGGCCTTGAGGAAAAATTGATGTCAGGCACAGTACCCAAGCCTTGAGTTCAAGCCCCTCAACCAAAAAAAAAAGAAAAGAAAGAAAGACACCCCTTCCTTGCTTGCAAGAGATGGTGAAATAGTGAGGTTGCTGTGGTTGGGAGACCAGATGATGGTCTCACTGTACAGACAATTCTAAGTACTCCCCAAATTTGCACCAATGTGAAGCCATAGCAGGGTGGGCGGTGCCTTACCAAGAATTCCAGAGGTCGTGGCCTGTGGCAGGCAGGGAGTGGGTGAATGGGAGCAGGGGTGGGATGGTAGTGTCAATTATATGCTCTCCATCCATGGAAGAATGGTTTTGGATGCTGGTGACAATGTCTGAATTGAAGGGTTGCATGTGGTTTGTGGCCTGACGAGTTGGGTTTCCCCTGTGTCTAAGAAGGAGGCTGAAGCCGGTTTCTGCTAGTGGCTCACAACTGTCATCGTTGCTACTCAGGAGGCTGAGATCTGAGGATCGCGGTTCAAAGCCAGCTTGGGCAGGGAAATTTCAGAGACTTTATCTCCAGTGAACCACCAGAAAGCCAGAAGTGGTGGTAGAGCGCCCACCTTCAGCTGAAGAGCTGAAGGACTGCGTGCAAGCCCAGAGTTCAATCCCCATGACTAACAACCAAAAATAATGTAGCTGAGTTTTCTGCATAGTGGTGTGTACGTTTAGGAAATGCCAAGATGTGTTATGAGCCATTCCAGATGTGTGAGATGTCCTTAGTTTTGTCTACACTTGGTCTGAGGACGGTGGTACCATCTTCTTGGGGGTGGGATATTCAGGGTGCTCAGGGACTGCTGAGGCCTTGGGCTACCCGTGTGTGTGTGTGTGTGTGTGTGTGTGTGTGTATTTTTCTTTCATCTTTCTCTGTCCCCTTCCTGGGTGCCTGTCTGCCTCTTTCTGACCTTGGATGGTGCCCCTCCTCCACACTGACCTTGCCCTTTAGCCCCCTATCAAAATCTACAATGAGTCCTAAATTGTCAGAGGCCTACATTCCAGCTTTTCTTTGGGGCCCAAGTCGGGCCTGTCCAAATATTTGGGCGCCTCCAGGGGATTCTGGGTCAGCATGGCCAGCTGGCATAGGGTCTCCCCTGCCTCTGGGGGAGCTCAGTCATGTGATGTCCTGTCCTTTTCCTCACCTGGGTCTCTGTCTGCATGTCCCTCCCTGCATGCTTGCAGTGGAGTGGAGGAGGGAGGGTTTCCAGTGGCCCTAACCAACTCGAGCTTGATAGCTGTCTGAAGGCCGCCCAAGCAAGGAGGATCCGGGGATACATGCGAGGTGAGACCAAGGTGGCTTGGAAGTATCCTTCGGTGTCTAAGAAATGTCAACATACCTTGTCCCAGGAAAGTCTATCTCCTCCACCACCGCCCTCCACCCCCAGCTTGGCTGCTCATGTCCTTCTAGATGATTCTGGATGCCCAGAATCCAGATGCACACACTTTAGATTCTAGGTCCAGGGAACTAGGGGATGTATGGCCAATACCTCAATGTTCTGGGTCATTAGCCTTGACTTGGCTATGCCCCCTTGTTGTACGTTCACTTCTTAATCCAGTGCTGGCCACACACTGGCCACTTGTGGCAGTGCTGTGAAAGTGGCAGGAGTGGAAGTGAGATCCAGGGTGACCAAAATCTGGATTTATGGCCTGATTGGGGGTGAGGTGGGTCAAAGGGTGTCAAAAAAATCTTAGAGCTGGAACTCAGGGTCTAGGCACTGTCCCTAAGCTTCCATTGCTCAAAGCTAACACTCTACCACTTGAACCACAGCTCACCTTTCATCTTTTTCAGTAGTTTAGTGGAGACAAGAGTCTCATGGACTTTCCTGCCTGGCCTGGCTTCAAGCGGCCATCCTAAGAGCTTAACCTCTTACATAGCTAGGATTGCTTGTGTAAGCCATTGGGACCTGCTAAGGATGTTTTTGTATGTGCTTGTTTAGTGTGTGTGTGTGTGTGTGTGTGTGTGTGTGTGCACGTGTGCATGTACGTGTGTGCGTGCGTGTGTGTGTGTGTGTGTGTTTGTGTGAATTTACCAGGGTTTGAACTCAGAGCCTAGGTGGTATCTTTTAGCTTGTTTACATAAGGTTGGTGCTCTATCACTTGAACTACAGTACACTTCAGCTCCCAGCAGCCCCTTACTGTGTGGAGAACATAAAGCTCAAACCTGGTCCTATTTCTTTGTCCTCAGGGAAGGGTATGATTCCTCTGAAGCCTGGAGGAGTAAGGATGTGGTAGGAGGGGTAACTGTAGATGGGTGCTAGTCTGGGAGAGAGGTACTCTGTCTTTAGCCAAGAAGGATAGCAATAGCTCAAGCTCTCATATCCCTAGCTACTCAGGAGGCTGAGATCTGAGGATTGCCATTCAGAGGCAGAGCTAGAAAAATGTTTGAGACTCTCCTCTCCCAATAATCATCTGAAAGCTGGAAGAAAAGCTATGGCTCAAGTGGTGGAGTGCTAGCCTTGAATGAAAAAATCTGAGGGACAGAGCCCAGGACCTGAGTTCAAGACCTAATACCAAGAGGCGCCCATACACACAGGAAGGTGGTAATGATGAGCCAGAACTGGGAGCAGTCCTGAGGCATAGTCATAGTAATCTCTCAAGCCAGATCAAGTGGTTTCTCCCCAAGTCCTTCTTGGGCTGAAGGGTCTGCGTCATGGCAGTAAGTTCCAGGGAACCTGCCCCTCCATCCATGCATGGGGCCACAGGGCCAAGGGAAAGAACACTAAGGATGCTCCTTTGTAATTGGCCCACGATTGCAGACCTTCATTTATCCCCAAGCCCTGGTGAGGAAAGAAGGGCTCTGAGCCCTGGGACTCCAGGGATAGAGACTGCTAGAAGCAGCAGTCAGCTGGCTGTGATTTCGTGAGCCCACAAGCCTTTCATGAGCCCAACTCAATACCTGCCTGAGGTGTGCTTGACAGATTAGCACTCTTCTGATACCTGCATGAGTGGGCATTACCTGCCATGCCATCTTACAGCTTCTGCCCCTCCTGGCCCAGAACTGTGGTCTGAGACGTTGATTTACTGCTCAGATTCACATTGCATCCATGACAGATGCCATTCAGATGATCGGGCCAATGACCTCCATGCCCCAAGGCTCGACACTTCTCTGATAATGTGGCCTGCTCTATAGGAAACGGCCTCCCTTGGGCTACTCTCAAGACTTGTAGAACACCTAGACATTGGGAGAAACTCAGGGGCCCACTGGAAAGTACTCTGCCTAGAGCCAAAGGGTGAGTTCCAAACTGGCCAGGGGAGTTGGTCATGGGAATGGAACTCTGGGCCTGGGCACCGTCCCCTCAGCTCTTCAGCTTTCTACTTGAGCCACAGCACCATTTCCGGTTTTCTGGTGGTTCCTGGGATATCAGCGTCTCCTGGACTTTCCTGGCTGGGCTGCCTTTGAACCACGATCCTCAGATCTCAGCCTCCTGAGGAGCTTGGGGGACAGGCATGAGCCACCGGCACCCAGCTGCTCTGGCCTTTCACCAGAGTGGACTAGGAGCTCCTGAAAGCTTTTCTTTATTATTTTCTATGGCAATACTGGCCTTGAACTCAGGGTCTGGGCTCTGGTCTCTTAACTTTTTCCCTCAAGCCTGGCACTCTACCACTTGAGCCACAGTGCCATTTCTGGCTTTTGGTAGTTCATTGGCAAGAAGAGTCCCACTAACTTTCCTCCCCTGAACTGGCTTTGACCCAAGATCTCTGATCCCAGTCTCCTGAGTAGCTAGGATTTAAAGGGGTAGAGCCACTGGTGGCATTGGACTAGAGGATTTTCTTAAGCAAGAGTTCTTCCCTGCATTTGCACTGGCTCCTCAATGCAAAGGAGGCCTGAGGGTCAGGAGCTGTGAAAAATATGCTTCCAGACACAGAAAATGGCTGGGTCCATGGTGAAAAGTCAAGCTAATCTTCCCCCTGGGGCCCATTCTGGGACCCCAACCTCTTCCCTACCTGTGACTCAAATACAAACCTTGACCCAGCCTTGAATGTACTGCTAGACTAGTCTGAAGCCACAAAACCTTCATTCCACCCACATCCCCTGCTCTACACCACACCTCAGGACATTTGCCAATGCTGGACCTTCTGCCTGAGGCTCTCTGTCCTTTTCCACATTTTAGAACTCCCTGTGGAATTTTGGCACTGCTTTTATCACTTCCTGGAGCAAGTCTTTCCTTCCTTCTTTCTCTAGAGATGGAACTTGTGCAGGCTAACTGGAAAATGCTCTATCTTGGGGTGTGTGTGTGTGTGTGTGTGTGTGTGTGTGTGTGTGTGTGTGTACCAGTCCTGGGTTTTGAATTCATAGCCTGGACGCTATCCCTGGGCTTTTGTGCTCAAGGCTAGCATCTACTATTTGAATCACAGCTCTACTTCTGGCTTTTGGGGTGTTTAATTGGACAAAAGTTCTCATATAGACTTTCCTGCTTGTAATTGTGATCCTCAGATCTCAGCCTCCTGAGTAGCTGAGATTACAGGGGTGGGCCATCAGCACCTGCCCTCTACCTCTTACCTCTAACCTTGGCCCTCCTGAGTCCCAGAAGAATATGTCTCACCAGGCTCACTTTTTTTTGCCAGACTTGGGGCTTGAACTCAGGGTCTGGGCATTTTCCTGAGCTTCTTTTGTTTAAGGCTAGCCACAGTGCCACTTTTGGCTTTCCCTGTTTCTGTGGTACTGAGGAATCGAACCCAGGGCCTCATGCATACTAGGTAAGCACTCTACTGCTAAGCCACATTTGCAGCCCAAGACTGACTTGTAACAGGAGTTATGAGGGTGGGATTTATAGGTTTACCCCATTCGACATAGAAATCACTGACTATTTCATATCTTTGCCAAGATTTGGGACCAGTCTGTGACTCGCCAATGAGGAAGGATGAATAAGTGAGAGCTACCAGGCCCTAGAGGTCTAGACTCACATACTATGGAGGGATAGAGAATATGGATCCAGAACCTTCGACCACTCCTACAGCCTAGGAACTCTGAGGGCTTGTCCCAGCTTGCCCAGGTTGGGTGGGCTGAGCATGGGCAACCTGCTGAATGCCCATCATTCACATATCATCCCTCCATACACAGAGACATGGAGTTATTGCTGCCTTTTTGTTGGAGGAGGGGGCAGGTCTGGGGTTGAACTATGAACCTAGGCCCTGTCCCTGAGCTCCTTTTGCTCAAGGTCAGTACTCTGCAACTTGAGCTACGATCCTACTCATGGTTTTTTGTTTTCTTTTTTTCCTGTGATCTCTTAGAAATAAGTGTCTCCGACTTTCCTGTCCTGGCTGAAGTCAAATTGGCATTCTCTACATCTTAACCTCCTGAGGAGCTAGGATTACAGGCAGGGGCCGCTGACACTTGGCTTTCTTTTCTTCTTGTTCTTTTTATAACTGTGACAATCTGAAATCTTCACGGTGTCATTTCAATGGTTTGTATTTGAAGTAAACTACCTTGGAGTTCGATTGCTAGGATTGCCCCCCACAAATGGAGGGAGATCCTGACAAACTCATTCCTATTTGTGTGAATTCTAATAAAATATTATAAAAGTAATAATTAAATTTGCAGTTAATTCATGGTTCTACTTAAGAATGCCACAGAATATTATTGGATTTATATCTTCAATTCTAGCACCATGGTATGATTCCCCTAAAGGAAGGATATTGGCTAATTTTTAATTAATGCTTTTGTATGTATTCAACCATGCTACTTCATTAAATGGTGGCATAATGTAATAACTAATAATTGGTAATAATATATATAATTTAATATTCTCACATTCCATCTCTCTCAGTATATATATATGTATATATACACATATATACATATCTATCAATGTATATATTGGGCACTACTGTGGCTTGATCAAAGGTCTTCAGAACTCCCTGGCAGCTCAGTTTTCTGGAGGCTGGTGTGCTAAGACTGTGACCCCATTTATGGATTGGGCATTGTAGGCCATGGGTTGAAATCCCAGCATGGCCAAAAATTTAATCGTGGAGTAAGAAGCGAACTTTGACACATTTTTTTCCTTCTGTGTGAAAGTCCTGGGTCTCAGTATAATGTATAATCCATATGCAAATATAATCTAGGTGATATGACGTAATAAATCAAGTTTTATATGTGTAATAATACTAAATAAATAAGGGTAGTAAATGTCATGCTCAGTAAACCCATGTATGTAAATAGATCTCATATATGAATATTATTTTTTCCAGTGCTGAGGCTTGAATTCAGGCCCTGAGAACTGGTTTGAATTTCTTGTCTTCAAGGATGGTGAGCTTCCTCTTCACCCACAATGCCACAGAATTACCCAGACCCTGAGTTCAAATCCCAGGCCTGCCAGAAAAAATGGTGCAAATTCCAAGCCAGGGCCTTATTATTATTTTTTTTTTGGCCAAGCACGGGGCTGAACTTAGGTCTTGGCACCTCTGAGACAGCCGGTCCTGGGATCCTAGAACCCGAGTCCAAATCTCGGGGCTGGCAAAAAAAAAAAAAAATTAGGAGAAGGAGAAGGATAAAACTGAGAAGTTCAAGGAGGTGGTTTTACTATTTTTTTCCTCCTTTGTGTTGTGACCATCCTGGGTCTAAATGACAAGGCCCAGAAAGTGCACATGACCTTGCATTGCTGATGTTTGGTGGGCTATTAGCGAAGCCATAGCCAAAACTGGTAACTTAGCCCTGGAGGTCAAATACAAAGACTGCCACTAAAGAATGGTGGGAGGTTCTAAGAGACTTATTCTGATGATACATCTGTACAAATGGAATGTTATAAAAATAACAATTAAATTAGTAGTTAGTGTATGATTTTCATACTATAAAATTATACACAATTATACTACATTGAGTAATTTTCAATTAATACTTTATTATGTATTCAATCTTGATACTTAAAAAAGGAAGAAATAATTTAGTTGCCAATAGTTAGTAGTAATATCATATATGAAATTTCATAATATACAGACATCTCTCTTGCTTTATACATATACATCTATCTATCTATCTGCCTATCTATCTATCTATCAATCTACACATTTATCTGGTTATACAGTTGTCACTCCTGGGGCTCAGTGGTAGAGTGCTCCCCTAGTACGTATAAAGCTCTGGTTTCTATTTCTCGCTACCACATGCACAGAAAAATCTGGAAGTCGTGTTGTCGCTCAAGCAGTCGAGCACTAGCTTTGAACATAAAAGCTTAGGGACTGTGTCTAGACCCTTACTCAAGACCCAAGACTGGCACCAAAAAAAAAAAAAAAAAGAATGTCTGAGCACAATGATATAAGGATAGGACTGTAAATATCACACAGCAAGCTGGGAGTCTGGTCCTGACAGCTGCCATCTAACCTGACTTAGCCAGAGGTAAACCATTTCAACCCAGCTCCATGGAACCAGATGCTGCTGGCTCATTCACCCCTGTCATCCAAAATACTCGGGAGCTGAGATCTGACACTTGTGGGTTTAAAACCCAGTCCTGGCAGGAAGTCTGAGAAACTGAGCTGTGGCTCAAAGTGTTAGAGCTCCAGCCTTGAGCTAAAGATCTTAGGACAGTAGCCCAACTTTTGAGTGCAATCCCCATGGCTAACTCCGCCCTCCAAAAAAACCCCACTCCTCTAAACCATTAGATGTGAACTTTGTGGAGTTTGTGACATGTTTCTGAAAGAATGGTGATACTGATGAAAACACCCTAAATCTAATGACAGCTTGTGGGATACAGCTATGTGGTGAGTCCTTCATGAGGTGTTGTGTGATGAATCCTTCATGGGTGCATTCTTTCATCTGGTCTTTGTAAGAGCTCCACAAGTAAGATGATTGTGCACATGAGAAAGTTGAGGCTCAAATATGTCCCCATGTCAGGGCCAACATTATGTATGTATTGAATTCTAATGAGTTGTCTCCTGGTTTATTTTTTTCGGTTGTGAATGTTGAACTCAGGGCCAAGGCACTGATCCTTCCCTGTTGGGCTCATGGCTAGTGCCCTATCATGTGGAGCCAAAGACCCTAGGCATCTGTAGCTGAGGTCTGTCATCCTGCCTACTCAGGAAGCTGAGATCTGAGGATCTGGGTTCAAAACTATCCCGGACACAAAAGGTCCCATGATACTATTATCTCTTACTCACCACTTAGAAACTTGTAGTGGAAGCCAGTGCCGCTGACTTGAGCCTGTCATCCTAGCTACTCAGGAGGCAGGGAGCTGAGGATCACATTCCTAACCAGCCTGGCAGGAAATTCCTTGAGATGGTTATCTCCAGTGAACCACCAGAAAGCCTGAAGGGATGCTGTAGCTCAAGTGGTAGAGCTTGAGCTGAAGAGCTCAGAGACATCATCCAGGCCTGCCATGGGAGGTGGCACAAATGAAGGCTTCCAGTCAAAACAGAGCACTGGGGAGAGAAAGAGCTTGGGGTACAAAGAGGCCTTTTTCTCCTGGAATTCAGAGCCCACCCACATTCATCCTCAAAAATTGCCCCCGGATGAATTATTACAAAGCTGTACAGGAGTGAGGCTTTTTGTCTGCCTGTTCCAACAATGAGGCAGACTTACTCCAGCAGCCTGGCATGCACAGAAACACTCAGGCTACACTGGGAACAGTGAAGGGAGCCCCGGACATGCACTGTCTTGAAAGCACTCTCTATGCTATGAAATCATTCTATTCAAAGCAAATTTCCTAGCTGGGTGCTTTTCTTCATAGAGAATCTGGATGTTCACCAATAGAAATACATGCATACATACACAGACACATGGAATTACTGGCTCTTTTTGTGTGTGGCAGGTCCTGAGGCTTGAACCGTGAGCCTAGACATTTTCCCTGAGCTCTTTTTGCTCAAGAAAGCATTTTATTGTGTCTTAAACCATGATTACTCTAGGCTGAGGTTTAGCCTTTACACCCACAGATGATCCAGGGATCCTAGGAACCAAGTTCAATTCCCAGCACTGGCAAAAAAACCATGAAACCAACACAAATGGAGGAGGAAAAAAACCAGGAAGTTTTTTTTTCTTTTGTCTGGTCGTGAGGCCTGAACTCTGGGCCTGGGCGCTGTCCCTCAGCTCTTCAGCTCAAGGCTAGCGATCTACCACTTGAGCCACAGCACCACTTCTGGCTTTTTCTTTTTGCTTATGTGGTGCTGAGGAATCGAACCCAGGGCCTCATGCCTGCAAGGAAAGTGCTCTACCACTGAGCCACCTTCCTAACCCAAAACCAGGAAGTTTTACACAACCGTTTTACCTTTGCTTCCTTTGAACTGTGACCATCCTGGGTCTCAGTGACTCAGCTTGAAGATTGAAAGTGACCTTGCATGGCCGAAGGCTGGCAGGCTGTTAGTGAAGCCCAGCTCACACACCTAGGCCCTGAGTTGGATTCTGGGACTGGCACCTACACACTGTTGAAGATCCTAGGAAACTCATTCCTATGTATATAAACACTAATAGAATATTTGAAATGTACTAATTGAATTACTAATTAGCTGGTCATTCTATAAGTTTGTATGCAATAAATACAGGTCACTGATTAATATTTATTAAGCCTTGTACTGAGATTAATTAATGGAGGCATAATTTTAGACCAAATAATTGGTAGTATTAGAATATATTAAAGTAAGATATAGACATTACTTTGTTTTTTGTAGTTGCCCTTTATTTTATTTATTTTTTATTGTAAAAATACTGTACAGAGGGATTACAATTACATGGGCAAGATAATGAGTACATTTCTTACCAAGCATTGTAGCCTCCTCCTTGTTTCCCTTTCCCATCCCTTCCCATCCTTCCCCTGTCTCCCCACCCAATCCTCTCCACTCCCCCTGCCGCCCTCCCCGCACCAAACTTGTAAAGTTCGTTTTCGACATAACAACTTCTACATCTCATTGTTGCAATGGGTTCACCTGTATCCCTATTTAAATGATTTGTTTTTCCCCTTCACCTCCACAAATTACACCGAAATCAAATACAGTGAAAGCAGAGGATATTACTTTTTATATAGAGATATACACTAGAATCTACATAAATGTCTATCTGTCTCTGCATACATTTATGGATGCATATACATACGTAAATACACACACACACTGCAATCTATATATCTATGTGTTTATATATTGGCCACTCCTAGGGCTTGATCTCAGGTCCTCAAATTTGCCCAAAAACTTCACTTGCATCTGACTGGGGTGCTAACATTGACCCATTCATGAAGTGGGCCTTCTATGCCCGGAGTTCAAATCACAGAACTGCCAAAAACTTAATCCTGGTGGTAGAAGCCAATTGTCCCACTTATTTTCCTTATCGGTGAAAATCCTGGGTCTCAGGAATGTTGTATCATATATAGGCAAATCTATGTCCTATGTAATAGGATGTAAAAAAGTTATATGTGTAATCATACTCACTAAAATACAAAATAAATAAAGAAAACAAAATAAAACGAATAACTACACTAACTGCAATATGCAGTAAACATGTGTATATAAATATAAATCATGTATTTAAAATGTATACGAGTGCTAGGACTTGAATTCAGGCCCTGGGAACAGTCCTGACTTTCTTGTCTTCCAGCACGGTGAGCTTCCTCTTCCCCCACAATGCTGCAGATTTACCCAGACCCTGAGTTCAAATCCCAGGCCTGGCAGAATAAAAATAGCATGAATTCCAAGCCAAGGAGCCTCAAAATATTTTAGATATTTGTAATGTATGTATGTGTGTGTGTGTATATGTATGTATGTTTGTATATATGTATATATGTATGTATGTATGTATATATGTATATATGTATGTATGTATGATGCATTTTTATTTTGTCAAGCACAGGGCTTGAACTCAGGTCGTGGCAACTCTGCCTCAACTTCGATCACTCTAGGCTAGGGTGCAGCCACTGGACCCACAGCTGAACCTGTGTTCCTGGGCCCCAAAGGCTGACAGGAAAAGAAAAATGACACAAGAAAAAAAAGCCCAGCAACTTGCATATGGCTGCAGGTTTTACATTTGTTTTCTTTGCAAGGTGACCTTCCTGGGTCTGAATGACATGGTTGAAAAGTGTTGGTAACCTAGCATTGCTGAAGGCTGGCAGGCTATCAGGGAAGCCATAGGCCAACACAGCAACATAGGCCCTGGGTGCAAAGCCCGGTCCTGGCCCTTACCAATGGCAGGCAATCCTAAGAGTCTCCTTCCTATTGATAAGAATACAGATGGAAGGTTATGAATGTCAAGGTTGAATTAGTTGTTCCTGAATGATACTACTATAAAATTAGAGTGATTTCAGGAGGCCGATGAATTTTAATGAATATTTTTGGCACATTAAAAGAATACTATTAATTACATGGATGCAATAATTTCAGGACAGTGGTTGATTTAATTAATAATTCATTAAGGATGAAAACAATATTAATTACATGGAGGCATAATAAGTACCCAAGAATTGGTAGGAATGTAGCATATATAACTGAATATTATATAGACATCTCTGAAACTCTATAAAGATCTATACTTATTTGTGTACAACCATCTGCATGTCAATCTGTTATTATTTTGTCAAACCCTGAGGCTCGATCTCAGGTGCTGGGAGCTACTTGTGGGCTCAATATGCACCAGGCTGGCATGCTGGCATTCACCCATGCATGCATTGGGCCTTGAAGGCTGTGAGTTCAGATGCCAGCACTCACAAAAATTGAATTGTGGAGTAAGAAGCCCATGGTGACACATGTTTTCCTTTTCTATGAAAGTCCTGGATGTCAGGTGTGAAGTTTCATACATAGGCAAATCTATATCCTCTGTAATAAATGTAATAAATATTCCATGTGTAATAACAGTCAATAAAATAAATGGTAAATAGATGAATAAAACAAAAAATTAAATGAATAGCTACACTAAGCACAATGTGGAGTCAATATATGGGGCTCGATCTGAGGGCCTGGGAACTGCCTAGGAGCTGAATTGGCTGCTGAGCTGACAATCACCCATTCATGAACTTCTAGGCCCTGAGTTTAGATCCCAGCACCGCCAAAAGTGTAATCTTGGAGTGAGAAGCCGAGCATGACACGTTTTCTTTTTCTTTGAAAGTGCTCAGTGTCAGGTAGGATGTATAATTTGGATGCAAATCTATATGCTATGTAATAGGATGTCATAAATGTAATAAATGTCATAGGTGGAATAGTTGTCACTACAATAAATGAAAAAGGGTTGAATTAGTAAATCGTTCTAGATTAAATTAGATGCAACAATTATAGGAAGTGTATTAAGGTTTATTAATATTTTATTAAGCATTACCAGAATAAAAATTACATGGAGACATAATTAAATGCCTAATAATAGGTAGTGACACATGATGCATAATTTAATTATATATAGACATCTGTCTCATTCTATAAAATATGTATATATATGTTTATATGTACATATATGATAAACAATAACAGGATATTGAGTAATTATTAATTAATGCTTTATTAATTGTTCAACTGGGACACACCATTAAATGGAGACATAATTTAATATCTAATAATTGGCAGTAATCCCTGAAACTACTGCTACCTCCTTCTTGCCCTCATCACTGGCCTGTCAGTGCCAAAAAAGGCCTCCAGGAGAACCCCTCCACCCCTGCACCAAATGTATCCTGTACTTCCAGTGACTCCTGGTGGTCAGTATGATCTACATGACTACTAGAAGAGCATGAGGATAAATGTTACACACAGATATGAAGAACTAGTACGATGGCTTGACCTTGACCTTCATGGCCTCTGAAAATGGAGGTTTGACCTGCATAAATTTTGCTTCACTATGAATTTTCTATTTACACTCTGAACACCATATACTTTCCTTGTGCTTCATTTATTGGTTTTTGTCTTATACTCTCCAAACAAGTATATTATCATGGGCTGATACCATGTCTCTCGTGATGGCACCAGCAGACCCAAGTGGAAAAGGAAGTGGGACATAGAGTACCCATCCTTTCCACAAGAGTCCACCACAGGTCAGAGGAGCAAATCTTAGGAGAGTGGGCACAGCTGCTGCCTCCCTCTCTGAAGCATGGCTCAAGTTTGGAGAGGGATTTCAGGACATCTGAAATATTGAATTATTGAAATATTGAATTATCTCCAGGACGAAAGAAACAACCACATCTAGTAATTGAGCTCACAATTATACCATGAAGATCCAGTGAAAACGATCACTCAGATGAAGATAGGACACTGTTTAAAATACAGAGAAAGCATAGGATTGGCACTAGAATAGGCAGGAACAATTTGTGTGCAGAAGATAGGGCCAAGGGAGATGAACTGCAGTTGATTGACTAGAAAATGGACAGTGACAGAGAAGAAACCAGTAAAGGCAATGAATGTGAAGATGGAGAGGGTGCCATGGAAATCTCAGATGGTGTTTCTCATGCAAGTAGTTATTCTTTGGCAAGTGATAGTAGGAAACCTGAGCTTCCTAAGGCAAGACCTGGCTTTATTACCTAGCTGGACTAAAAGTGAATCTCCTCCTGCCTCACATTACAGAGTTCTAGGATTACAGTCATGCATTCCACATTCTTGTTTGAAACATTTAACTTTCATGGTAGATTATTTCTTTTTCATCTGTGGCCTTTATAAGCCTTACTTCGACATTTTTGGACCTTGTCATGAACATTTGTCTGGATTATGAGAAAAGAATAATTATTCCAACAGTTTCCCATATTGAAACTCCCACTCCATGGGTACCTGTCAACTCACTGTGTTCATCTGGCCTGTGTGGAGATTGTCCATTTTGCTCTGGTCCTTGAGAGTTCTGCCAGATCTGTGTACCAGAAGAACACAGAGAAAGAGCGTTTTAGACAGCAATGAGAAAAAGAAATTTATTTGACTGAAACTCTGTTATTTGCCTTATTTTTGCCTGTCATGTTTACCTTGCTCACAGTTTACATTCTTTTTATGGTATAATGAAGTAATAACATTTATTTTCCTCAGCATTTAAGTTTAGTTCCTTGTTTTCATTGAGACAAACTTCTGAGAAAGAACAACTAACCTCATGCTCATTTCCACAAATGGATGTTTTTATTTTCATATTCCCTTCTAAGACAGTAATTCTTGGTGTGGAAAATCAGGAAGTAGAAATAGATTAAAATTTTAAACATGATGCATTTATTTGTGATCTCAGTAGGCTTTGGATTTTTAGTCACTAAAATGTGTGTGACTACTACGTTTACTCTTGCCCACTCTGGTGAGAGCACCCTTAATTACTAAGTTATTAACAAGTAAATGGATTGCCAGACAAACTTTGGGAATTTTTGTTTTCTTGGCAGACCATTAAACAATTCTTTAGAGGAAAAAAATATCACACTATTTCTGCTCTTCATAGAGTCTACTATACTTCAGTTAATTCATCTGTAACCATTAGCATACAACCGAGTGTGTTTGCTTTTGGGTTTATTGGAGCATTCTAGCAGCCACAATAAGGGAAACCATTCAGCTTGTGTTCTCCGGGTCTGTATTATTTCCCATAATATAATGCTTTCCAAGTCTTTCCACATTTTTAAAATGGTAGTCTATCATGCTCTCTGATGGATAAGTGGGATATCTCTCTGTGTTTGTGTGTGAGTGTGTGTGGTTATACATACATTTATATATATATATGTACATATGTGTACATATACACACACATATATATGTGTATATGTGCATATATGTATATAAATGTGGTATACATATATGTAACCTCATATATACATATATATATATATGTAACCTCATACATGTATACCACATTTTATTCATCCATTCACCATTTGAGGGTTTTCTAGGTACTGGAAAGTGAGAGACATGAGCCTTATCCCTCTGTTTGTGGGAAGACATGAGCTCTTATAGCAACAGTCCTGAGCCTTGTTAGCCTTTTTTATCGCCTGAAGTGGTAAAAGCTGATCAACAATTTGCAATTCCTGGGGCCTGAACTCAGTGCCTGTGCACTGACGCTAAGCATTTTTTGCTTAAAGCTAGCATACCAACACTTGAGCCCCAGCAACACTAACGGCTTTTTCTGTGTATGTGGTTACTGAGGAATCAAATCCAAGGCTTCTTGAATGCTAGGCAAGCACTCTACCACTGGGCCAACTTCCCAGCCCAAGATTTTATTTTTTAAAAACTAACATGTAAAAGAACCAACTACATGAAAAACTGTATTACAGGAGGCGAGCTCCATGACTAGAACCATGACTTCCCTGGCCAGAAACCTGGGAGACCAGGCCTTTGCCACAAGTCTCCTGTGTGGTCAGCTTCCAACCACTGAGCATCGTATCATTGGCCTGAAAGGAAGGAGAGTGTTGAGATGAGAAACATGATGCAAGCAGACATAGTGGGCCTCATCCTCCAATGTCAACACTAAGGATGGGTACTAAGAAACCCCAGATCCTGTGGCACACGTGCTAGTAGACACTAATTATGAATTGTGTGGAGTCATGATCCAATGGGCAGATGGGCTGGGCTATTATGAGAAATACATAACCTCATTCAGAATCATATGGACTCCAAAAATGTGAACTAGAAAAGGTCTATTTTGTGTTTGAGGTTATTTTTTTTAACTTCCTTTATCTGCACTCTGTCCTCTAAAGCCAGCTCCCATGTGTGAACTCTTCTTATGCAGTAAAATGAGCCATAAATAAGGTCAAGTAATTGGTAATCTTATGGAAGTAAACTAGGCATAGAATGGCTGTCTGGGGTTCCTTCTCCTATCTGAGTTATGAAAAATGACTCGTTCCTGAGACACAGAGCCCATGTACTAATGGGCTAATATATATATATATATATATATATATATATATATATATATGAGACAAAAAAGCCAGGACTTTCATGTTTCCAAAATTAGTGCCGTGTTAACTGAGTCTGACACATGAATTTGCATGTCTGAATGGAGGAAGTGAACATACTTCGTTTTTAAAACATGTAGTATTTTATACAACAATACATGCTTGTACAAATTACACTGATTTTAACTTCATCCCAGGTTGTCATTTTGGTTTTAGAGGAAGGTGTCTGGATTTCACCATTCCAGTAACAGGCTCACATATGCTCATGCAGGGTAAGAAGGGGAGAATGGGTCAAAGTGATGACTTCCTTCTGTGTTTCTCTGGAGGTGCCAAAAACCAGACCCAGAGCTTCAGGGGTTCAGGTAAACAAACTGTGGGTAGAGACTCCCTTCTCAAGAGATGCAATCTTCATGAAAATTGCCCACAGTGATCTAGTGCATACTAGAGTTGCCAGTGCTTGTTTACTTCTACACAGTGTAGAGAACACACAAGTGACTGCTGGAGAGCAAAGATGTGGCTGACTCGCCACAGTTCAAGAGAGGCAAAGGGATGAACACAGTGGCAGGGAACCTGTTCCTCAGCAGAAAGCCTTGCAAGATTCTGAACATCACCCTAAGTGAGGCTGGCATTTGAGCACAGTCTTGGACAGGTCATGAACATCTGAAAAGTGTGGAATGTTCTGCTAAGCCACAGGTTGACTAAGCAGACTCTCCTTGGGGGAAAAGGGTCTTCTATAAGTAAACACTTATCAGAAATCTCGATAAACCTTATTCTTTATATTAAGTCAGTTCTTCAAGGCAGACAAGTGAGAATGGATAAAGGAGAAGGGCCCTAAGACCACTGAATTTTCCCATCTTAGAGCATCATTTTCTTTCTCAACATACAGTATGGAAGCCACAGCCTAGTCCCTCTAGTCAATAGAAGTATATGCTCAACACAGTATATGCCAACATGTTGAGATCCAGAGAACTTGGTGATAGAGGTTCTGCTCTGTTCTCTCAGTCACTTCTCTTCTCTTTTTTGAGATAAGGTCTAATCTAAGTAGGACTTTGGGCTAAGCTCCCTGTGTATGCAGATCATAGGCATGTACCACCATGCCTAGCCTCATTACTTCTTTTTGTTTTCTGCCCTTTGAAGGTCAGCCAATAGCTCTAACATGGCTGTCTTCCATTTACATTCTATTCATGCCCATATCTGGTTCTCTCCATCTTGTCTAACTGGAGCCATGTGTCTCTAGTCAGCACACTGTCATGGTGGTCCATCGTCCTTCTTCCAAGCTAGCTCCATACACATCTGTTTGTTAGTAGAGAGTCTTTCCTGACTTGTGCTTTTCACTTTTCCAAATGGCTGGATGTGCAAGACAATGAAAGGAGTTCCTGAATTTTGCCAAAAGTATGAATGACATGACTGATTCAAGGCTGTTAACCGTTTCTCACTTAAACACACAAGCAGTGGGCCAGGATTGGTGGCTCACACCTATAATCTTAGCTAATAAGTAGGCTTAAATCTGGAGGATTGTGGCTCCGAGACCAGCCTAAGCAGAAAAGTCTTGAGATCTCACCTTCAACATAATCACAAAAGAAGGGCTGGAAGTATGGCTTACAGTGAGCATTCAATCTGAGCAAGAGCTGTCATAGTATAGGTCACTTTGTGCTGCTTGTAGCACAGGCTTTTTAGTCCCAGGTCTGAACTAATAAAATCTCTTCAATTCCAACTTTGTGTATATGTGTGTATGTGTACAACTTCACATACTCATGCACTTGTTGTGTACACTGACAATATTAATCAAGGTGCACGTGCTTATGTTGCAGAGACTTCAAACCAATTTGAATCTTTCCAAACACAATGAACCATCAAGAATTCTACCATTGTCAATATTCACTACAAAGATTCCACTTCCAAAATGCCATTTGGTTAGATGGTGTTTACCTATCCATATTTACTTAGTCTTTCCTCTAGTTGACCCTCATCCTCCCATAACATTGCACCTCCACACATTCCCCAGATTATTGTTTATGCC
Source organism: Dipodomys spectabilis (assembly GCF_019054845.1). Classification (NCBI taxonomy): domain Eukaryota; kingdom Metazoa; phylum Chordata; class Mammalia; order Rodentia; family Heteromyidae; genus Dipodomys; species Dipodomys spectabilis. The sequence continues at coordinate 4,516,965 of NW_024870916.1, read as the reverse complement.
ACGCCGACCCCAGTAGAGTCTGCTTAGCATGGGAGACCATCTATCAGACCATGATAGGGGCTTCGAGCCCTATCCCTGAGTCTTGGGACTTCACCGAAGTCTACCTCAGAGAATGGGGCTTTCCAGAAACCTATCTCCAAGTTTTGGGACTTCACCGAAATCTACCTCTGAGAATAGAGCTTCTAAGAGGCCTACTCCTGGGAAAAGGCTGGAAAAACCCCTGGGAAAAGATGTGTTTCTGCCTTTCTTCACTGCATAAGAGTGCCTATTAATCTTTTACTGCTTCTACTGCTCTTTGTACTTGCTCATTGTCAACGTTCCCTTATTCAAAGTTCTTTCTTAAGAGTGTTGACGACTCCAATATCTGATGAGTGTCTTAAAAATATGACTAACTCACCAGAGTTAAGTGCTACCCTGAAACACCTCTTATGGAGGCTAGGAGATAAGTTATAAGTAAATATAAAAGTATTAGGGTTTTCACAAAGTCACTTCAGTAGAAGGAATTATTTGTAAGGGATTTACAAGAAGCTGTAGGCTCAGCTAGAGCAGAAAGAATGGGTGGCAATTACTAAGATAACTATTTAGGAGAAAGAATTTCCTGGTATTTACTAAGAGACTTGCTAGATCCAGGTCTCCTTGAGGTTTACTATTAAAGAAAAAACAAGAAAGATCGTATGGGAAAGTTAAGGCCTCTATAAAGATAGGTAATGGTTAGTTGATGACAAAACATCGAAACCCATTATATTTCTTAGAGATAAGCCGGAAACAAGTGCCTATCAGGTGACCAGCTGGTGACCACCCAAGAATGAAGCCCTGCAGCAAGGTTGTGTAACCTTTTGCCCTTTCTCATGGAGACTTTTGCTATAAAAGTTTGTTATCCTCTGCATTAAATCGCACTCAGCATCCACTCCTAATGTGTGTGAGTTGTCTGTTTGCCATCTCCCCACCTATTCCAGGTTCCTCCCTTAGGTGTCCTCCGTCGTCCCGACAGAACCCGGTCCGCGGCATGTTTACAATGATCTTAACATTTTCCTGGAAATAAGGATTCTTTAGTGGTAGAATTAGCATTTAATTGTTAGCAAGTCACCTTCTTCAGTAATAACTCACAATGAGCTTAAAGATCTACCCTTAATCAGGTAGGGATAGGTGGACACAGCATAGTAAAATGGACAAAACAGCATTTCAATGCCAGGTGGAACACTATGGGACCTGATCTGATACCATCATGTGCTAAACATGGACCTCCCAGGTGATGGCAGAATACTTCTTGTGCTGGTGAGACTCCTGGATATCAGGAAAGTAGTAGGCTGAGACTGAGTCCAACCCTTACTCTTCTCAAATTGCTGGAGAAGTTTCAGAAAAACTCAGTAATCTGAGAAATCTGAGGAAAGTATGCCAGGCTACAGGTGAAGAAAGACAGGAGCCTAAAACGTGGCATGGAATTTCTGAGAAGACACGTTCGTACTTACTAAGAACTTATGGGCTTATAGAAATGGACTGGATGTGGTCGTGGTCAGACAGTGTGGGCATGCAAGCCAAGGAGGGGATAGGCCACTTCCTTACAGTATCATCCTATAGTGACAAGAAGAAGAAAATAACCCCAAATGACACTGCACTGGTCATCTACTTGATGTCAAAGTATTGGGTCTGAACAGTACTGAGTGTTAACCTGGAATGCTGGTCAGAGAGCTGGAAAAGTAGGGAGTAGCATGTGAACTGAATGATAAATTGAGGGATGGGTTGATGGAAAGAATTGTCAACTTCAACATCACATTCACAACTACCAGAGATCTCTCATAAAGGGACAGTACAGTCAACCATATGAACCCATTAGCACTGGTCATTCTTGTTTGCTATCCAATCACTTCCTGACTTATGAGACACACACATACACACACACACACACACACACACACACACACACACACACACACCAAATGGCCATGGTTTGGTGGACACAGAGGGCTAGAATATAAATGTCAGTGAATGCCTGGCATGTTAGCAGAGAGTATCAAGGTTTAGCCAACCTGCACTTTTCATTCCCAAGGTTCTCCACCTGTTAGGTCCTTGTGGCAAACTCAGTGCTCCAATGGGAACAGATGCTGCCTCCAGGCCTACATATCTTGCTCTCGAGGTCTCAGAAGTCCACAAAAGGCTGGTCTGGAGGTGTAGGGAACTAATGCAGGAAAAGCCCAAGTGTTGGCGGCTCCAATTCATAGCAATGATTAGGTGCTGCAGAGCTATGGATTGTGTTGTGCCTCCAAGGGAAGGAGGCACTGTTGGCACGTGAGTGCATCAGGGCTTCCTGATCCTCCCTGCCCAACAGCAGCTGTTCTGGCTTGAGCAGCACACAGGGATGGTGTATGAGGCACCCTGGGGACAATACCCACCAGTAGAGGGATGGATAGGGCAATAAATCTACAGAGAACAGTGCCAGTACTGGGGAGTTTTGCTCTTTTATCAACTCCACATTTCACTTTTCAAAAACAACTTAGACTTTAGAGTAAGTTTCAACCTATGGAAAATTTACACAAGTGTGTTTCCCTGACTGCCCTAGCTCTCCCTCGATTCACATGTCATAAAACATATTAATCAAAGTCAGAACATTTCCATTGAAGCCATATTAGTCATTAAACACAAACCCCATACCAACCTCAACATTGCCTCTTTCTGCCCTTCTCTCACTCAGGAGTCCATCTGGTCCTGCATATCATTGCTCTCCTCCCCTTTGAGGGGCCAAAGTTCCCACCAAACTCCATCTTTGGCCATCATGAGGGGTTCTGCTCATCATTTGCTGTCTTGGTAGGCATAGATTGAGGGATGTCGATGGACTCTTCCTCTTTGGCAGGAGACCACAGAGCAACAGATGCTGTAGCCATCTCAGTGAATCACACTGGAACACCGAGGTCACCATGCTTACCCTTGTTCATAGTACTCATGTTAGAACTCAGAGCATTGTACTTGCTAGGTAAGTGAGCTATACGCCTATTTTGTACTGGTCATTTTTTAATTATGGTCTTGCTTCCTATCCAGGTACATGCCTGGGCCTGGACTCACCTATTTTAAGCTTCCTGTTGTAGTGAAGTTGATATTCATTGCTAGCTTAAGAGGAGATGTCACCCAGTTTTTGGCCTGGGCTGGCCCTGAATAATGATCATCCAAATCTCAGTATCTTAAATAGTTAGGATTACACATGTGACTCCCAGATCCAATGTGCCTTCCTTCTCAACCCTACCAACTCAGCAGTGACTGACAGTTTCCTCTCCTCAGTTACTCTTACCTTCTGAAATTTCAGAGAGGAGACACACATTTTCTTCTTCATTGTACTCTAATTGTTCCCAATATTGCCTGAAATTGTACTATCTCCCCTCATTGTAGGCTCTCCAAGGATATTTCTGCACGAAGAGGTAAACTTAGCTGTGAATCACAAAGGGAGATTCTGTTACTTCAGCTGTGGGCTGTCAGTTCCTTCAGCAACTGCCTCAGCTACAGTCATTCTCCATGACACAATGGTCTTCCTGCATTCCCCACACTGATGGGTACAAGACAGCATTATGCCAATTGGCCAGGTCAAACTACGGGCACTCAGTGGTGGAGCTGGAGGAGTTACACTTGTCCCCCTATCCAATCTGACATCCAGTCCCTCCCTTCAACAGAATTCAATCTCTGTGGATTCTCCTCTCTGCCAACTCCCTCAGTCTGTCACTAGAACTAAGGAACAAGGTATATGTAATTGAGAAAACACAAACACAATCTCTCATCATGAATGGACTAATTTAAATAGTGAAAAAATGAACCACAAAATTATACTGAACCTCTCTCTCCATTTCCTTTATTTGTGCAAGTTTGCTCCCTAATTGCTTTTGTGTGTTTGTTGGAGAATGTGTATGGGTAAGGGTGCAGGGGACATTATGTATAATAGGACTTGAACTCAGGGCCTTTGGCTCTTAACCTGGCTCTTTTTGTTTAAAGCTGGCACTCTACATTCCAGCTACTGCTCCCTAGTGGCTTTTTCCAGGCTAACTGCAATAAGAATCTCTTGGGTTTCTCTCCCTACACTGGCTTCAAACTGCAATTCTGGTATCAGCCTCCCAAAAGGCTAGTATTACAGGTGTGTGAGAGCCACTAGTGCATGGCCTCTCACTACCACTTTAAAAGGGCAGCTTTTAAAGTGAAGTAAAAGAACAATTCTTGATATAAAACTGGGTATCAGTGTGATTTAGGTAAATCTGGAGGCTCCTCATGGGAGGAATGGCCTTCTCCTGGGAAGTATTACAGCATTACATGAACCAAGTAGGTTTGATGAAATGTCCCCAGAGAACACACAGGATACCCTAAGTGGAACAACACCCAAAGCACAGGTTCTTAGGACATTGTCTAAAATAAGTTTTTAACCAAGCCACTCACAGATGTGCCTCCCATAACCTTGGGAAAGATACCAGTAGAGCAGCCATCTGGATCCTGTCCTACGGGGGTACATGGTGTTTGGAACCAAGCCTTTTCCTTGGTCCAAACCACACCAAAAAGAGGCAATATGGATGTTCCTAGTCCAATGACTGGGCCCTTTATTGCTACAAAATTAAGCTTCTTAAACTGAATGAAAGTATTCACTAAGTTTCTAAAGTTAAAAGAAATACACACGGAACAAATAAAAACATTGCATGTGTGATCAGATGAAAAAAATCTATTCTAGATTGGAAGTTTCCAAGCAGAAACTGTGCAAGTCATAAAAACTAAGATTTGTTTAAAAAAAAAAAAAAAAAAAAAAACCTCCTCCCAGAAAAGGTAGACTGTGGATCTACCTGCTGCAGGTTGTAAAGGCTTACCTAGAGCCTAGATATCACACATGTGTGGCTGCTGCCCCTGGTTGTGGGTGACATAGCCAGAACTGCTTTCCTATTTACAGTGGCTCTTGGCCACTCTGACTATTGCATATAGCATTTCCAACTTTCTCTCTTTGAAAAACCAAGGATCATACTGACTTTAGGGAGTTCTTGTGTCCAAGAAAAGGGAAAATTCAGAGTGAACTTGGCACTAAGATTGTCTGGTACTGACTGAAGGGTTATTGACTAAGGGATATAACCTGCCCCTTCAAGGAGACTTTACACATTGAATTAGAAACAGGTATTTTCTAAGGTCTTATAAACTGGACTAAATTAACTTCTGGACAAGGAGATAAGCTAATTTAAGACATAAGGTTGGAAAGAAAGATCACAAGCATCTCAATGCCCGTATCCCAGTATGTGTTGGTGGATGATACTGCCACAGGAAATTGAAGAGCAAAGCAGGCATGGGGGAAGGTGGCCTTTGCAGGGGACAAGAACTTGCCATAAAAGACAGCCAATGCTGTGCTGGAGTTTATTTTATAGGCTTTGTAGTTCCAGGGAGGTTGATACTATACTATATAGGGAACCTGCTTCTTCTTCCCCACCATACAGCTGATTCTGGTTTCAGAGGTAATTTCTTGTAATGATTTCACACAGTAGATCAAAGCATAAACTTATACCTACATACATATAAAGTGATTCTTTATATGTAGTTTGAGCCTGGCAATTGAAGAATAACTACAACTTTTCTTTTTTTTTTCCTTTAAAAATTTTTTTTAATTGTAAAGGTACTATACAGAGTGGTTACAGTTACATGAGTAAGGTAATGAGTCCATTTCCTATCGAGCATTGTTACCACGTCTTTTGCTTTTCCCCTACCATCCCTTCCCTCCCCAACTCCTCGCCCCACCAAGTTGTAAAGTTCATTTTCAACATGTCTGTATGTCTCATTGTTAAAATGGGTGAACCTGTATCCTTGTTTCAGCATTTTGTTAGTTCTCTTCCCCTCCCCAAATTAGAAAAATGTATATACAAGATGCAGGGCAACAGAATCAAATACAGCAACAACAGGTGTTATACCATGGGGAACGAACATGCAAAAGAAATTTAAAAATCATATAGTACATTAAAAGCAACAGTGACAAAGAAAAATACTATTGTTTCCCTATTGTGGGGTTCATTTCTCTTAGCATCATCTTATATGATCATAAGTACATAACTTTTGACCTTTTCTGCTTGTCTGGTAAGATTATCCTAGAGTATACTAGTTATTGCAAATAAGGGAAACCATGGGACCTATGTTCCTTTGGGCCTGGCCTACTTGACTTATATTCTTTTTCCTTTTTTTTTTTAATTTATTTTATTTTATTTGTGAACATACTGTACAGAGGGGTTACAATTACATGGGCAGGATAATGTGTACATTTCTTACCAAGCATTGCAGCCTCCTCCTTTATTTATCCTTCACATCCCTTCCCAGCCTCCCCTCTCCCCCCCCCGTCCCAATCCTTCCCCCTCCCACGCACCAACATTGTAAAGCTCGTTTTCGACATAACAACTTGTACTTCTCATTGTTGCAACAGGTCCACCTGTATCCTTAAACGACTTGTTTTTCCCCCATCTCCTTCACAAGTTATACTGACATCAAATATAGTGAAAGCAGGGGTTATACTGTGGGGGAGGGACATACAAAGCAACAAAGAAATAATCTTATAAATGCATTAGAAACACATGCATGAAAGAAAAAAACATTAAAATACATATCTAAGGGTTCATTTTCCTAACATCACATTATCTGACCTTTTCCGCTTGACTCATACATATACTAGATATTGCAAATAAGGGAAACCATGGGGCCTATGTTTCTTTGGGCCTGGCTTACTTCACTTAATATAATTTTTCCAAGTCTTTCCATTTCCTACCAAATGGGGCAATGTCATTCTTTCTGATGGAGGCATAGAATTCCACTGTGTATATATACCACATTTTCTTGATCCATTCATCTACTGAGGGGCATCTGGGTTGGTTCCAGATCTAAGCAATGGTAAATAATGCTGCAATAAACATAGTTGTGCTGGTAGCTTTAGTGTGGTCTTGTTTGTAAACATTTGGGTAAATGCCCAAAAGTGGGATTGCTGGGTCATAGGGGATGTAAACTTGTTCAACCACTTTGGAAAGCAGTATGGAGGTTCCTTAACTACAACTTTTCATATACAGAGTTCTAAGCCAGGGTGTGACTGACAACAGCTATTGAGGCACTTCCTACTAGTTCCCCATCCTCTGAATACTATCAGATGGAATATAGTGCTGCATTTCCCCTCTCTCTTCCTCCCCCCACACTTGTGCAAGTCGTGCAGTTGAATTCTGGGCCTTCTGCTTAGTTGGTTGGCACTTGAGTACTTGAATCACACTTTCAGTCCTGTTTGTACTAATCATTGGAGACTCAATTTTAACAGACTTTTCTAATTGATCTGGTCTCAACACAAGATCCTCTAGATGGCTCTCAGACTTTTGAGTAGCTAGAATTACAGATGTGAGTCACTGCTTCCAGCTAGATTATATTGTAAGGAGGGAGGTTGGGAGGTTTGTAAGGAACACAGGAGAACAGGGCTTGCAGATGGAGATTCCAGCAATTGGTATGAGGTGTAGTCCGTGAGGTGAGGTCGACCTCATCTCAGCCTTGCCAATTGCCTCCAAGGTAAGTAATGTTTTGCATTATACAAGAATTGATTCCTTTAAATGAACAAGCTGCAGTAATATCTAAGGTTTCTAAATGAGATGGCCCAAGGCATTGTGCAAAAGCTCACAATGGGGTTTAATGATAAAGCTGTGGTACATGAACACATAAGAATCAAAAACTATCCACGATTCCATGCTTCTCCCATCATATATTTGTACATATATAAAAATTCTGGTCTCAAGCCCAAAGAAACATAGGTCCCATGGTTTCCCTTATTATCAATGACTAGTATATGTCTGAGACAAGCAGAAATGTTCAGAGGAGTTGATGTTAGGCGAACTGAACCCCAAGATAAGGACTCACATATATTTTTTTTCTTGCTATTGCTTTTAACATATTTATAAGATGATTTCTTTGTGGCTTTTTATGTCCCTCCTCCTCGGTATAACCCCTATTTTCACTGTATTTTACGTTGCTATAATTTGTGGAGGGGAAGGGTAAAAACAAATTGTTTAAACAGGGATACGGGTGGACCCATTGCAACAATGAGATGTACAAGATGTTGTGTCGAAAAACGAACTTTACAACTCTGGTGTGGTATGGGGAGAGAGATTGGAAGGGATGGTAAGGGGAAACAAAGGAGGAGGCAACAATGCTTGATAAGAAATGTACTCATGTGGGCTGGGAAAGTGGATCAGTGGTACAGTGCTTGCCTTGCATGCATGAGGCCCTGGGTTTGATTCCTCAGAACCACAGAAGCAGAAAAAAAAAGCTGGAAGTGATGCTGTGGCTCAAGTGGTAGAGTTCTAGCCTTGAGGTGAAGAGCTGAGGGACAGTGCCCAGGCCCAGAGTTCAGGCCCACGACCGGACCCCCCCCCCCCAAAAAAAAGAAATGTACTCATTACCTTGCTCATGTAATTGTAACCCTTCTGTACCATATTTTCAAAATTTAAAAAAAAATCTGGTTTTAAAGTCTATGAGGAAAGTCAACACCAGGATTTCAATAGGATTTATACATTGTTTTATAACTGGAATTTCAATTTTTGCCTGGAATGATAATAATGTCAAATTAAATTATGTCTCTATTTCAGGGGTCCATGCTGATTTCACCAGCAGCCCTGCTCAGAGGAAGGGTGCCGTGATGATGTGTAAACTCATTTTTAAACATGAGTTGAACAGAAACTCAATTTGTTAAAACACAGCCACCCACAAAGCTTTGTAGAAATGACCTGTCAGGATAGACCTCCCCAGTCCACAAAGCTGCAGTATCATGAACTACAAAAATCCAGCGGCAGTGTGGCTAGTGGTAGGAGATCATGATGGACCTAAAGAGGAAAATGTGTACAGTTTTGTTAAGTATACATACGGTTTTGTTTGCTAGCCATGGGGCTTGAACATAGGGCCTGGGCATTGTCTCTGAGCCTCTTTGTGCTGAAAGCTAGTATTATAGCAAGTAAGTCCCAACACCACTTCCAGCTTTTTCTGATTAGTTTATTGGAGATGAATCTCATGGACTTCCTTGTCTCGGCTGACTTCAAACTGAAATCCTCAGATTTCAGCCCCCTGAGTAGCTAGGATTACAGGCATGAACCAGCAGGCTCTGGGTTTTTATATGTATCTTTTAAAACTTGAAATTAAAGCCCAACGGGGCGCTGGTGGCTCACGCCTGTAATCCTAGCTACTCAGGAGGCTGAGATCTGAGGATCGCGGTTCAAAGCCAGCCCGGGCAGGAGAGACTGTGAGACTCCTATCTCCAATAAACCACCAGAAAACAGGAAGTGGCACTGTAGCTCAAGTGGTAGAGCGCTTGCCTTGAGCTGAAGAGCTGAGGGACAGCGCCCAGGCCCAGAGTTCAAGCCCCACGACTGACAAAAAAAGAAATTAAAGCCCATAAAAAGGTGTACATTAAAAGGTGTACAATGCAGTATACTAAATTTGTATTTGTTCCCACTGGATCATCTGTGAACTGAGTTAAAAGCTGTCTTAGATATGAAAGGGAAGGAAAGATTTTCCACAAAGTTAGTTTTTGAAGACATTATTATTCAATAGAATTCCTTCTGAGAAGACACTTGACAAGATCAGATGTTAAGTCAAACCCTCATGGAAGGGTGTAGGAATTGTCTGGGAAAACCAGGCAACAAGATTTGAATTAGGAAGTAGTGTGCTTCCTTCCTCAGCTTACTCAGCTTTATTATTTGATTAAAGGAATGAGTGGGAAGAGGTCAAGTTCTAGGGCCAGTTTATTGGCTTGTTTTGTTCTCCCTCCAAATCCTATAATATCAGAGTGCTGAGTAATAGCCTTTTCCTTTGGAAAGTCCCCACATTATCTCACTCTATCATGAGAAGAGACATCACTTCTGTGGAGATGAGCTTGCTCTTGGGTCCTTCAGACAGATAGTATGCAGACATCAAAAGTCCAATACTATAAAGGGAACCCAAGATACTCAGTTTTATCAATGATATAAAGGCCATTTCATGGCAATGAATCTGCAAACTGGCTATCATCAAGTCCAATAGTGGAAATAGCAGCCCTGGACAATTGACGATGTAACATGTTAGTTGATCTCCATTCTCTCTTCCATTCTGAATATTTATGACAATGAAGATCTTTGCCTCAAAAAGTTTAAGGAATTTGAGTCATGATACCACAGAAACAAGCAAAAAATCTGTACATAGAAAGTTTGTTTTATGTAATGTCCCTCATAGGCATATGAAGTTAATTTAAATTGAGTAAGTGAAAGGTTAAGTGAAACTGCTTTAAATAATTATTTTTTTGAATCTCCCATATTCCATTAAGAAAAATTATCGCTGATAAAAATACATTTACTCAAAGCAGCAGCAATGCAGGTTTCACAGAAGCACAATGTTTCTGTTTCCTATAATATCAGCTGAGTCTTCTGTGGGATCCAGGAGAAAGACATGGCTTTGGGAGGCTGGGAGAAGAAATAGGAGTCAGGATCTGATGAAAACAAGCATCTAAAATCACCTAAAAGTGCAAGAGATGAGGTTTCTACTTAAATATCTGTATCTATCTTTTCTCTTTCTCTAATCCCAGTACTACAAGCCTCAGCCACTGTCAAGATTAGAGACTGGACACATGAGGAGGAAGCAGACTGGAAAGAAGTAAAATTGGTAAGAAAAGCTCTAAGATGCACAGGAGAGGACTCAGGTGGTCTCACAGAAGATGTACAAAGTCACCACAAAAGACAATGGTGTGTGTGTGTGTGTGTGTAAAAAGTGAGGCTTAAAGTCATGCAATATATCCTGAACTATGATTTAGCAATGAGGGGTATCCAGACATTGATATGAGGTGCTGATAGTCTAGAGCAGAATTATGTCCACTGATGAAGGTTTATAATTTCAAAGAAGGCAGTGCCTTCTAGCACCACAAAACTCCAATTAGAGAACCCAGAATAATAATGGGATTATAACATTGTAAACCATAGGTATGTTATTCTGGGGAATAACAGAGATGGGGAGGACGGAGATCCAAGGCTAGTCTAGGCAAAGTGTTAGCAAGCAGACCTTATCTCCACAAATACTTCTGGCTAGGTAGTTTATTCCTGAAATCCCAGCTCTGTGGGAGGTATATGTGGGGGAAGAGCAAAGCCCAAAAATTACTTAAAATACTTAAAGCAAGAAGCGGGCAGGAGAGTGGTAGACTGCATGCCTAGCATGTATGAGGTTTTGAGTCCAATCAAACGATAGTACTATCAAAACAACCCAACAGATGTAGGATGAGCTCGTTAGCTGGATTCAGATACTAAGGCAAAGAAGCCATTAACATATGGCTTCTTTCCTCTCTATTAGAAATATTTAGAATTCAGGGAAGCATAGGAGAAGTGTACAGCACAAGTACCATGCAGCTGTACATTATCTATACAGCACTCTTAGACAACATGCCTGATCACTTGCTGGGTTTCAGTTATTGGCCTCTGATAAGCAGTCATTTATGTCAGAAAGAGCAGATGAGTTAATTGAGTCAATTGAGTTAAATCACTGACATTGAAGCCTATGCAGGGCTGTGATCTTCAGTGCTAGTACTTGGAAAACTAACCCCAACCCTGATGCAAACACATTGGCTCTGCAAACCTGATTGCATCTGCCATCTTGGTCTATGAAGTAAGTTAAGTCTAGGCCACAATAGAAGACGCTGCCCAGTGCACTGAGATACACTTGCTGTCATCGGCAGTGACTGTTTTCAGGGCACTCTGGACTTTTTTTTATCACCTGGAACTCACCATAAGTTCCAATGATAAGGACCACTTTGGGTATAGAGTACTATAAGCATTTTGCTAGTAGACAACCAAACTACAGAAAACTCATGCTCAGCCTGATGTGCTTTGCTTTGCATAGAACAAAAATAAACAGTCTGTACATTTCTTATTTTCTGGAAGGAGAGACATATGTGCTGGGGACAAAGTACACTGTAACTATGAAACAAGAGGAATAGCATAGGAAAAGAAAGACCCCTCTGTACGGTATTTTCACAATAAGAAGAAGAAGAAGAAGAAAGCCTTTGTTTCTCTGGAGGTTACAAGCAATGGGTATTTCTGCAGTTTTAACAGCAGGGGGCACTTTTAACTACTTTACAAGTGAGTCCAGTCAGTCTGTTCGTTGTTGTTTTTGTTATTGTTGTTGCTGATTTAACTTAGGATAGAAACCTAAGTGAGATGGCACAAAATCATCTTAAATGATCTTGGAAACATTAAAAAAACCTCACAAGTGAACAGATCAGTCTAAAAATGTACCAAAAATCAAGCCCTGAACTGCTTGGTCTGGGTGAGTGTAGCTAACACACAGACCTTCCGTAGGTAGCTTTCCTTGTCTGGAGCAACCTACTAAAGCTGTGTACAAAGGAAAAGAACCAACACTAGAACTTAAAATTTGGAAATGCCCTGTGCAAGTTGAGATGTATGCAATTCTAGAGGCTTTCTAGCATTGGGGGCTTTTGAACAACAATCGCTTCAACAACAATCTCCCTGACCTTTGCAAGCTGCCTTTTCAGGTACTAGTCAATATGCAAGCATAGAAAGCCCCCTTGCTGTGTGCTCTGCAACAACGCTAAGACCACCAGTGTTGTAGGATGATGGGGAAACTCCTCATAGGACAGAATGTGGCCATTGTTATGTTTAGCAAATAATTAACTTGTCAAGCTGGGCACCAGTGCCCATGACTGTAAACCTAGCTACTCAGGAGGCAGAGATCTGAGTATGCCAGTTAAAAATTCGCCTGGGCAAGAAGGGTCTTGAGACACTTATCTCCAAGAAACCACCAGAAAACTGGAAGTGGCACTGTGGCTCAAGTTATAGAGAGCTAGACTTGAGCTGAAGAATGGAAAGACAGCTCCTAGGTCTAGAGTTCAAGTCCCAAGACTGACAAAATAAAGAAAGAAAACAGGAAAAGAAAGAAGGAAGGAAGGAAGGAAGGAAAGAAGAAAGTAAGAAAGAAAGAAAGAAAAAAAGAAAGAGAAAGAGAGAAAAAAGAAAGAAAGAAAGAAAGGAAGGGAGGAAGGAAGGAAGAAAGAAAGGAAGGAAGGAAATTGAAAGGAAAATACCTGTCACGATGAGAGCTATGGCATAGCTCGAGCCACTGCTGATAAAGACATCCTGACCTGGGAGATGGCTCAAAGACAGAGGCACTGTTAGCTTCTCCTGGTAAGAGTCAAAGCTCCCACTGGAGCCCATACCACTAGAATGGAGCAGATGCCCAGCACATGCCTGCAGCCCTAAGTCAGTGTGGCCAGAGTGATTAGCAGCCAAGCTACCAAGTCCCCTTTAATTCCTGCCTCCTGGGCACATTGTGGGCCAGCTCAGTAGGAGGTTTCAGAAGAGCATAAAGAGCCATGAAGCAAAGCAGTCATATAGAAATGCAAAGCACATGACTCCCACCTCTGGTTTTACAGAGTTCTTCTCAGATTATTTTGTGGATAACAAGATGTGGGTGAATCGTCTTGCTTCCTGAAAAATATCTCTGTATAGGTAGGCACTCTTTGCCTCACACTGAAAGGCAACCAGTTGTCCAAAGGCTGGTCTCATCTGTGGCCAATAAATTTCCCTTTCCCAGCCATCTCTCCTTTAACAGACATCTGTAGGTTGGCTGATAGCACATCCATGAATGGAGATGTACCTGAGAAGGGTTTGAAATCATAGTGGTCCATGATGTCCTATCACCATTTCTCTCCCACTGTCATTTCAGAATTAGACCAGAAGCTGGTTGCAATCACAGCACATATCAACACAAGACTGTAAATACCAGAACCTTGTCAAAGTCTACTTCAAAGATACCTTTCAGTTTCAATCTATGTCTGACAGAATGCCCACCCCCTACTTTTTTGGTCTAGGATATGTACAGCTATAAACTGGGAGACTTTTAGAGAATGAGATTAGAGAGAATGGGTCTCCTGGACAGGATATTCTATAGGTATGACAAGTTGGAAGGAAAAAAGAACAGCATAAGGAAATACCATTAACAAGGCCAAAGTGGTCAAAAGACACCTCTCCAATGCAAGAAAGTCCTTCTGACAAACCTGTTCTTGTTGGGCCATGGCCTGGTATGGTGGTGCCACTTTACACTCTGGTCCCATTAGAGTAACATACATGTCATGGCTTCTTCCTCCCATGGCCTAGGCTGAATACCAGAGGTCCATCCCCTGTTTCTACCTCTGCTTTCTAAAAGGGTACACACATCAAGGGGCTCTTTTCTTTCCCCCTACAAACATTCTACCTGTGTTCCCTCAGGACGTAACTTCTCAATGCCAATCTGGGTGCTGTTTTTCTATGAGTCCTAATGTATCCTCTCCTGAGCGTAACATTACTTGCCTTTCCTCTCTTTCGTGCTGGGGACTGAACTGAAAGTCTTGTGCATGCCAGGCATGTACTCTACCACTGAGCTGTATCTTCACCTCTGAACTTTGCTTATCATGCTTGTCAAGAACTCTATTAAGTATTTGATACAAGTACTAAGGTACGTGAAAATAAGGGAGATGCTGCACTTTGCAACTGGACAAAAAAATCACCTATCTATAGGAATTAATTCAACATTAGCTTGTGTGGCAATGAATGCAATGCTCTGGCTAGAAAACAAAAGCCATTCCTGAGAAATTCATGGTGATCTACTGGTAAAATTATCAACAGGAGTTTTCTAAGATGTGAGGCATGAGTCATTAATTATGAACCATAACTACTTCTTCAAAATTGTAAAGAAATAAGCCAAAGCCACCAGAAAAGACTCATAAATCGGTACTTAAGAGAAAACAAAAATGTTCTTAGTCAAACACTGGTAGATAGGCTGGGTGGTGCCTCCATCACAGCTTGCCCTCAATCCTTAACCCACTGAGGGATGAAAGTGCCTTGGCCATGCTTGCTTTCAGTTCTGACCCAGCAGCCTTAGAAGATTTGGGGTCATCCGACCTGGTCAGTTCTAGGACTAGAGACCCTGAGGTGTCAACACTTACTCCTTAGGACTCCCACAATGGAAGCTATTTGCACTTTGATCTGCCCTGGGGCAAGGACAGAAAACAACCTGTTTCTAGTCACAGATCACCCTCTGGGACAGTTTACTTTCTAATGAGTGAGGCCAGCTTGGCTTAAAGATCTCTATCCCATCCCTTCCCACCCTACCCCAACCTCATGCCTGGTAAAGGAAAGCTTATGGAACTTACCATCTCCCAACTTTACTAGCAGCGAGGGACTTCCACCTCATCCAGTAGTACCTTTTCCTTAGAGCTTTCTATAAGTTGCAGTATTCCCATAGGTCCTGTTTCTGAAGAAAAAGGGACTCTTACAGGTTATTGGTGGCCATGGAAGAAAGCTTGGCACAGACAACCTGCCGGGAGCCTCACTGAGGGAAGAGTGAAAGATTCTGGCAAAAAGAATCAGTGACTGATTTGGCTTCCAGTGAAAACAAAAGTCTTCAATCTCTTCCTGGCCATTGTAGGTTCTAAGCAATTGAGATTTCTGTCTCACTCATGTAAAGTAAACATACCCAACAGGCTAGATCCATCCATCCCTTATAACCTTACAACACCCTGTGGGCCTCAGACAGCTTTCACTGCTGGAAAAATGAACATGAGTATGGGTCATTGGGAGAGGCCATGTCTCCCCTCCTCTGTTTGACTTGGAAGTACTGTGTCAAGCAGTTCTTGATACACTATGGGACTGGTCAGCTTCTCAGCCTCTCATTCCCTCAAAGAGCTAGAGTCACTTCTGTACTTAAAGTTGCCAGATGCCTTGAGAAACTATCCTGGCAACCAAGAACTTGCACTCATCCTTTGAGTGCTGCTTCATTGCCAACTGAACTCTAAACACAGGGATCAGTGTTCCTGATATTGTTTCTGGAGAATGTGATTGAAATCCCTCTGATGAATAATGAGACAAAAACCTGTGGCTGTCTGAAGGAGAAGTAGCATCTGGATCTAGTTTTCTTTCTCTTCAAACTGCTTTTTGCTACTGGCATACTTTTGTGAGATTGAAAACTATAAAACTGGGCCAAGGAGAAAAAACAACAACATTGGCTCTTGCCATCCTCCTCTTCAAAATAGCAGAAACACCATGAATTTAGTACTCATCTTGAGCACCAGTCCTATATTGCTAAGATTAAATCCTCCTGGCCAAATTTATATTTCAAATACACTGAAAGAATAAAAAGGATTCTAAAGAAGAATAAGGGCTCAGGGTATAAAATGTATTCTTCTTGGGGTTCCGGGAAGATGGTGGAGGAGAAGTTGGAATCTGAACAAGCTCTCCCATAGAAATCAGTTTTAGAGTTCCAGTGAACAGTCCTAAGCCAGAGAATCACACCAAGTGTGCCATCACAGGACAGAGAGTTAGACAAGAAAGGGAAAGCCAAGGCAAGAAGACACATCTGAGCGCTTGCCAGCAGCCACCGCGGCGGCGGCGGCGGCAGGGTCTCGGCGGAGACCGCAGCTGGGGCCATACCTGAGCGCTCACACAGAGAGTCCGGGAGGAAGGAGCCAGACGCAGCGAGCGAGCGGATTCTATCCAACACCTGCAAGAACTGACAAGGAGCAGACATCTTCATCCTGCAGTTTGCAGACCAGAGACGACCCAGGATCCAAGACTCGGAGTGAGTAGAAGCCCGATGTCCTCACTCCTTCTCAGGGAGCAGAGGAGGGAAGGTCACCCCTCCCCCCCCAGCACTGGTGATCTCCATCTTGGATACCGACAAAGCTCGGAGGAGCTGCCAGCTCCAACTCAGGCCTTGGAATAAAACAAGTCATTTAGCAGGTCACAAGAACTTAACGGTGAAGTGACCTGCCAGACTCAGCTCCATCCAGGGAAAAGTCACCCAGCTCAGACGCCAGCCATTGGAGTGGCTCTCCTCACTGGGTAACCAGAGCCAGAGGCTGCCCCTCCCTCTAGCAGCCTCAACAATCAATTGAAAAACAGAAACCCTGAGAATGGCTCCAGGCTGGGCTCTGTGAGTTTTTTTCACAAAATAGCCCCAGGGAAAAAGCTACTGATTTTTGAAAGGCCTCAACTCTACCCAGAACCTAGCCTCACCACTGCATCCCCCTCTTTTGTGATTCTCAAAGCAGATCACCCTCCCATTAAACTAATCTGGGAGCGGGATCTCAAAATCTTGGGTAAAGCAGAGCATTTTTCTGCCTGTTCGAACAAACTGACTTAAGAAATCAATCAAGAAACAGGACCTCAAGCTGACCAGACACTCCAACAAGAGGCTGGTTACAGTAAAAAGGGAGATACAGGATTCCTCACACCTCTCCCAAAAAAATTAAAAAAAAAAAAATCAAAGAACTTTTTTTTCTTCTTCTTCTTCTTTTCTTTTCTTTTCTTTTCTTTTTTTTTTTTTTTTGGTACCTTATATATATATAAAATTGTTTTTCCTTTTCTAAAAATTTTATTAATCTTTAATTTTTGCCTTTTTTGAAAAAATAATTGTTTTCCAGTTACTATTTTTCCTCTTATAATTTTTATTTTAGGAATGCGTGAATGTTCGTTTTCCTTTCTTTTCTTGTCTTCTTTCTATTTTTCTTTCTTTCTTAACTCTCTTTTTGTTTTTTGTCTAGCTCTACTGAACTTCTGATCTTGTTTTCTCACTTTCTTATCCTTTCCACCTTTTCCTCTCTTTTGATCTTTATGTGACTTAGCTCTTGTCCTGCACATCCTCAGATAAACCCGTAGTTAACTAGTAGACCCTATCCCCCATTGTGTACACACTTAATCCACAAATTTATTATTCAATTCAAAACCTCTGAGACCTAAATTCCTTAATAGCAGTACTACCTCTTTATACCTATATATTTAAGCATTTTTTAAAGTTTTTCACTTCTCCTCTATGTCCCTTCCCATCTCTTAATATACTCACATTCCTCTCTAAATAGATGGTCTTTTATACTCCATAATAATATTAACTTTTACGTTTCTATTTTTTTCTGGTCTCTTTTCATTTCCCTTTCCCTTTCTTCTTTCTCTCTCTCTCTCTACTTGCATCCTACCCAACCTATTTCCTGCATTGGGATTAGGACATAGTTAACTCTCCCTGTGTATCCCCACACCAATCTATTCCTATTTTTTACCCACATCTCTCCCTAACCATAATAATTTCTGGTTTTCCAAATTCTTCTCTGTGGTTCGAAGCCCATTAACATATAGTTGTTTGATGTTGAATAGATGTATCTGTTGAACTAGATTGTATCTGTAGACTATTGACTGTACAAATGCAAACTTTGATTGGTGGTTGCCTTAAGATAGTGTTCTAGCACAAAACTGGTGCTATTTTCATCTCAAATGGGCAGAGTAAGCCATGAAAACACAAGAAAAATGGCAAATCCGGATATCTCAATTCCCAATCTTGATAATCAGGGGTCAGAACAGATAATGAATAATCCAGAGGAGAGTTCCCAAATAGCTCTACAAACACTGGTGGCAAACATAATAAATGAGAAGTTTGACAACTTACAAAGGACTCTGTATGAGCGTGAAAGGGAGAGAGAGGAGGCATCCAAAAAGCTTATACAGGAATATCATAAGCGTGAGGAAGCTCCTCAAAAACTGATACAGGATTTGCGTGAACAACTTGAGAATACTCAAAGAGAAAGGGAGGAATGGCGTGAGCAGGCGGAGAACGCTCAAAGAGAACTGCAGGAATCCCACGAATGGGAGGAGAGAGAACTACAGGAATCCCACGAACGGGAGGAAGCTAATCAAAGAGTAATACAAGAATTGAGAGACCAGGTAGAGAATACACAAAGATCACTAAAGGCATTCATGGAATCCATTAACAAAGAGCTGAAGGATGTCAGGGAGACCACAAAGGGAATGCTGAATGGAACCCAACAGAAGGAATGGGAGTCCAAAGAAACCATAACCAATCAACTAAGTGATTTGAGAACAAACACTGAACACCAAATTAAGCAAGTAAAGAAATTCATACAAGACCTAAAACAGAGCTTCAACAAAGAACTTGAAGCCATCAAAGCTGACCAATTAGAAGGTAAAGAGATAAACAACAAAATAGAGAGTCTTGACAGCAGGTTAGATCATGCAGAAGATCGAATCTCAGGGATTGAAGACAGTCTTGATATTATAGAGAAAGAACATACAACCATCCAAGACAAGTACAAGAAATATGATAGATCTATCCAACACCTGGAAGACACCATCAGAAGGCCTAATCTAAGGATAATGGGTGTAGAGGAACACCTAGAAACAGAAGTTAATGGTCTAGGAAATTTGTTTAACAGGATCCTAGCAGAGAACTTCCCAAACATACAAAAAGATAGGCCTATCCAGATACAAGAAGCTTTAAGAACCCCAAATAGACCAGACCAGAATAGTACATCCCACCGTCACATTATAATCCACACAGGATCAACTCAGACCAAGGAAAAGATCCTTAAAGCTGTCAAGGAAAAAAGGTTAATCACCTATAAAGGGAAACCAATTAGAATCACCTCAGATTTCTCAGCAGAGACAATCAAAGCAAGAAGAGCCTGGGATGATGTATGCTATGCCCTAAAAACAAACAACTATCAACCAAGAATACTGTACCAAGCTAAACTCTCCTTCATAACTGAAGGCCAAATAAAAACCTTCCATAGCAAAGAAAAATTGAAACAATACATCTCCACCAAACCAGCCCTACAAAAGATTCTTAAAGATGTCCTACACATAGAAAACCAACAAGACCGCAATAAAGGCCAAGAAACTGCACCCAAATTGAGAAACCAAGAACCATAGGAAGAACCCAGTTTTCGCAGCCCCCAAGAAGGTGGATAACATGGCAGGAACTCCCAAATACCTCTCAGTCCTATCTCTTAACGTTAACGGACTGAACTCTCCAATTAAGCGACATAGACTGTCTAGTTGGACTAAAAAGCAAGACCCTTCTATCTGCTGCCTGCAGGAGTCACATCTTGCCCGTAAAAACAAACACATTTTCAATGTTAAAGGCTGGAACAAAATCTACCAAGCAAACGGCCACCATAAACAGGCAGGAGTTGCAAACCTAATATCAGATAAAATAGACTTCAATTTAAAATTCGTGAGAAGAGATAAAGAAGGTCGCTACATACTAATTAAAGGATCTCTACTTCAGGAGGATATTACAATTCTAAATATCTATTCGCCAAACAATGGAGCACCCAAATTTATCAAAGAAACACTACTTTCCCTCAAATCCCATATAGATCCAAAGACATTAATTGTTGGGGATTTTAACACACCACTCTCCCCACTCAATAGATCAACTCGGCAAAAACTCAACAGAGAAACCGCAGATCTAAACAGCTGCATAGATCAACTAGAATTAACAGACATCTACCGAACATTTCACCCAGCAGCATCAGACTACACATTTTTCTCAGCAGCACATGGAACGTTTTCTAAAATAGACCACATTTTAGGCCACAAAGCAAACTTGTCTAAATTCAGAAACGTTGAAGTTATACCTTGCATCTTCTCTGACCACAAGGGAATAAAATTAGAACTCAACAACAAAAGCCACCAAAGAAAGTCCGGCATCACATGGAGGCTGAACAACACACTGCTGAATCATGAGTGGGTCATGGAAGAGATTAGAAAGGAAATTCAAATGTTCATGCTATTCAACAAAAATGAGCACACAAATTACCAGCTCCTCTGGGAAACAGCAAATGCAGTACTCAGAGGCAAGTTTATAGCTCTGAGCTCCTACATTAACAAATTGGAGAGATCTGAAACTAACAATTTAATGACACATCTAAACCTCCTTGAAAAAGAGCAGCAAGATAAACCCCAATCCAGTAGACAGAAAGAAATAATCAAAATTAAATAAGAATTAAATGAATTTGAATCCAAATAAACTACAGAAAGAATCAACAAAACAAAGAGTTGGTTCTTCGAAAAACTTAACAAAATTGACAGACCCTTAGCAAATCTTATCAGAAAAAGAAGAGAACACACCCAAATTAATAAACTCAGAGATGAGAATGGAAACATCACCACGGAAACAACCAAGATTCAGAACATTATAAGGGAATACTTCTCAAAACTTTATGCTAATAAGTTTGAGAACTTGACAGAAATGGACCTTTTCCTAGCAAATATTGACATGCCAAAACTAAACCAAGATGAGTTAAACGATCTTAACAGGCCCATATCAAGCACTGAAATAGAAACAGCAATAAGAGAACTCCCAGCTAAGAAAAGTCAAGGACCAGATGGTTTTACAGCGGAATTTTACAAGGCCTTCAAAGCAGAGCTCACACCAATTCTCCTCCAACTCTTCAATGAAATTGAAAGAGAAAGCTCACTACCGAACACATTCTATGACGCCATCATAACCCTCATCCCAAAACCAGGCAGAGACTCATCAAAGAAAGAGAACTATAGACCCATTTCTTTGATGAATATTGATGCAAAACTTCTCAACCAAATCTTGGCCAATCAACTTCAACAATTCATCCAAAAAATCATACACCACGATCAAACAGGATTCATTTCAGGGACGCAAAGCTAGTTCAATATACGCAAATCAATTAATATTATTCATCACATCAACAGGAGCAAGGATAAGAACCACATGGTTATCTCAATAGATGAAGAAAAAGCATTCGACAAGATCCAACACCCCTTTATGATGAAGGTTTTGGAAAAATTAGGAATCCATGGAACATTCCTCAATACAATAAAGTCTGTATATGACAAACCTACAGCCAGCATTATACTCAATGTTGAAAAACTAAAGCCATTTCCTCTTAACTCAGGAACAAGACAAGGATTCCCACTCTCTCCACTTCTCTTCAATCTAGTATTAGAATGCCTAGCTACAGCAATAAGACAAGATGCAGACATAAAGGGGATCCAAATAGGGAAAGAAGAAATAAAACTCTCCCTCTTTGCAGATGACATGATCTTGTATTTAAAGAACCCCATAGACTCCACTCCCAAATTACTCAAGCTGATTCAAAACTTTGGCAAAATAGCAGGTTATATTAACCCCCAAAAATCAATGGCTTTTCTGTATGCCAACAATGAGAAAAGTGTGGCTGAAATTAGGAAAGCAACTCCATTTGTAATAGCCCCACAAAAAATAAAATACCTAGGAATTAACTTAACCAAAGAAGTGAAGGACCTCTATGATGAAAACTTTAAAATCTTGAAAAAGGAAATCATCACAGAACTAAAAAAATGGCAAAACCTCCCATGCTCCTGGATTGGAATGATTAACATCGTGAAAATGGCAATACTTCCCAAAGCTATCTACAAATTCAACGCAATACCTATCAGAATTCCAACCTCATTCTTCAAGGAAATAGAAGAGGCAATCCAAAACTTCATATGGAACAATAAAAGACCCCGAATAGCAAAAACGCTCCTCATCGGAAAGAACACTGCTGGAGGAATATCAATACCAAATTCAAACTCTACTATAAAGCCATAGTAATCAAAACAGCTTGGTATTGGCATAAGAACAGACCTCAGGACCAATGGAATAGAATTGAAAACCCAAAAATGAACCTACAGACCGATAGCCATCTAATCTTCGATAAGGGAGCTAAAACAATAGAATGGAAGAAAGACAGCCTCTTCAGTAAATGGTGCTGGCAAAATTGGTTAACTACATGTAGAAAACTAAAGCTAGATCCTTATATATCACCCTGCACCAGAATCAACTCCAAATGGATCAAAGACCTTGAAGTCAAAGCAGACACTCTGAAAACATTACAGGATGGAATAGGAGAAACCCTAGGTCTCCTTGGCTCAGGCTGAAATTTTCTGAATAGAGACCCGGAAACACAACAAATCAAAGAAAGGTTGGACAAGTGGGATTGCATAATGTTGCAGAGCTTCTTCAGGGCAAATGACATAGCTAGCAAGATCAATAGAAAGCCCACGGATTGGGAGAAGATCTTCACTAGCCATACAATGGACAAGGGTCTCATATCTAAAATATACTTGGAACTCAAAAAATTAAACCCCCCAACAACAAATCCTCAAAGAAACAACTGCCCAATAAATAAGTGGGCGAAAGACTTAAAGAGAGACTTCTCTGAAGAAGAAAGAAGGATGGCCAATAGACACATGAAGAAATGTTCAACATCCCTAGCCATAAAAGAAATGCAAATCAAAATAACATTGAGATATCACCTCACCCCAGTTAGAACGGCAAAAATCAAGAACTCTAACAACAACAGATGCTGGAGGGGATGTGGACAGAAAGGAACCTTACTTCATTGTTGTTGGGAATGTAAACTTGTTCAACCACTTTGGAAAGCAGTATGGAGGTTCCTCAAAAGACTTCACATAGAACTCCCCTATGACCTAGCAATCCCACTTTTGGGCATTTATCCAAATGTTTACAAACAAGACCACACTAAAGCTCCCAGCACAACAATGTTTATTGCAGCATTATTTACCATAGCTAAGATATGGAACCAACCCAGATGCCCCTCAGTAGATGAATGGATCAAGAAAATGTGGTATATATACACAATGGAATTCTATGCCTCCATCAGAAAGAATGACATTGCCCCATTTGTTAGGAAATGGAAAAACTTGGAAAAAATGATATTAAGTGAAGTAAGCCAGGCCCAAAGAAACATAGGTCCCATGGTTTCCCTTATTTGCAATATCTAGTATATGTATGAGTCAAGCGGAAAAGGTCATATAATGTGATGTCAGGAAAATGAACCCTTAGATATGTATTTTAATGTTTTTTTCTTTCATGCATGTGTTTCTGACGCACTTATAAGATTATCTCTTTGTTGCTTTGTATGTCCCTCCCCCACAGTATAACCCCTGCTTTCACTATATTTGATGTCAGTATAACTTGTGGAGATGGGGAAAAACCAGTTGTTTAAGGATACAGGTGGACCAGTTGCAAAAATGAGAATGTCCAAAACGAGCTTTACAACGTTGGTGTGGGGGGGGGGGTAAGGGGGGAAGGAGAAGTATTGGGATTGGGGGGAGGGGGGAGGCTGGGAAGGGATATGAAGGGTATACCAAAGGAGGAGGCTGCAATGCTTGGTAAGAAATGTACGCATTATCCTGCCCATGTAATTGTAACCCCTCTGTACAGTTTGTTCACAAAAAAAATAAAATTAAATTAAAAGAAAATGTATACTTCTTTATTTATATAAATAGGGTTTTTAAACAATAGTATTTAAAAGAAATCTGCATTTTTACATTCACCGTCAGTGAATTCCTGACAGGGAAGGCTGAGCATGATGATACATAGCAAGGTCCCACTGCAGGACAACAGTAGCTCAGGAAAGCGCCATTCATTTGAGAAGCAGTAAGCAGGCTCTGGCATTCCTGTTGCACTGCTGGCAATGGGAAGTCTTAGACCTTTTCCTCCACAAGACTTCTTCAAATTCCCCCTGTTCATCAGCAGTGGCATCTTGGCACTGCTGATACTTGGACACCAGGACGTTGATGTTGCTCTCAGCCTCAGTGAACTCCGTCTCGTCCATGCCCTCGCCCGTGTACCAGTGCAAGAATGCCTTGTGCTGCAACGTGGCACTGAACTGCTCTGAGGTGTGCTTAAAGGGTTCCTGGATGACCGTGTTGTTGCCAATGAATGTGGCCAACATCGTGAGGCCATGCAGGGGGATGTCACACACAGGTGTGAAAGCAGATGTCATACAGGGTCTAGTAGTCGATGCAGAAAGTTTCATCTGCATTTTCCACCAACTGGTGGACAGACAAGATGATATTGTAGGGTTAGGTGAGGATGATAGGGTTAGGTGGATAAAGGCTCAGCCCAGCACTGGGAACTAGAGTGTTTGGATGTTAGGGAGGAGGGGTGCCTGTTAGCCATCTCCTATGGACTATGATGACATACCAAATATGAAGTTGTCTGGTCTGAAACTCTGGCCAAATGGTTCCGATCTCACTGAGTCTAAGGTGCCAGTGTCCAACATCTTGGGCAAGGGATGACCCTGAAGGTGTTCATGATTCTATCTGGGAACTCCTCTCAGATCTTGTTGAGAATCAGGGTGCGCATGCCTGACCTGGTGCCACCTCCCAGGGAGTTGGCCAGCTACAAACCCTGGAGACAGCGACACCATTCCACCTCACCATTTCCAGCACTGATTCCAGCAGCTCGGCTCCCTCTGTGTAGTGGCTGTTGGCCCTGTTCTGGCCTATCAGACACAAAGACATGATGAGACACATACTCCAAGAATAATGACTGTGCTATTTGCATTGTGAAGGCTATAGGCTCTTCTGAGCAACTTTTGTTATTATTTTAGATACACTTTGGTGGAATAAAGAAAATGTTTTCTTTTTTGGGGTCCAGTCGTGGGCCTGAACTCTGGACCTGGGCGCTGACCCTCAGTTCTTCAGCTCAAGGCTAGCGCTCTACCACTTAAGTCCTGAAGTCGTTCCCTATTATTGCCAGGCATTTGAAATCGCCATCAGCGCTGAAACCTTGTTGGAAGCTTTCCTTGCTCGCTCGCTGTTCATTCCCTTCAGAGGCTGCTTGCAGACTGGCATTTATCTGTGCTGATTGAGTGGCCAGGGACATGATATGACTGAAATAAGTGGTTTAGGTGAGGATGATATCTAGATGGATAAAGGCTCAGCTCACCACTGGGAACTGGAGTGCCTGGATGTTAGGGAAGAGGGGTACCTGTTAGCCATCTTCCATGGACCATGATGACATACTAAATATGAAGTTTCTGGTCTGAAACTCTATGGTTCCGATCTTACTGAGTCTAAGGTACCAGCCTCTAGGTCCCCCATGATGGCCCGAGGAACATATTTGTTGGCTGTGGGAACAAGAGTTGACTTAGGCCTATACTTGACAAGGAACTTAGGGGCAGAGCTTATGATTCTAAGTGGCTCTCAGCATTCATTACAGAAATTACAGCATTTCAGACATGGAAACAGAAAGGATATCTTGAGCATGAACCCCCATGCAAGAGGCTTCAGCAACTTTAAGGACGTTGGCAGTTGTCTATTTTCATGAATATTCATTCCTTTGCTTTGGGCATGGTGGCTGAAATCTCAGCTAAGTAGGAGGCAAAGATGAGCATCAGGCTTTGAGTCTAATGGGGCAAAAGAAAGATGACAATATTTTTTTTGGTTCATCATGGGGCTTGAACTCTGGGCCTGGGCACTGTCCCTCAGCTCTTCAGCTCAAGGCTAGCACTCTATCACTTTAGGCACAGTCCCACTTTCAGTTTTCTGAGTTGTTTATTGGAGATAAAGGTCTCAGGGACTTTCCTGCCCAGGCTGGATTTGAACCATGATTCTCATTTCTCAGCCTCCTGAGTAGCTAGGATTACTGGTGTGAGTCACCATTGCCTATCAGCAAGAACCTTTCTCTTTTTTTGTTAATTTTGTTTTTATTGGAAAGGTGCTGTATAGAGGAGTTACAGTTACCAGAGTAAGGAAATGAGAACATTTATTGTCGAGCATTGTTACACACTCCTTTGTTGTTCTCCCACTATCCCTTCCCTTCCCCAATTACCTTTCTCAAGTAAGTAGCTAAGTGCTGAGCACCAGTGCTTCATGCCTATAATCCTAGCTACTCTGAAGTTAGAGATCAGAGGATCGCTGTTCAAAGCCAGTCTGGGCAGGGTAAGTCTGTGAGACTCTTATCTTCAATAAACTAACAGAAAACCAGAAATGGAACTGTGGCTTAAGTGGTAGAGCTGCTTGCCTTGAGCTGAAGAGTTGGGGCACAGTGTATAGGCCCAGAGTTTAAGCCCCACTGCCAACAAAACAAACAAACAAACAAACAAACAAAAGAGCCAGGTGTAGCTCTTCAGCAAGTAGATGTAGGGGGAATTCAAGTATAATGCTTTCCTGGGAAAAATACATAAAATACATATTTCTTGTGTTATAATGTTTCAATAATGGTTATCAAATAGCACATTTCCCTGTATGCAAATACTCAGAGCAACCTTGGACAATTACTTGCAATTTGCCATTTAACCTGATTTGTCAAAAGGGACATCAGTTAAAATGATATAAACATCAGTTTGAGACTGTCCCCTTTCCTAAACAATCACATGAAGAAAACTGGCCATCCTATCCTGCCTGATACACAGGATCTAATAAAGACACAACATAAAATACTGTTCATACGAGTGACACAATCCCACACAATGACTCTTAACCAAGGAACCACAAGATTAAAGTCATATATCTTACTTAAACTATATTAACACAAAATACCAAGGTGAGGACATCCCAAAATGTAGATCCATAAAACTCCAATACATTAAATAGCTTTGTCCTTTTGTTTGCACTTTTTCATTGGTTTATTACACAGGAGAACCAATTATCTACGATTCTGTTTGTATACAATAATGTAGAATGGAAACTCTTTATATAAAATTAAATGAATTTCACATTGACTGTTACAAAAACTGAAAATCTACTCTGTAGACTTCAGTTAGGTTGTTTGTATTAGGAAAGACAATATGAATCATTTAAAAGCAATGTTTACACATTATTATTGGGTTTTTCTACATCACAGCAATGTTTTTTACTTTAAAAACTTTAAAAAGAATTGGTTGTTGGCTAAGTATTCATATTCAAAATACTCAAGACCAGAACTGTTATAGATTTCAGGGTGAGACACTTTGTGCTTTGTGATTTGGACTATTCACATATATATTAGTGACTGAACATCCCTCTTTAAAATTTTAAAATTTTCAATTTCAAAATGATTTTGAGAAATTTAATCTGTATTTTAAAGAGGGCAATGCAACTGGGCTCTGGTTCCTGAAGGGTGTAATTCTAGCTACTCAAAAGTCTGAGATCTAAGGATCGCAGATTGAAGCCAGCTGGGGCAGGAAATTCTGGGAGACTCTCCTCTCCAAGAAACTACCTGAAATATTTGGTGCCATGCCACCTCCTGCGGAATCTGCATGAGATATCACCTTAGACAAAGACCTTCAAGGAAGCATGCCTGCAGGAAGAGTGTGTTGGTTCAAGGCTTCCCATACACTCGGCTGCACCTTTATATCCTATACCTTTATTCTTACTTTATTCTTACCTATATTCTTCTTGGCTGTACATTCATTGCCTTTATTCTCGTTTTGGCTATTTTTCTATTGATCCACGAACAAAGCATGTTGTTTCTTTCCAGTCCAATAGAGATAGCTTCTCTAAATAGTAAAGACTAGGACCAAAGATTAAATGTGGGCAATGCCCCAATCAATCTATCGTCTGATGTGATGCTACCTCCAAAACACCTACAACTTCACAAGTGGTTTTGTGGCTCACGCATAGTAAATATAAAAACAAAATTTCCAGATATGTTAAAACAAGCAGAATTAATGAATTAAACTAAGCTAGAAGGAGTTATCCCAGAAGCTCAGAGAGTTCTAAAAATAGGAACCCCTGATAATAAAAGGAAAAGAAAGATTCCCCCAACAGTTATGATTAAGTTTAGTCCAGCTTACATTATAGGGGATAGATGGTGGTTTCTCACAAAATATAAAGTTAGTGACATCACATTTCCTGAACCGACTGATGAACCATTGCCTTATACAGGAGCTGATAAAGATGTAAGTAGATAGATTAATGTAAAAGACAAAAAGGTATTTTGGAACTCATTAGATTTTGTGCAAAGATTAGGTAGATCTAGACCATTATTGTGTTTATTATTAAAACGACAATAAGATAGTTTAAATTAATAATTAGAAATTTATGTGAACAAATATTGGGATTAAAATTATAGAAAACGGAGAATGTTTGACTCAACCTGGAAGTGGTTTTTAGGATAGTTTCAAAGGGACTTAAAAATATATGAAAAAAATAAAAAGAGTACAATATAAGTACAACCCTGTCTTAGGTTTGTTAATTAGTAAACATAAAAAGGCTGAATAGATGACGCATTCTATTTACCTATATGCTTGACTTGTTTCACATCACTTAGCTTAAACAGTTGGTGGGATAGTCATCAATTTTCATGTAATCCATCAATGCTTTGCTTTTCTTTATTGAAAAAATTTTTTGAATTTATCTATTTCTCTTTAATGAGAGAGAGCTGGGAAAGAGAGGAAAGAGCTAGAAAAGAGCAGAGAGAGGGGTAAAAAGGGAAGAACCAAAAAAAGAAAAAAGAGGAAAAAAACAGAGAAATCCCAGCTTTCATGACTATAAGCCTTTATCTGAGTCACGGCACCATTTATGTTAGGTTTTTAAGAAGAAAGAGGTAGCCGAGTAAGAACAGCACCAGCACGCAGGTGGTATTCAGGTAAGGGGTAGGTTTATTCAGTAGACCTGCTGGGACCAGGCAAGGTTGGCACTCCACGTGGCTGGGAAAGGCCTGGCAATGAGAGAGAGCTGGGAAAGAGAGGAAAGAGCTAGAAAAGAGCAGAGAGAGGGGTAAGAACAGTAGCACTCACGTGGTATTCAGGTAAGGGGTAGGTTTATCCAGTAGACCTGCTGGGACCAGGCAAGGTTGGCACTCCACGTGGCTGGGAAAGAGAGAGGAAAGAGCTAGAGCAGAGAGAGAGCAGAGAGAGCTAGAAAAGAGCAAGAGCAAGAGAGCTAGAAGAGCAAGAGTGCTTTGCTTTTCTTAAAAATTGATTACGTGCTTAAATAAACAAAAAAATCTATGTCACAATCTCACACTGTATAAAAATGTTAATTCTCCTCAATAAAGATACACTCAGATTCAACTCTTTTGAGTCTGTGTCTGTTTGTCACTTCGTAGACTCCTTGCCCACCTATACCGAGATCTTTGTCCCACCGGTCCCAGTGCTCCGGCCGAGCTGGTCTTTCGCAAGTTGGTACTGGAGATGTGGCTTAAGTGGTAGAACATTAGCCTTTAGCAAAAGAAGCTCATGGTCACTGCCCAGGCCTTGAGCTTAGAAGGACGACTAACACACAACTAAATGGAATTGAATGGTATTTAAATTATATTTTATCAATTGCTTTAGAATACATATTTAGGCAGTCTCATTTTTAATGATGTAAAACAGGCTCATGCCTGTAATTCTCACTACTCAGGAGGCTGAGGTCGGAGGATCACAGTTCAAAGCCAGCCAAGGCAGGAAAAGACGGTGAGACACTATCTCCAATAAACCACCAGAAAACCAGAAGTGGCGCTATGGCTTAAGTGGTAGAGCTGCTTGTCTTGAGTTGAAAAGATGAGGGAAAATGCCTATGCCCAGAGTTGAAGCCCCATGACCAAAAAAAAAAAAAAATCCAGGTGTGGCTAGTCAGCAAGTATAGGTAGGGGGAATTCAGTAAAAGGCTTTCCTGAGGAAATTCACAAGAGTATACTCAAAAATTAAAACAAGATATATGGTGGAGTGGCTCAGGTGGATCCAGCACTTGGCTTACAAGATCGAGGCCCCAAATTCGAACTACAATACCACCCTAAGAAAGGCAGGAACTCCTACCTTGTCATTAGTATTCCCCGGGGACCTATTCTGCCACGGTATTGGAAGCCAGAGGGAGACACTCACCAGCTGCCTCATTGTAATACACCTCGACTCTCTGCAGCTGTACGCTACTTTCTCCATAGTAGTTGCCAGGGCCGTCAATGTTGTGCTCATCGCTTAGATTTCCCAAAACTGAGATGGAAATAGAAGTGTATTATGGCATAAAATGTTAGCATTAGGGAAATTGGGGAAGCTATCTGGTGGACTTGATTTCCAGGAAGTTAGGGACTACTATGAAGCCCCACCTACCTCAGCCTAGACATGACCACCACCACCTCCACCCTACAACACCATCCTCTTCCTCCTCATCCCCCTAAATTTGAGACTAGGATCCTAGGCCAGTGCCATGCTCCCCTTTGCGCCAATCTGGCTGCCACAGTGGCCTGCCTGTATGTACACGATCTCCCTCATGGTGTAGGGCTGCAGAGCAGTTGGATGTGTGTCTTCAGCATTGGTGCACACAGAGGCAAACAGGTAGGGCTGGGGAGCAGGAATCTAACACAGCCAACTCAGATCCCCATTTAAAACTCTGGTTGTTACAGGGGCAGAGGCGGTGGGGTGGACTTGGTAGGCAGAGCCAGCAGGTGCTCCAACTCAGTCTCACTACTGCTGGGTAATCAGAGAAAGCTACCAGTTACCACTTAGCTTTGGCATCCAGCTGTCAGCCTCAAATCAATTAGCACAGTTGCCACTCTATTTGGAACCTCTTGTCACACTGCCACCCACCTCCCCACCCTGACTCACAAAAGAAGCTGAACCCTGGGATCCAGGAAGCAAGAGAAGGGGCTTCCTCTACACAAGGTACTTGTTCCAGAAGCCAAGAACAAGCCTACATTCAATTTTTGATTGGAGGCCCTAGAACTGAAGGGGCACTTTCAGCTGTGATCCCAAGAGCAAGCACAAACTGTTGGATTCCGTGACTGATCCACTTTCCATTCTGGGAAGAGTTTAGGGCCTTGCCTTCATACTCAGGTTTTCTTTTCTTTTCTCTTAAAAGTAGCTTGCTTTATTACTTAAGCCATAGGTCTACTACAGTCTACTTTTTGTTTCATTTGGCTTCTGCTCCGAGCGTGAGAACTCAGCTCCTGTTCTGTGTGTGTGTGTGTGTGTGTGTGTGTGTGTGTGTGTGTGTGTGTGTATGTGTGTGTGTGTGTTTGGCCGGAGTTAGGCAGGTTGGTGTTAGGGCTTGAAATTAAGGCCTGGTGACTCTTTCTGAGATGTTTACTATTATTGAGATTAGGTGATTACCTAAATTTCTCTTATTTCAGAGTATTGTAGAATAGTGATATTTAGTTGAAGTCACAAACATATTTTAACCTTCACAATGCAAATTGTCATTATCATGGTCGATAAATTTGTGAATTCTATAAGCTTTGACAATTCAATTCTATAAGCTTTGATAATACAATAATTTCTTCCAGGTGATATTTACATTTCTTTCCTTTTGCTTACTGTAAGATGTTCTGTCTTTCACACTCATTCTTCTCCTCTCTTTCTGAGGTTTTATTGATTTACTTATTTAACTGAAGGGTAGATGGCTCTACTACTTGAGCCACAGCTAAACTTCTGCCTTTTTTTAAGTGGTTAATATGAGGCAAGAATCCCATGGGTAGTCCAGGGCAGTACAGAGAGGCTTGAAATCTGAGGAACAGAGTTCAAAGTCAGCCTGGGAAGGAAAGTCAATGAGACTTTTATCTCCAGTCAACCTAATAGGCGGAAGATAGTAGAGCTGTAGCCATGAGCAAAACGCTTCAAGTTTAAGTCCCTCTATTGAACACACTGAAGAAAGTTTCATGGACTTTTCTGACCAGGATGGATTTGAACCATGATCTACAGATTTCAGTGTCCTTAGAATTCATAATAATAAGTGTGAGTCAACATTTACAAATCTGTAATTACCTCTTCTTTCACCTTTTCAGTTATTTATTATTTCTCTCTTTTTGATATTTGTTCTTAGGTGCTAGTTCTTATGCTGTTTTTTTTTTTTTCTTTCTCTTGAAACTACCATGCTCTACAACTTTGACCACAGGTGAACTACAGGCTGTTTTTCTTTTTTGTAGCTCTGTTTCTAGGGCTTAAACTCAGGTCACAGTGACTGAGTTTTATTTTTTTAAATTGAGTGGTGATTGTTATGTCTTGAAATTAAGTCACGATGACTTTCCTTGAGGTTTATTTATTTTTACATTAATAGAAGCTGGTTTCACTACTTGAGCCACAGCTCAACTTTTGCATTTTTTGTGGTTAATAGGAGATTAGAATATCAAGAGCAAGTCAAGAGCATTACAGAGAGGACTGAAATCTGAGAATCATGGCTCAATGCCAGTCTTGGGCAAGAAAGTCAATGAGACAATTATCTCTAATAACCATCAAGAGGTAGGAAGAAGTAGACCTCTAGCCATGAGCAAAACATAGCAAGTTCAAGACCCCATACTGAACACAGTAAAATATGTCTCCTGTACTTTCCTACCTGCGCTGGCTTTGAACCACAATCCTCAGATTTCAGTAATCTGAGCAGGTAGAATTACAGTTTTGATTTAGAAAGCCTTAATATGTTCCTTTTTGCACCTTTTCATTTATTTGGTTGTCCCTTCCCACTTTTTCAAAGTTCATGTCCTTTATTATTAGGTCCTACCCGTTTATGCTTAGCATTTATTAAATTAATCATTTTACTGATTTTGTCAGTTGTGGGGCTTGAACTCAGTGCCTAGGCACTGTCCGTCAGGGACACAGCAGGCATACTGCTACTTTCAGACACAGTGCCACTTCTACTTACTTGGAAAAAACAGTCACCAGGGGACTTTTTAGACTAGGCTGGCTTCCAAATGTGACTCACAGATCTAAGCTTCCTGAGTAGCAAGTATTATAGACATGAGCCAGAGGCACCTGGCTTGTTGTTTTTTTTTTTGTTTTTTTTGTTTTTTTTTTTACATCAATACTACCAGGCTCTACATTTAGGCCACACTACTTCACTGTCGATGAGATTTTTGGCCTTTTGTTTTTTGCTCAAAGCTAGCAGGAACAAAAACTCAACTCCTGAAGGGTTTTTTTTTTTGGCAGTGGGGAGGCTTGGATTCAAGGCCTAGTGACTCTCGCTGAGGGTTGTTTTGTTTCATTTCAAAGCTAGCAGGCTCTACTGGTTGAGCCTCAGCTCAACTTCTGCCTCTATTTTTCTTTTAGTGGTTAATAGCAGATAAGAGTCCCATGGGAACCAAAGCACTACACAGTATCCTAAAATCTAAGGATTACAGTTTGAAGCCAGCCTGAGCTGGAAAGTCCATCAGTCTCATCTCCAATGAACCACATGAGACAGGAAGTAGTATTTTTAAACTTGAGTAAAAACCCTTAACTTCAAGCCCATGTCTAGCACACTCAAAAAGAAGTTAGTTGGACTTTCCTGCCCAGGCTGGATTTGAACTCTGATCTTTACATTTCAGCTTGTATTAAAGGTATGAGTCTATATTAAAAAAAAACTAATTGGCCCTTTTTTCTTCACATACATTTATTCATTTGTTTGTTCCCTGTCTTGTTTTTAGGGCCTCACCAATCTTGCTGAAGGGTAGCATGCTCTAAAACTTTAGTAACAGTTGTAATTTGGTTCATTTTTTGGCTTTGGTGGTTTGTAGGAGGTAAGTATAGACACTCCCACAGGGTCCTGAATTATACTGATTATGATTCAATGTCAGGGGACAAGGAACATTCATGAGACTCTTATCTCAAATTAACCTCCAAAAGATTGGAAATGGTCAAACAAAAACTTGTACTTCATATCACAGAAAGGAACACACACACACTCATACGCGCGCACGCACATTCACACACACACACACACACACACAATGGGATTTCCTCTCGTGGCTGGCTTGGAATAGGAATGCTCAATTTCAGTGTTTTGAGTAGCTAGAATTACAAGTGTGAGCCACCAGTTTCTTGTTAATTTTATCATTTTTAAGACTCTTTGTGCTCTCTTCCACTTTTTAAAAAAATTATTGTGGTTGTCTTAGTGCTAGATCTGTTTTTCACTTAGCTTTATTTTTTACTTTTTTTCTTAGCTTTTTCTTAGCTTTTTTATGTTCAATTTTGCTGCTCTACCACTTCAACAACAGTTCCAATTCTTTTTGCTGATTAGTTGGAGATAAGAGGCTCATTGACTTCCTGCCCAAGCTGGCTGTGAACCACAGTCCTCAGATTTGAGGATACTGTGTAGTGCCCTTGGCTTGCTGTGGGACACTTCTGTCCTATTTACCACCAAAAAATAAAGAGAACCTGCTAGCCTTGAATTAAAAAAATACTTGGACGTCTAATTCTGGTACTAATAAATTGTACACACTGCTTGATCTATTCAAAAAAAAACAAAACAAAAAACCAAAAACAACTTATGCGCAGTGACCAGGTAATAAGGATTCCTGACTGATAACCTGAACTCATTTCCCAAAGCCTTTTTTAGATATATATGGTCATTTGTGTCAGCTGAGGAGAGATTAAAGAACAAGGCTTTACAGGCCAGTTGCTCATGACTTGGAAATCAGGATCCATTGGCAAAGCTTTTCAGAGAATGACTAAAAACTCACTCTTCACAATTCCAAATGGTTTTTTCCTCTGTGCAAAGGAAAGAGAGATGAGAAGGAAGAAATATGGGAAACTAAGAACCCTCAAACAAGGTAAGTTATGTTAACTTTATTAGATAAAGTAAAACATAGTTGTACAGTGTGCAATCCAGAAAAGGACATGTCACTTCTGTGTGGATCCAAGTGAATTTAGTTAATTAATCGATGGTAAGGAATAAAACCCACTATTGTATTTACAGAAAGGAGGTACATGGCAGGCAAGTCAGTTCACTAACCTCAAGGATTTTGAACACAAAGGAGTGAAAGTGTTTGACTCTAGCCGGGCGCTGGTGGCTCACGCCTGTAATCCTAGCTACTCAGGAGGCTGAGATCTGAGAATCGCGGTTCAAAGCCAGCCCGGGCAGGAGAAACCGTGAGACTCGTATCTCCAATATACCACCAGAAAACCGGAAGTGGCGCTGTAGCTCAAGTGGTAGAGCGCTCGCCTTGAGCTGAAGAGCTGAGGGACAGCGCCCTTGCCCAGAGTTCAAGTCCCACGACCGACAAAAAAAAAAAAAAGAAAGTGTTTGACTCTGGGCAACAGGAAGGAACAGAGCTGAGGAGGACTGAGATGTGCAGACGTTCCCCAAGAAAGATCTCACTGACATCAAGTCTTCAGATGCATGCTGGTTGTCAGTGGCTCATGCTTGTAATCCTACTCAGAAGGCTTAGATCTGAGGATTGTGGTTTGAAGCCATCTGGGATAAGAAAGTTTGTAAGTCTTTTATGTTTTACAACTCAAGAATATTCGTATTTGTTGCTAATTGCAACCCAAGGCAGTGCAATGGGATACCAAGCTGAAGAAAATTAGAAAATACACAAACAGGTATAGAGAAAAAGAAAAAAAATCAATCAGGACCCGGAGTCCCAAGGCTCACTGGCACCTGGGCCCCAGGTCACACAAGCAATCATATTTGTTTGAATTCACACTGGGAAGGTTACCATGGATATAAGCAAAAATGAAGCTTCTATATTGCAATCAGAGCCACCACAATGAGTGAGAAACAATAGTTCCCTTTTTGTTTTGAGAAAGGAGAATGCAATCCAGAGAAAAACCAGACATTTGGTCTATTCTATCTAGCTTCCTAGGTTAAGTTGTCAATTCTTTTACCTCCCAGGGTTCAAGGCCTTTGAAGCACTATGGAAGGAGCCAATAGCTTAACCCTCTCCAGAGCTGTTTTTTCTTTTAAATTGTGAAAATACCATAGAGAGGAGTTACAATTACATTGGCAAGATAGTGAGTACATTTCTTATCAAGCATTGTTGCCTCCTCCTTTGTTTCCCCTTACCATCCCTTCCCCTCTCAACCCCCCTTTCCCCTCCCCCTACCTAAGTTGTAAAGTTCGTTTTTCGAAATAACATCTTATACATTTCATTGTTGTAATGGGTTCACCTGTAACCCTATTTATATATTGATTGATTGATTGATTTTTTTATTGTGAAAATACCATACAAAGGAGTTACAATTGCATGGGCAAGATAATGAGTACATTTCTTATCAAGCATTGTTGCCTCCTCCTTTGTTTTCCCTTCCCATCTCTTCCAATCTCCCACCCCTCCCCCCGCCCCTTCTAGACCCGCCCCAAAGTTGTAAAGTTCATTTTTCGACATACCATGTTGTACATCTCATTGATGCAGTGGGTCCACCTGTATCCATATTTAAACAATTTGTTTTTTCCCTTCCCTTCTACAAATTATACCAATATCAAAGACAGTGAAAACAGGGCTAATCCCATGGGGGAGGTACATACAAAGCAACAAAGAAATCATTTTATAAATATGTTGGAAACAATCACAAGAAAGAAAAAAAAAACATTTGAATCCTTATCTTGGGGTTCATTTCACCTAACATCAACTTGTCTGACAGTTTCTGTTTGTCTCAGACATAGACTAGTTATTTCAAATAAGGGAAACCATGGGACCTATATTTCTTTAGGCCTGGCTTACTTCACAGAGCTGTTTTTTAACCTTTCCATGGTCAGCTCTCAGCTTTCTGAGTACTATTGAGGTGGTGTTCCAACCTCTCAAACCTTTTCCAGGTTCAACAGCTCAGCTTGAGTCTTCTACATCTATTTACATTAATAGTATGGTTTACAAACAGTAAAAAAAGAAAAATAATATTAGACATTTAAATAGAAATAACTGACTGCATTCTTTTATCCAGGACAAAAAAATTTAGCACTGCTGCTTTTAGTCACTAATAACACTTTTTTTAGATATAATTTCATCGCTTTCATAAAACCTCCTATATAGTCCTTAGAGTGTCTTTTTGCCTCCCATTTTTATTTATTGCATTTGCATAGTAGTATATCATCCTTAAAATCATTTCATCTCATAATTAAAGTTTATCTTGTAAGTAAATACTTGTGAGACTCCAATAAAATATCAAAAAAGCTGAAAGTGGAGCTGTGGCTTAAGAGCTATAGTACAAGCCTTGAGCAAAAGAGGCTCAGGGGCACTGTACAGGTCCAAAGTCGAATTCCTAGTGTCCACACATACACACACCCCCACCCCAGATCCCACACACAATCAGATGATAATGTCTATCAAGTTCTTCCTTAGGATGATCTTGGTGATGTCAGCAACTGTATCAAGTTTCTATCTCTCGTCCATGCATTTGTGGTAGTAGACAGCAGAGTCGCTGTAGTATAACACGTGTCTAAGACCTGGCATTAGCAAAGGCTGTCATGTAACATATCCAACACAATGTCCAGCTCTCTTGATGGTAGATCTGCACATCTTGGGACTTGATGGGACCCATGTACTCCAACTCGGTTTCCCATCCTCTGTGCCACCTGCTGCAATGATTCATTATCCATACCAAATAAGTTTCATAACCTTTCCCAAATTATCTGAATACTGGATGCCAGAGACCTCACGGAGACACTCTGTGGCTATTCCCCTCCCTGACAGGCCATTTTACCTTCTATGCGCTCCTCACAAATGTGGGCAATGGTCTCTGAGAGACTTCGTGCCTGATCTTGGAGAGATTTAGTTTCATTGTGTCCATAAGCTTTGGGAAATCATGCAGTGAAGGGTCCAGGTTAGGAACATAGCTCTTCCTTCTGGAGGTTTTCCTGTATGTTCTCTTGGCCATTGAACAGAAGTGGGGTCTCTGAAAGGAACTTGTATGGTGTTCTTTGTCTGGCTTGGTCCATATAATATAGAACCACTTTCCCATCCCTTCAATGATTTAGACATGCTCTATGTGATTTGTGCTGCACTGCTCGCAATGCATTAACAATGTAGAGATCACAACTGGATGTTGTGTGGCTAGCTGTCCATACTTGGACATGAGTTCCCTGACCGGCAGGGCCCATAACTCCATGCTGGGAAAGTGAGAGGAAGATTAACTGGCTTATATCCGTGTAGTCTGAATGACCCCAGGAGGCATTGAGGCCTCCTCTTCATGTCCACAACCCCTCAGCATATTGATAAAAATGACACACCATGCCCAGTCATCACCAAAATGCTCACCTGGTCCTGGGCATTATCACCACCATCTCACCCACTTCTCGCAAATTCAGTTAAAATGCTGCTGTCCATGAGTAAAGAGCAGAGGACAAGAAAGCAGGTACCCTAGGGAAAGTAAATACTGGACCTCTTCCACGGTGAGAAGACAATGCAACCTGCAACTATAGAATAGCGAAGGAGTTAAGATGGTTGTGCACACAGCCTGTGCAGAAAAAATGCCAGACCTAGTATGCCCTGTTCAGAGTTTCAGTCCATAATCATCTATAACAAAGACATCTCAGGTACAGATAAAACAAGTTCATAGTGTCTTTCCTTCTTTTAGTCTGTGCCATTCTGGGGTTTGCACTCAGGAAATGGACACTATCCCTGAAGTTTATGTTTTTTTCCCTCAAGGCTACTGCTTTACCAGTGGAGCCACAACTCTACTTCTAGATTTTTTTTGTACATAATTGGAGATAAAAGTCATACAGGCTTTCCTACCCAAGTTGGCTTCGATCACTGATCCTCAGCCTCATGAATAGCTAGGATTACAGGCTTGACCACTGAGTCTGGCAGCAACCATCTTCCTTTTTTATTTCCTTTTCTTTATTTTTTGTCAGTTATGGGCCGGAATTCTGGGCTTGGGCACTGTCCCTCATCTCTTCAGATCAAGGCTAGTGCTGTACCACTTGAGCCACAGCATGTCTTCCAGCTTTCTTTCATCTTATGTGGTACTGAGGAATTGAATCCAGGGCCTTATGCATGCAAGGCAAGCACTCTACCACTGAGCCACCTTCCCAGCCTCATCTTTCGTTTTCTTAAAAAAATATTAATAGGAATATGATGTTCAGAGGGGTAACAGTTAAGCCAGTGAAATTAAACAGTTGTCAGGTAATGAATACATTGTTGGGAGACAATTATACCCCTTCCCTTGCTCTAAGTTTATCTCTCCCACTGTGGGTTTTTTGTGGTTAATTGGAGATAAGAGTCTTCCAGACTTTGCTGCCCAGGGTGACTTTGAAGTACAATCTCAGACATCAGTCTGCTGATGAGTTAGGATTAGAAGCTTGAGATTTAAAGACAGGACGACTCTTCTGAAGGTTGTTCTATATTGCCTATAGGGCTGTGGGCCTGAATGGACTTAGGCAGTGAATGCCAGGCAGGTCTCTCATCTGGAAGCATGTGTCCTACTTAAGCCTGACTGGCTCTCAGAACAGATAGGTGATGCTTTCAGAGCAAGAAACAGTGTGTACTAGCTCAACAGAAGTCTTCACTGTATTTGTATTATTCAACAACTACTGGGTTGCTTATATTATCAACACTTTTTCTTTCTAAAAACATATGTATTGTAAGATTGCAGTACCTACAGATTTGTAATGGCCTAGGAATATACGTGTGTTATCAGATTTAATATTCAACCTACATAAGTGTTCCAAATCATGTTTTATTTATCTTAAAGTAGTTCTTGAATATTACTCTTTATTAGTAATGATATTATTAATATAAGTATTAAAGTTCTTCAAACATGTTTCTCTTACTAGATGAATCCTTACAGTGACATTGAAAGCATCTTCTGGAGTAGCAATGGAGAAGATACTTGGTGAATACAAAGAATGAGGATGAGAAGTGTGAAAAACAGAACTAAGAGACTTACAAGTGTGACTGGGAAACATCTTCCACAGAGAAGAATCCCAGACTTTTGAAGGTATGTCAGTGTGAGAATAGGTCTTTAACCAGTTCACGTGACCACATGGGTGAGTCTCAATGTTGCCACTTAGATATTATTTTGATTCCTATATGAAAGACTTATGTCCAATGGGCTTTCACAACCCCAGATTTATAAATATTTGCTGTCTTTTTTCCTTCAATATTACTTCATACTTTAGTATTGAGTGCATTTTTTCTTTTAAAACATGAAAACAACACCATCTTTTGGACTGAGGTGTTTCCTGTCTCCCTAAGAATAGCTCTGGTATTTAAGAGTATTCCTGACAGGTTCCAGTGCCTCACTTCTTTAATACTAGCTACTCATGAGGCTGGGATTTGAATATCACAGTCGAAGCCTGCCTTGGTAGGAGAGTCCGTCAGAATCTCATCTCCAATCAACTACCAAAAAAGCCAGAAGTGGAGCTGTGGATGAAGTGGTAGGGAAGCAAAAAAGGCATAAGGGCAGGCTGCACTCAGCCTGAGCCTGAGCCCCTGCCCAGCCTTCAGGCACACACACACACACACACACACACACACGCACGTGTCTTCCTGCCAGGCTTGTCCATGGAGTCCCATAAAATTGTTGGAG
This sequence comes from Dipodomys spectabilis, assembly GCF_019054845.1. Classification (NCBI taxonomy): domain Eukaryota; kingdom Metazoa; phylum Chordata; class Mammalia; order Rodentia; family Heteromyidae; genus Dipodomys; species Dipodomys spectabilis. Next base: position 4,476,230 of record NW_024870916.1, on the reverse strand, counting down.
ACCTCTCTTCAAATGGACTCACCCTTGTATTCACTCCATTAATGTGGAAATTGACTCTCAGTAACCTATATCTATTGATTCAGGTTGTGTATTTTGCATCCCACTTCCTCTGCTTGTTTTCTGAGGTGAGTCTTGTTGCTCAATACAGCTGTCCATACACTTCAAGATGCTGCTTATGGTCTCGGGGCCTGCATTCACACTCCAAATGGAAAAATAAAATATAACCTGAGACACTCTGCTTACTTTGAGGACCATCTATCCAGGCAAGGGCAGCTCCCTATGAATGGCATATTGGAAGCCAGGCTCAGGGTGTTCAAAACAAACAGAAGTGAAGTGTGGAGGGCTTGAGTTGTTCTGAGGAAAAGCAGAGAATGGAGGAAGACAGAGAAACTGGGAAAAGACAACCTACCTTCCCTTTTTTCCTTGCAGTTCCTGATCCACAGTATAACCTTTGGTAATTGCTCTGCTGTGTGTGTGTGTGTGTGTGTGTGTGTGTGTGTTTGTGTGTGTCTTTGTGAATGTTTGCATGTGCACAGTGGCTCTGGGCCTTGAATTCAAGGGCTGGGCACTGGGAAGTCAGGATGGGCACTGGGAAGTCAGGATGAATGTGAGCAGGTATATCATATGAGTGTGTGGAAGTAACTCCATCAAACCTCTCAGTTTGTGCAACTAGTATATACAGATGAAAGTGAAAAAAATGATTAAACAATGATCAAACAACTCCTTCCTAAGCTATTTAGAGATAACTTTAAAAAGTATCAGAAAGCATTGTTGGTAGGGGATATGAAAACAGCTGTAGTTAAAACTATGGGATTATTCAAGCCAGGTGCTGGTGGCTCATACTTGTACGCCTACTCAGGAAGCTGAGAACTAAGGATCATTATTTGAAACCTTCCTAGGCTGGAAAGTTATGACACTGTATATAAGATATACTACTCAGAAAAAGCTCAAAGTGTTGCTCTGGTGCTCAAACGGTAGAATGCCCTAAGTTCAAGCCACAGGACTGGCAGAAAAAAGAAATAGTCCAAACTTAAGATGTCTAGGGAGTTTTAGACTAAATATCCTATAAAAACAAATTACTATATCTTGGGGCTCATTTGTTGTTGTTGTTGTTTTAGATATGTTATGTAAGTGTTTGGTTTTCTTTGTATATTATTCCCCCTATGGTATATTCCCTTTTGTCACTGTACTTGACTTTCATACCCTGCATCTTGTATATATATTTTTCTAATTTTGGGAGGGGAAGGGAAATAAAAAACGCTAAAACAAGGACACAGGATGACCTGTTGCAACAATGATAGCCATAAGACAGTATGTTGGAAATGAACTTTACAACTTCGGGTCGGGAGGGGAAGATTGCGGGAGGTGGAGGAGGTAAGGGATAATGGAAGAAAAACAAGGGAAGGGGTAACAATGCTTGACCAGAAATGTACTCATTGCCTTATTTATGTAACTCTAGCCCCTCTATAGACTCTTTACAATAAAATAAAATTTAAAAAATGAAAAATAACTAGTTATAACTAAAGTATGAAAGAAAAAAAACCTTTCACCAACTGGCCTGTGGCATCAGTAATTAGAAATACAGTCAATACAAATAAATTTCAATACCCCTACAGATTCATGCCCATGGCTACTTCACCTTCCTTGTCCCCTTGGGAAAGTCAGGAGAAATCATTACAAGCTTCCTATCCTATGACAGTCTACTCAATACCTGTACCAAGATTGTCATCTGTAGGACATCAGATAGAAAAAGCCAATATTCCTTCCAAAAGGTTTTCAAATGAGCCTCATAAACCATAGCCTCCTACTGTCCTGATTTAAATCTTATTTCCCTTCCCAAGCTACAAATACATATAAACTTGTGGAGGGCTCTAGAGAGATGGACAAAGACTTATAAAACATGTACTATGTTTCACACCTGTAGAAAACTAAAACTAGATCCTTATATAGCACCCTGCAACAGAATCAACTCCAAATGGATCAAAGACCTTGGAGTCAAAGCAGATAGCCTGAAAACAATACAGGAAGGAAGAGGAGAACCTCTAGGTTCCTTGGCACATGCTGAAAGTTTCTTAATAAAGACCCAGAAACACATAAAATCATAGAAAGGTTGGACAAATGGCATTGCATGAAACTGCAGAGCTTCTGCATGGCAAAGGACATAGCTAGCAAGATCAATAGAAAGCCCAAGTACTGGGAGAAGATCTTCACTAGCCATACAATGGACAAGGGTCTCATATCTAAAATATATTTAGAACTCAAAAACTTAAATTCCCCAAGAACAAATCTTCAAAGAAACAACTGCCCCATAAATAAGTGGGCTAAAGACTTTAAGAGAAAGGTCTCTGAAGAGGAACTAAGAATGGCCAATAGACACATGAAGGAATCCTCAACTTCTCTAGCCATAAAAGAAATGCAAATCAAGACAATGTTGAGATTCCACCTCATCCCAGTTAAAATGGCTATAATCAAGAACTCTAATAATAACAGATGCTGGAGGGGATGTGGTCAAAAAGGAACCTTACTGCACTGTTGGTGGGAGTGTAAACTTGTTCATCCACTTTGGAAAGCAGTATGGATAGTCTTCAAAAGACTCGACATAGAGCTTCCCTATGACCCAACAATCCCACTTTTGGGCATTTACCCAAATGATCACAAACAAGGCTATATTAAAGCTACCAGCACAACTGTTTATTGCAGCATTATTTACCATAGCTAAGATATGGAACCAACCCAGATGGCCCTCAGTAGATGAATGGATCAAGAAAATGTGATATATTTATATATGTATATATATGTATACATACATACATATACACACACACACATATATGTATATATATACATATATGTATACATATATATATACATATATGTATACATATATATATACATATATGTGTGTGTGTGTGTATATATATATTATATATATATATATATATATAATAGAATTCTATGCCTCCATCAGAATTACCTCACCCCACTTGTTAGGAAATAGAAAGACTTGGAAAATATTATATTAAGTGAAGTAGGCCAGACCCCAAAAAACGTAGGTCCTATAGTTTCCCTTTTTTGCAATAACTACTATATGTCTAGACAAGAAGGAAAGATCAAAAGCTATGTACATATGACCATATAGGATGATGTTAAGTGAAATAAACCCCAATACCTGAGTTCCAGTGCTTTTTTCTTCCTTGCTATTGTTTTTAACATATTTATAATGTACTATGTGATTTTTTTTTGTTGCTCTGGTATGTTCTTCCTCCAGGGTATTACTCCTGTTTTCACTGTATTTGTTTCTGGTGACCTGCGTCTTGTATATACATAACAAGATATTTAAATAAGGATACAGTTTAACCCATTGTAACAATAAGATGTACAAAATACTGTGTTGTAAACAAACTTTACAACATTGGTGGGGGGTGGGAGGTGTTGGGAAGTTGGGAAGGGAAGGGATGTTTGGGGAAAAGAAAGGAGGTGGTGACAACGCTCGCTAGGAATTGTACTCACTACTTTACTCAAGTAACTGTAAAACTTCTGTACAATATTTTTACACTAAAACATTTTAAAAACAGCTTAAAGAACATACAATATGTTTTAATAAATTGGATGAGGATTCATAAAAGGCATGTTTTGAATTTTCTTTATTTTTAAAATAGAATGAGGGCTGGGAAGGTTGCTTAGGGGTAGAGTGATTGTCTTGCATGCGTGAGGCCCTGAGTTTGATTACTCATCACCACATAAGTAGGAAAAAGCCAGAAGTGGTGCTGTGGGTCAAATGGTAAAGCACTATTCTTCATCTAAAGAGCTGAAGGACAGTGACCAGGCCCAGATTTCAGTGTTCAGGCCCCATGACTGACAAAATGAAAGAAAGAAAGAGGAGTTGAGATAGTGTCCAGGGCCGAAGTTCAAGCCCTGAAAAAGTAGCCACTCACCAAACACAAAATCATACACAAGGCTGGGATTCAGCTTAGCAGCTTACCATGCATGAGTTTTGATCCCTAAAACAAGGAAAGGGAGAGATTGGGTGAGGGAAGAGAGAGGGAGGGAGAAAAGGAGAGGGAGAAATAACTGCATATAGAAAAGAGGGTAGCTCTGCATAATAAATGATATTCATTAGGGTACATGGTCAGGCAAACATTTTCTGTAAAGGAACAAAGTACGTCCAGGCCTTGAGAGCCACATGATATGCCTTAAGTATTACATTCTTCTGTGGCAGTGTGACAGAGGACACAGATAGAATGAATGCATTAAAACTTTACTAACATTCACTGAAATTTGAATTCTATTTTTATTTGAAATATGGCTAGTGTAACTGTGTGTCTGAATTTTTAATTTTATGCAATTTTGCTTACTGTAAGAATTGTCACTTACAGCTTTGTGGCTGGCTACTCAACTGAGTAGAACAAGTCTGGCCTCTAATGAAGTCTTAGAGCACCTCCAAAGTAATCCAGGAATACAAGCAACGGAAGTCACTCATCTTTTTGGTAGTCACAGTAAGAAACAGTAAAACAAAAAAATAAATAAACCTACAATTTAAAACACCAAAGGAGCTTTAAGCAAACTTCAGCAAAATTTATCTAGTATTTAAAGCTTAATCCTCAGATTTCAGCATTCTGAGTAGCTAGGATTACAAATGTGAACTACTCTCATGTATTTGTTAGTTTTTTAAATACCAAGTCATCATTGTCACTTACCTGGCAGGGGAGATACCATGATCACGAAGGTGGTTTTCCCAGGGCAAGGCTTATCTATTGCACTCCAGATGTGCTGACACCGCGATTTACCCAAATGTGGGAAATTCGACTGCATAATTTGTCGTAGTGGGGGACTGTGTTAGTGCTCTTTTCTGGATAGATAGATAGGTAGATGGATGGATAGATAGATAAATAGCATTGTATTTTATACTGCCCTCGTCTCCTTTCCTGCACTCAGCAGTCACTTGGTCCTAAGGATACTGTAAAGGATGAGGTACCTCTAGGCTTACTTTGTAGTTTCTAGGAACTACAAGGAGTAGAGAAATCAGCTACAACTCACCATGAGAAAATAAATGAGGAAGTTGGGTGCAGGTGGCTTACACATGTAATCCTAACTACTCAAGAGGCTGAGATCTGAGGATTGCAGTTCAAAGCCAGCACAGGTAGGAAAGCTCATGAGATTCTTATCTTCAATTAACCACCAGAAAACCAGAAGTGAGCTCTGGCGCAAGTGGTAGAGCACTTCACTTGAGCTGAAGAGCTCAGGGACAGCACCCAGAGTTCAAGTCCCATGACTTACAAATAGAAAGAAAACAAATGAGTAACCAGAGCCAATGGCTCATACCTGTAATTCTAGCGAGTCAGAAGGCTGAAATCTGAGGATCAAGGTTCAACACGAGCCTAGGAAGGAAAATCTATGAGATTCTTATTTCCAATTAACCACTGAAAACCATAAGTTACAATGTAACTCAAAGCGGTAGGACACTAGCCTAGAGCAAAAAGATCAAGGACAGGATCCAGAAACTGAGTTCAAGCCCCACAACCGACCAAAAAAAAAAAAAGAAAAGAAAAAGGAATGAGAAGCCACCTTAATGAAATAGCTAAGCAAGTACAATATACAGAATAACTCCTCCCTTCCTTCTTTTCTTCCTTCTATTCCTTCACATCCTTTCCCCCTTTCTATCCTAGAACTTAAACTCAGGGCCTCATGCATTTTAGGTAGGTACTCTACTAGATGATCCATACATGTGCTTTTTTTGGCTTTAGTCATTTTTCTTTCTTTCTTTCTTTTTGGAGGGCGGTCCAGTCATGGGGCCTGAACTTTGGGCCTGGGCACTGTCCTTCAGCTCTTCAGCTCAAGGCTAGCATTCTACCACTTGAACCACATCGCCACTTCCGGCTTTTTTCTTTTTACTTATGTGGTGCTGAGGAATCGAACCCAGGCCCTCAGGCATGCAAGAAAAGCGCTCTACCACTGAGCTACCTTCCCAGCCCTCATTTTTCTTTTGTTGGTTATGTGACTTGAACTCTGTGCCTGGGTGTTGTCCCAGAGCTCTTCAGCTCAAGGCAAGGGCTCTACTGTTTGAGCCTGTGTAGCTAAGATTACAGGCATGTGCCACCTGCGCCCGGCTTGGCTTAGCCATTTTTGTGGTAGGGTTTTATGTCTGTGATCAGGCCGGTATGGACGACAATCCTTCTTTTTACCTAAGAAGCACAATGCATTGGGTTCAGATGTTGATTGAGATCCAATATTTTTAATGTTTTTCCTGGGCTAACATCAAATCATAATCCTCTCTGTATCAGTGAAGACCCAGCAGCAAGCATTACATCCCTGGCTCAAATTTCTGATGACTAAAACATCTGAACAAAGTTTTAATAATTTTAAATGTTGAATTTGGGGACAATGGGTGCTCTTACTTGCCTAATTGCAAATTGCACCAAAAATCCCAAATATTAACTTTTGATTTCCTAGAGTACATTAAATAAGCGTATAAACTTTAAAAAGCAATTAACTACACCTTTATATGTTACAGACTGTGATAGACAATTTGCTCCAGGAAAGTTAGAATGAACTTGTGACTTTAAATGAGCATCATTATTCCACAATACTGTGAAATTCTGGAAATTATGTAATCACTTAATCACAATAAAAAAAAAAGAACCTTGGGGAAGGGAGGGAGGGAGGGGATGGTAGGGGGAAAACTATGGAGGGGGTAACAATGTTCAAGAGGAAGTGTACCCATTACCTCACTCATGTAACTGTAACCCTCTGTATAGTATCTTTACAACAACAAAAAAGCAATTAACTAAAGAAAAAAGCTAAACAGAATACATCCTTACCATTGTAACTTTGGACTTAACACCTTGTCAGTCATTGCTTACATCATATTTGTTTGTCTGGGCAGTATATTCCATACACGGATCATGCCACCCCCAAGGTTGAGGGCTAAACAGCCTATATCCACAGGAGTGAAAGCCAGGCTCTAGGCAAACACACCAAAGAAAGGCAGGGTCCAGCAGCATTGTAGGTGGCAATGTCCCAACATATGACCTGAAGTTTTAGGGCAGCTTAAATAGAGATTTTTCTTTAGGAATAATACTCTATTAAGCCATACTTCTTCTTCTGGGTTTATCACTGCTTAATTGGAGACAAGTCTCATGGACTTTCCTGCTTGGGCTGGCCTGAAATCATGTTCCTCAGATCTCAGCCTCCTAAGGAGCAAGGATTATAGGCATGAGCTACCAATGTTTAAATTCATTATTCCTTTAATAAAAATCAAAATGGCTACAGTATGGTTTAACAGAGAGCTTGAATCGTTCTCTGAACCTTATAAATTTTCTGACTAGAAGCAGAATGACAAACTGACATGTGGGAAACAATCTACCATATTAAACCATTTTTCAGAAGAGTATCTGGCTCATCAGTTTGGCTCTTGTCCTAATGGGGACTTTTCTGCCGAAACACAAGCCTTACATCTAAGCCTCCTAAGTAAGATTATAGGCATGAGCCACCTGTCCCTGGCACCATTCACATTTCTGTACAAGTGAATAAAGCTCAGTGATATAGTGTCTACCTCTTTAACCAAAAGCAGGTAAGAAACCAAAATTGAATTTGAAATTCAGTTTAATATGAGTCTATATTCTTAACAACTGGGTTGTATATTATTTGATCTTTGCACAAGTCTCTTAGTAGATATAGCACACATGTCATGATTTTTCTATTTCAAATGGTCCATGAGAGATAGCTGGGCATGGTATGGTAAGCCTGTAGTTCCATCACTTGGGAGGCTGAAGCAGAAGCAGTATAAGTTCAAGGCCATTTTGGCTATGTAGTGAGATGCCATTTCAGAAGGGCAGAAAGTAAATGGCTCCTGAATATATAAGCCTTGGCAATTACTTTCCCATCTTCTGTGTCTACAAAGAGAAGCCTAAGACTCTCCAAGGCCAAACAGAAAACATGACGCAAAGACTAACACCAAAACAACTGGATACCAGATGTGTTGACTCATTCTTGGGCCAATAGTGTCACCCAAAGACACACTTCAACAGTTGGGTCTATGTTCCCTCCTCTTCTCTTCAGAAAGGGTCATTTCAAAATCATCATTCCTAGAAATTAAAAGACATCAGTGATATTAGGATTTCCATTCCAGCATATTTACAAGTCAGTGAACACTTAAGACATTGGCAACTATAAAATTAAGTGACTAGCAAGTGGAACATGGCACCTGAAGACACTAATAGTTCATAGTATATGGTCTGTGAATTAGAACTTATTAAATTTGCTACCATAGCTGCAACAGGTGCAGTAACAGTTGAGGGAGGGCAGCAGCAACCTTGGCTCCAGCCCCTTGACCTCCGGAGTGCATCATGGAACCTAGCAGCCCTTCACAAAGGCCAGGAGAGAAGGGGGCTGCCCGGAATGCTAGGATCATGCCTCTGGTGTAGCATGAGACCATCAACTCACTTCTGCTTCCTGGCTAGATAAGTAGGGGCCGCATGCTGTGTCACCTCACTCCTGTTTCCAGTTTGGGGGAAGGTAAGGGGGTCCCTGTGCCCCTGTCACCTCACTCCTGCTTCTGGTCTGGGTGGGTAGGAGCCGTGTGCCTGCACCACCTCACTCCCACTTCTGGTCTGGGTGAGTGTGGGCTGCATGCCCATTTCACTCTCTCCTGCTTCCACTCTAGATGAGTGGGGGGCGCGTGCATGTGTCATCTCACTCCTGCTTCTGGTCTGTGTGAGTTGGGGAGTAGAAGCCGTGGTGCCTGTGTCACCTCACCACTGCCTCTGGTGTGGGTGGGTAGGAGCCATGTCCCTGCATCACCTCATTACTGCTTCCTGGTTGGATAAGTCTGGGCTTGGTGCCCTTGGCTCCTCACTCTGGCATCCGGTCTGGGTGAGTGGGGACTGCTTGCCTGTATCACCTCACTGATTCCAGTTTAGGTGAATAGAGGAGTAGGGGCCATGTGCCTGCACCACGTCACTCCTGCTTCCCATCTGGGTTGGTCTGACTGGCTGTGAGCCAATTACTATTTTCAGATGCTGTTTACCAGCATGGACTGCAGCCCATGCCAGAGGTTAGACTTTTCCAGTTATCATAACAAAGCATGACATTAAGGGATTAGGATGGCACCTTGCTAGGTTTGAGAACGTTGTTATTAAGTTGTGTGTGTGTGCATGTGCACTGGTCTTGGGCCTTGAACTCAGGGCCTGAGGTCTATCCCTGAGGTATTTGGTCAAGGTAGAGCTCTACTTCTTGAGCCACAACTTAACATATGGCATTTTTTTGTGGTTAATTGGGAGTAAAAGTCTCCCAGATTTTCCTTACTGGGCTGGCCTTGAGCCACTACCCTCATATCTCAGACTTTTCAGTAGCTAGGATTTACAGGTGTAGGGTGCCTCAGTATTTGCTTGTTTGCCATACAGAGAGAACTGTGCTTGGCAAGTGTTCTGGAGGAAAAAGAATTGAAATCTTCCAATGAGCAGTGGTGAAAATACTGAGGTGCTAGCCCGGCATTGGTGGACCAGGCCTCTAATCCTACCAATTCAGGAATGTGAAATCTGAGGATTGCAGTTAGAAATCAGTGTGTGGAGGACAGAGTCCTTGAGACTCTTTATCTCCAACAAACTACCACAAACCTGGAAGTGGCACTGTAGCTAAGTGGTAGAGCACCAACCTTGAGCGAAAATGCACAGGGACAACACTCAGGCCATGAGTTCAAGTCCAATGACCACAAAAACAAAACAAAGCAAGAAAATAAACTTGGCTAAAAGTGGACCCCAGCCTATCACCATGCACCAACATCAACTCAAAATGGATTAAAGACCTTAACATTAAACCTGAATCTCTGAAACTACTTCAGGACAGAGTAGGAGAGACACTTGAACTAATAGGCACAGGAAGGAACTTCCTGAACAAAGTCCCAGGGTCACAACAAGTTGGAGAGAGACTCGACAAATGGGACTACCTTAAAATAAAAATCTTCTGCACAGCTAAATCTATCGCAACTAAGCTAGAAAGACAACCAATGAATTGGGAAAAAATATTTACCAGCAATATATCAGACAAGGGGTTAACATCCTGTATATACAGGGAGCTCAAGAAACTAATCCCTCCCAAACCTAACAAACCAATTACTAAATGGGCAAGGGAACTAAAGAGGGACTTCTCAAATGAAGAAATAAAAATGGCAAAGAAACACATGAGGAAATGTTCATCATCCCTGGTGGTGAAGGAAATGCAAATAAAGACAACCCTGAGATACCACCTTACCCCAGTCAGAATGTCCCACATCCACAAATCAGCCAACGACAAATGCTGGAGGGGATGTGGAGAAAGAGGAACCCTATTACACTGCTGGTGGGAATGTACACTTATACAACCACTTTGGAAAGCAGTCTAGAGGGTCCTTAGAAAGCTAAAGATTGACCTCTCTTACGACCCAGTCATACCACTTTTAGGCATTTACCCTGAACAAGAGGAACCAATATACAAGGACACGTGCACCTCCATGTTTATTGCAGCACTGTTCACAATAGCTAGGATATGGAAACAACCCAGATGCCCCACCACAGATAAATGGATCCAAAAATTGTGGTATCTATACACAATGGAATATTATGCAGCCATTAGAAATGACAAAATAATGGCATTTGCGGGGAAAGGGATGGAACTAGAAGGAATCATGTGAGCGAGGTAAGCCAAGAACGAAGAGACAAACGGTACATGGTCTCCCTGATAAGTGGATGCTAAATCCAAAATGTTATGTGATATGACAAAACTAACAGGACTTAAGAAACAAAGAACTCCCACTCATCTGGTTGAACCACTACTAAATATCCCCATGCTGCTGATCACAAATATGATATATAACATGTGAACACCGTTATATGTTACAGACTGCGATAGACAATTTGCTCCAGGAAAGTTAGAATGAACTTGTGACTTTAAATGAACATGATTATTCCACAATACTGTGAAATTCCGGAAATTATGTAATCACTTAATCTCAATAAAAAAAAAAAGAATCTTGTGGAAGGTAGGGAGGGAGGGGATGGTAGGGGGAAAACAATGGAGGGGATAACAATGTTCAAGAGGAAGTGTACTCATTCCCTCACTCATGTAACTGTAACCCTCTGTATAGTATCTTTACAATAAAAAAAAAGAAAATAAATTTGGGTTCTTCAGTAGAAGTTTATCGTTATAAATATCACTTTCCCATTATATTTAGCTGTGTCATAGATGTATGAATCTTAGGGGAATAAGAAACTTGGCTAAAAAATATAGGAAGCATTGGTTTTGTGTGTGTGTGTGTGTGTTTATGTGTGTGTGTGTGTGTGTATGTGTGTGTGTGTGTGTGTGTGTGTGTGTGTGTGTTTGCCAGTCCTGAGGCTTTAACCACTAGGACATTAATCTCTTGATTGGCTTCCTTCCATCAAGGCTGGTACTCTGCCACTTTGTCCACAGCTCTACTCCTAGATTTTTTAATTGTTAATTGGAGATAACAGTTTTACACACTTTTCTGCTTGTGGTGGCTGATTCTGGAATGTGATTATTTTGAATCATGCTGTAAAAAATGTGTGTGCAGATAGCTCTACTGTAAGGCTGACTTACATTTCTTCAGGTGTATATGTAGGATTTCTTGTGTGGAACTTCCACACAGATTTCTGTTGGGGCTACACGGATTCACTTAATTGCCATCATTGTGTAGGGTATCTTTCCCCACCTCCTTGCAAGTATTTCTGTTTTCTTTTTTAATAGGCATTCTGATTAGGCAAACATGAACTTCAACATAGATTTGATTTGCATTTCCTTGATTACTAAAGGTGTTGAATATTTTCATGTATAACTTAGACACCTATATCAGTTTTGGGGAACTATCTAGTCAATTCACTTGCCTATTTATTGATAAGATTATTTGTTCTTAGGGTGTTTCATTTTTTGTCTGTTCATTCTAGATATTAGGATTTCTTCTGTTACTCAAAAGGCAGGAGTTTAGGCTTATTTTACTTAATCTTAACAAAAGAAGCCTTGTGAGTTTCAAATTATTTAAATGATGATTGATTTAAAAATGAGAAGTACGTGGCTCACAGAGTAGAGTGCCTGTCAACAAGTACAAGTTTGAACTCAGACTACAATGTCTACAAAAAAAAGAGATTCTATTATTTTAGAACAATAAAAGCTAATAAGCTACATTTTCTCAAAATATGTAATTCTAAATATTTCACTATTCTTCGTGGTAAAACTATTGCAAATTTTAGCACAAACTAACAATTTTAGGTTCTATTTTTTCCTTGGTAATCATTCAAGCCAGCAAAACTGAAGAAAATACAAGTTTGGCTAGGTGCTGGTGGCTCATGTCTGTATTCCTATCTACTCAGGAGGCTGAGCCCTGAAGATTGCAGTTCAAAGCCACCCTGGGCAGGAAACTCCATGAAGCTTATCTAAAAATAACCACCAGAAAACTAGAAGTAGTGCTGTGGCTCAAGTGGTAGAGTGCTTTCCGTGAGCTGAATAGCTAAGGGACTGCCCCTAGGCAGTTCAAGGCCCACGACCGACAAAAAACAACAACAAAAACAACAACAACTTTGTATAAAGAGTAAGAATCTCCAAGTTTTTATTCAAGATTTTTAATTCTTGTGGCAAATGTTTTCATTGAGGAGAAAATGGAGAGATTATATCTGTTATTGTGATAAACTTGCTACTATGTGGTTGCTTTTCTCCCATTTATAATTTCATCCATCTAACATTGTTGAAGATGAAATATCCATCAAGGACAAGACATACTATTTGGAAAAACTGGTAAGTTGAAATGACTATTACTTTCTAGTTTGGCAAAGAAGCTGTGATTTTCCTTCCCTCCCCAGGATTTGAACAATGAAAAAAAAATTGTGTTGATTTTTCCAAAAAGTAAGGAATACAGCTCATATTCAAATAATTAGAAGATAATGAAATGAATGTTTAGGATACATAATATGCTTAATTTGGAACCTTTCTCTCAAGAAACTTCCAAGAAACATAGCACACATTGGTTATAGATATTGATATCAAAGAGCCCACTGCAGGGGTTTCATACCTATAATTGGCTACTCAGAAAGATGAGATCTGGGATTGTGATTGGTGCCAGCCTGGAAAAGCAATAACTGCATGCATTGTTGATCATATGTCTCTTCCTCCCATCCTCAATGTGAAGCTGTCTGCCCAGATCACCATCCTTCTGATTCATTGATATTATCATTGGGATTTCTGGTTTTCTCCTTCAGCATGAAATTTGCATGGAGAAGGCCATTCGCAGTTGTATTGACATGTTTCTCCAGTTGCCTACAACAGTGCCTGGTCCTTAGTGCTTAGTAGCCTTGTGTAGAGATGAGCCTGCTCTCTTCATGTAATCTCAGAATTCACTCAGGAAAGCTCATCAAGCTGAGGTCTTGTAGTTAATAGTCATTTCTTCTAATTATTTTACCTCCTTGTGTATCTAAGTCCACATAAGAGTGAGATCAGGGGCTGACACCTATCCGTTGTGATGGAAAAAGGCTGTGACAACATAGAAGTTTATTGTGAAGCTGCAGAGAGACCCACCACCAAAGCACCCAAAATGGCCAGTTCCCACATCCACAAATACGTTTAACAGGGGGGTTCCGGGAAGATGGCAGAGGAGAAGCTGGAATCTGAACAAGCTCTCGCATAGAAAGCAGATTTAGAGTTCCAGTGAACAGTCCTAAGCCAGAGAATCACACCAAGTGTGCCATCACAGGACAGAGAGTTAGACAAGAAAGGGAAAGCCAAGGCAAGAAGACACATCTGAGCGCTTGCCAGCAGCCACCGCGGCGGCGGCGGCGGCAGGGTCTCGGCGGAGACCGCAGCTGGGGCCATACCTGAGCGCTCACACAGAGAGTCCGGGAGGAAGGAGCCAGACGCAGCGAGCGAGCGGATTCTATCCAACACCTGCAAGAACTGACAAGGAGCAGACATCTTCATCCTGCAGTTTGCAGACCAGAGACGACCCAGGATCCAAGACTCGGAGTGAGTAGAAGCCCGATGTCCTCACTCCTTCTCAGGGAGCAGAGGAGGGAAGGCCACCCCTCCCCCCCTAGCACCGGTGACCTCCATCTTGGATACAGACAAAGCTCGGAGGAGCTGCCAGCTCCAACTCAGGCCTTGGAATAAAACGAGTCATTTAGCAGGTCACAAGAACTTAACGGCGAAGTGACCTGCCAGACTCAGCTCCATCCAGGGAAAAGTCACCCAGCTCAGACGCCAGCCATTGGAGTGGCTCTCCTCACTGGGTAACCAGAGCCAGAGGCTGCCCCTCCCTCTAGCAGCCTCAACAATCAATTGAAAAACAGAAACCCTGAGAATGGCTTCAGGCTGGGCACTGTGAGATTTTTCACAAAATAGCCCCAGGGAAAAGCTACTGATTGTTGAAAGGCCTCAACTCTACCCAGAACCTAGCCTCACCATTGCATCCCCCTCTTTTGTGATTCTCAAAGCAGATCACCCTCCCATTAAACTAATCTGGGAGGGGGATCTCAAAATCTTGGGTAAAGCAGAGCATTTTTCTGCCTGTTCGAACAAACTGACTGAAGAAACCAATCAAGCCACAGGACCTCAAGCTGACCAGAGACTCCAACAAGAGGCTGGTTACAGACAAAAGGGAGATACAGGATTCATCCCACCCTTCCCAAGAAAATAAAAAAAAAATCAAAGAACTTTTTTTTCTTCTTCTTCTTCTTCTCTTTTTTTTTTTTCTTTTCTTTTTGGTACCTTATATATATAAAAAATTGTTTTTCCTTTTCTAAAAATTTTATTAATCTTTAACTTTTGCCTTTTTTGAAAAAATAATTGTTTTACAGTAACTTTTTTTTTCCTCTTATAATTTTTATTTTAGGAATACGTGAATGTGCGTTTTCCTTTCTTTTCTTGTCTTCTTTCTATTTTTCTTTCTTTCTTAACTCTCTTTTTGTTTTTTGTTTGGCTCTACCGAACTTCTGATCTTGTTTTCTCCCTTTCTTATCCTTTCCACCTTTTCCTCTCTTTTGACCTTCTTTATGTGACTTAACTCTTGTCCTGCACATCCTCAGATAAACCCGTAGTTAACTAGTAGTCCCTATCCCCCATAGTGTACACACTTAATCCACAAATTTATTACTCAATTCAAAACCTCTGAGACTTAAATTCCTTAATAGCAGTACTACCTCTTTATACCTATATAATATTTTAAGCATTTTTTTAAAAGTTTTTCACTTCTCTTCTATGTCCCTTCACTTCTCTTAATATACTCACATTCCTCTCTAAATAGATGGTCTTTTATACTCCATAATAATATTAACTTTTACGTTTCTATTTTTTTCTGGTCTCTTTTCATTTCCCTTTCCCTTTCTTCTTTCTCTCTCTCTCTCTCTACTTGCATCCTACCCAACCTATTTCCTGCATTGGGATTAGGACATAGTTAACTCTCCCTGTGCCTCCCCACACCAATCTATTCCTATTTTTTACCCACATCTCTCCCTAACCATAATAATTTCTGGTTTTCCAAATTCTTCTCTGTGGTTCGAAGCCCATTAGCATATAGTTGTTTGATGTTGAATAGATGTATCTGTTGAACTAGATTGTATCTGTAGACTATTGACTGTACAAATGCAAACTGATTGGTGGTTGCCTTAAGATAGTGTTCTAGCACAAAACTGGTGCTATTTTCATCTCAAATGGGCAGAGTAAGCCGGAAAAACACAAGAAAAATGGCAAATCCGGATATCTCAATTCCCAATCTTGATAATCAGGGGTCAGAACAGATAATGAATAATCCAGAGGAGAGTTCCCAAATAACTCTACAAACACTGCTGGCAAACATGATAAATGAGAAGTTTGACAACTTACAAAGGACTCTGTATGAGCATGAAAGGGAGAGAGAGGAGCCATCCCAAAAGCTTATACAGGAATATCATAAGCGTGAGGAAGCTCCTCAAAAACTGATACAGGATTTGCGTGAACAACTTGAGAATACTCAAAGAGAAAGGGAGAAATGGCGTGAGCAGGCTGAGAACACTCAAAGAGAACTGCAGGAATCCCACGAACGGGAGGAGAGAGAACTATAGGAATCCCACGAACGGGAGGAAGCTAATCAAAGAGTAATACAAAAATTGAGAGACCAGGTAGAGAATACACAAAGATCACTAAAGGCATTCATGGAATCCATAAACAAAGAGCTGAAGGAAGTCAGGGAGACCACAAAGGGAATGCTGAATGGAACCCAACAGAAGGAATGGGAGTCCAAAGAAACCATAACCAATCAACTAAGTGATTTGAGAACAAACACTGAACACCAAATTAAGCAAGTAAAGAAATTCATACAAGACCTAAAACAGAGCTTCAACAAAGAACTTGAAGCCATCAAAGCTGACCAATTAGAAGGAAAAGAGATAAAAAAACAAAGTAGAGAGTCTTGACAGCAGGTTAGACCATGCAGAAGATCGAATCTCAGGGATTGAAGACCCCCTAGATATTATAGAGAAAGAACATACAACCATCCAAACAAGTCCAAGAAATATGATAGATCTATCCAATACCTGGAAGACACCATCAGATGGCCTAATCTAAGGATAATGGGTGTAGAGGAACACCTAGAAACAGAAGTTAATGGTCTAGGAAATTTGTTTAACAGGATCCTGGCAGAGAACTTCCCAAACATACAAAAAGATAGGCCTATCCAGATACAAGAAGCAGATACATTTTCAATGTTAAAGGCTGGAACAAAATCTACCAAGCAAACGGCCCCCATAAACAGGCAGGAGTTGCAATCCTAATATCAGATAAAATAGACTTCAAATTAAAATTCGTGAGAAGAGATAAAGAAGGTCGCTACATACTAATTAAAGGATCTCTACTTCAAGAGGATATTACAATTCTAAATATCTATTCGCCAAACAATGGAGCACCCAAATTTATCAAAGAAACACTACTTTCCCTCAAATCCCATATAGATCCAAAGACATTAATTGTTGGGGATTTTTAACACACCACTCTCCCCACTCAATAGATCAACTCGGCAAAAACTCAACAGAGAAACTGCAGATCTAAACAGCTGCATAGATCAACTAGACTTAACAGACATCTACCGAACATTTCACCCAGCAGCATCAGACTACACATTTTCTCAGCAGCACATGGAACGTTTTCTAAAATAGACCACATTTTAGGCCACAAAGCAAACTTGTCTAAATTCAGAAACGTTGAAGTTATACCTTGCATCTTCTCTGACCACAAGGGAATAAAATTAGAACTCAACAACAAAAGCCACCAAAGAAAGTCCGGCATCACATGGAGGCTGACCAACACACTGCTGAATCATGAGTGGGTCATGGAAGAGATTAGAAAGGAAATTCAAATGTTCATGCTATTCAACAAAAATGAGCACACAAATTACCAGCTCCTCTGGGAAACAGCAAAGGCAGTACTCAGAGGCAAGTTTATAGCTCTGAGCTCCTACATTAACAAATTGGAGAGATCTGAAACTAACAATTTAATGACACATCTAAATCTCCTTGAAAAAGAGCAGCAAGATAAACCCCAATAGAATAGACGGAAAGAAATAATCAAAATTAAATCAGAATTAAATGAATTTGAATCCAAAAAAACTATAGAAAGAACCAACAAAACAAAGAGTTGGTTCTTCGAAAAACTTAACAAAATTGACAGACCCTTAGCAAATCTTATCAGAAAAAGAAGAGAACACACCCAAATTAATAAACTCAGAGATGAGAATGGAAACATCACCACGGAAACAACCAAGATTCAGAACATTATAAGGGAATACTTCTCAAAATTCTATGCTAATAAGTTTGAGAACTTTACAGAAATGGATCTTTTCCTAGCAAATATTGACATGCCAAAACTAAACCAAGATGAGTTAAACGATTTTAACAGGCCCATATCAAGCACTGAAATAGAAACAGCAATAAGAAACCTCCCAGCTTAGAAAAGTCCAGGACCAGACGGCTTTACAGCGGAATTTTACAAGGCCTTCAAAGCAGAGCTCACACCAATATTCCTCCAACTCTTCAATGAAATTGAAAGAGAAAGCTCACTACCGAACACATTCTATGAAGCCATCATAACCCTCATCACAAAACCAGGCAGGGACTCATCAAAGAAAGAGAACTATAGACCCATTTCTTTGATGAATATTGATGCAAAACTTCTCAACAAAATTTTGGCCAATCGACCTCAACAATTCATCCAAAAAAGCATAAACCACGATCAAACAGGATTCATTTCAGGGATGCAAAGCTGGTTCAATATATGCAAATCAATTAATATTATTCATCACATCAACAGGAGCAAGAATAAGAACCACATGGTTATCTCAATAGACGCAGAAAAAACATTCGACAAGATCCAACACCCCTTCATGATGAAGGTTTTGGAAAAATTAGGAATCCATGGAACATTCCTCAATACAATAAAGTCTGTATATGAAAAACCTACAGCCAGCATTATACTCAGTGGTGAAAAACTAAAGCCATTTCCTCTTAACTCAGGAACAAGACAAGGATTCCCACTCTCTCCACTTCTCTTCAATCTAGTGTTAGAATGCCTAGCTACAGCAATAAGACAAGATGCAGACATAAAGGGGATCCAAATAGGGAAAGAAGAAATAAAACTCTCCCTCTTTGCAGATGACATGATCTTGTATTTAAAGAACCCCATAGACTCCACTCCCAAATTACTCAAGCTGATTCAAAACTTTGGCAAAGTAGCAGGTTATAAAATTAACCCCCCCCAAATCAATGGCTTTTCTGTATGCCAACAATGAGAAAAGTGTGGCTGAAATTAGGAAAGCAACTCCATTTGTAATAGCCCCACAAAAAATAAAATACCTAGGAATTAACTTAACCAAAGAAGTGAAGGACCTCTATGATGAAAACTTTAAAATCTTGAAAAAGGAAATCAACACTGAACTAAAAAAATGGCAAAGCCTCCCATGCTCCTGGAAGATTAACATCGTGTAAATGGCAATACTTCGCAAGGCTATCTACAAATTCAATGAGATACCTATCAAAATTCCAACCTCATTCTTCAAGGAAATAGAAGAGGCAATCCAAAAATTCATATGGAACAATAAAAGACCCCGAATAGCAAAAACGCTCCTCAACGGAAAGAACACTGCTGGAGGAATATCAATACCAAATTTCAAACTCTACTATAAAGCCATAGTAATCAAAACAGCTTGGTATTGGCATAAGAGCAAACCTCAGGACTAATGGAATAGAATTGAAAACCCAGAAATGAACCTACAGTCCTATAGCCAACTAATCTTCGATAAGGGAGCTAAAACAATAGAATGGAAGAAAGACAGCCGTTTCAATAAATGGTGCTGGCAAAATTGGTTAACTACTTGTAGAAAACTAAAGCTAGATCCTTATATATCACCCTGCACCAGAATCAACTCCAAATGGATCGAAGACCTTGAAGTCAAAGCAGACACTCTGAAAACATTACAGGATGGAATAGGAGAAACCCTAGGTCTCCTTGGCTCAGCCTGAAATTTTTTGAATAGAGACTCGGAAACACAACAAATCAAAGAAAGGTTGGACAAATGGGATTGCATAAAGTTGCAGAGCTTCTGTAGGGCAAATGACATAGCTAGCAAGATCAATAGAAAGCCCACGGATTGGGAGAAGATCTTCACTAGCCATACAACGGACAAGGGTCTCATATCTAAAATATACTTGGAACTCAAAAAATTAAACCCCCCAACAACAAATCCTCAAAGAAACAACTGCCCAATAAATAAGTGGGCGAAAGACTTAAAGAGAGACTTCTCTGAAGAAGAAAGAAGGATGGCCAATAGACACATGAAGAAATGTTCAACATCCCCAGCCATAAAAGAAATGCAAATCAAAACAAAATTGAGATATCACCTCACCCCAGTTAGAACGGCAAAAATCAAGAACTCTAACAACAACAGATGCTGCAGGGGATGTGGACAGAAAGGAACATTACTTCATTGTTGGTGGGAATGTAAACTTGTTCAACCACTTTGGAAAGCAGTATGGAGGTTCCTCAAAAGACTTCACATAGAACTCTCCTATGACCCAGCAATCCCACTTTTGGGCATTTACCCAAATGTTTACAAACAAGACCACACTAAAGCTACCAGCACAACTATGTTTATTGCAGCATTATTTACCATAGCTAAGATATGGAACCAACCCAGATGCCCCTCAGTAGATGAATGGATCAAGAAAATGTGGTATATATACACAATGGAATTCTATGCCTCCATCAGAAAGAATGACATTGCCCCATTTGTTAGGAAATGGAAAAACTTGGAAAAAATTATATCAAGTGAAGTAAGCCAGGCCCAAAGAAACATAGGTCCCATGGTTTCCCTTATTTGCAATATCTAGTGTATATATGAGTCAAGCGGAAAAGGTCATATAATGTGATGTCAGGAAAATGAACCCTTAGATACGTATTTTAATGTTTTTTTCTTTCATGCATGTGTTTCTAACGCATTTATAAGATTATGTCTTTGTTGCTTTGTATGTCCCTCCCCCACAGTATAACCCCTGCTTTCACTATATTTGATGTCAGTATAACTTGTGGAGGAGATGGGGAAAAACCAGTTGTTTAAGGATACAGGTGGACCTGTTGCAACAATGAGAAGTACAAGTTGTCATGTCCAAAACGAGCTTTACAACGTCGTTTCGGGGCGGGGGGAAGGGGTGGAAGGAGAAGGATTGGGATTGGGGGGGAGGGGGGAGGCTGGGAAGGGATGTGAAGGGTAAACCAAAGGAGGAGGCTGCAATGCTTGGTAAGAAATGTACGCAATATCCTGCCCATGTAATTTTAACCCCTCTGTACAGTATGTTCAAAAATTAAATTAAATTAAATTTAAAAAAAAAATACATTTAACAAACCATCATTCACTCTCTGCTTTGTTCAGACTCATTATTTTCCTTTCCTATTTAAATTAAAGAAAAATTCAAGACATGCCTTTTTTGATTTGTCACTGAATTATTGAAATGTCTCTCCAAACAACAAAAATATAAGAATGCCATTTAGTGGAATGTAAATATAAGGCATGACAAAAACAAGCATAAAAGTTCCTAGGGAAAACATCAAAAGGGACAGCTGCTACAAAAGTTGGTTTTTAAAACCAGGACTGGTGTCTCACACCAATAATCCTAGTATAATATAAGCTAATGAAAGGTTTTTTTGTGTGCCAGTCCAAGATCCTGAACTTGAGACCTCGGCTCTGAGTTTTTTGTTCAAGTCTAGCAAGTTACTACTTCAGTCATATCTTCATTTCTAGTGTATTTGGTAGTGTAGTGGAGATAAGAATTTCCCAGATTTTTCTGCCTGTACTCGTTTCAAACTGTGATCCTTGATGTCAGCCTCCTGAGTGGGATAATAGGCATGAGCCACCAGGACCCAGGTAAAAGTTACTTTTGTGAGATACAAAAATTTAGTTATGTAAGATATAAAAAGCAACATAAACAAATGAAACATTAAAACAAAACTGAAACAGATTATATAGAAGACATAAAAAGACAAACACCAAAGCCCCGAGTTAAAGCCTAAGAACCACCACAAAAGAAATAAAGAATTGTAGAACAAGAGAAGGAATAGCCAGTGACAGAGTTTTAATCAATCATTGGTGGCTTACACATGTTGTATTAACTACATAGGGGACTAAAGTCAGAAAATACCATTTAAAGGCAATCCCAAGCAGGAAAACCCATTGGCCATTTTTCTGTGTGTGCCAGTCATGGGAGTTGAATTTGTTCTACTTTACTCAAGGCTGGAGTTCTATCAATCTCAGCTTATTGGTGGGATCACTACCAACTAACTGGAGATAAAGAGAATCATGGAATTTCCTTTGAAGGCTGGCTTCAAAACTGTGATCCTCACATTTCAGCTTCCTGAGGTATTCTGTGCTTTGCACGAGACTCTTACCTCCAATGAACCAAAAAAAATAAAGAAAAGAAAAAAAAAAACAGCTGGAGGTTGAGCTGTGGCTTCAATGGCAGAAATGAGACTGATTTCTGGGACAGAACCCACATCTTGAGATCAAGCTCCAGGACCAGTACAAACAAGAATAAAATAAATAAATGTAAAGAAAGGTGGAAGAAGAAAAGGGAGAGCCAATTTCATAGGATAAAATCAAAACTGAGGTAGCTTACACTTGTTATTATAGTTACTCAAGGGTCATACATCTGAAACTCACAGTGTTCAAGGCCAGCCAAGACAGGTGAGTCCATGGACTCATCTTTAATTAGACAACTACAGTTTTTAAAAAATCCATAAATTGTGCTGTGGCTCACGTATTAGAGTGCTAGTATGTTTTTTTGTTGTTTGTTTTGGGGAGATAAGTTGACTTTTTTATTGTGAAAATACTGTACAGAGGGGTTATAATTACATGGGCAAGATAATGAGTCCATTTCTCATCAAGCATTGAAACGCTCCTATGATTCAATAACTCACAACCTCATTATGAGGGTTCCCAGCAGAGGTCATTCGGCTGAACACAACCATGGACTAATTAGGGCCTGATATAGCCAATGCCGTCCATAGGCCTGGATGGACAGTAGTCGCGTGCCAAACAACTAAGGTCTGGTTCTCCAAACTTTCACAGAGTGCCATAAGTAGAGGCTCAGCCTACTCCTCAGGTTGAGTAGAGTGTAGTCGTCAAAGCTGGAATCCTTTGTTTCCCCAAAAATGTACTGGGACGGGGCTTAGAAGTTGGCAGAGTGGTAGAGTGCTGCCTTGCATGCATGAGGCCCTGGGTTCAATTCCTCAGCAACAAATAAGCAGAAAAAGCCAGAAGTGGCACTGTGGAACAACTGCTAGGGCTCTAGCCTCAAGCTGAAGAGCTGAGGGACAGTGTCCAAGCCCAGAGTTCAGGCCCCACGACTGGCAAAAAAAAGTACTGGGACAATACCCATATGGAAATAAAAAATAGAAATTAAAAAATGTATTGGAAAATCCAATTAAAATTTCAAAATGAGCCATGAGTTTTTGTTTCATGTGCGTAATCCTAGATACTAAGATAGATGAAATCTGAGGGTTATGGTGTCTCATCATCAAATCACTAGCAAAACAAACAAGAAAACAGAAGTGAAGCTGTGATTGGAGTTGTAAAGCACCAGCCTTGAGTGAGAAAGCTATAAAACAGTGCCTTGAGTGCCTCAGAGATCCAGCCTCTGGATCACAAAAAAATGATAAGAAACATAGAACCTGGGGCTGGTCATTCATGACTGTAATTCTAGAATCCAGGAAGCAGAAATATGGGGATCCAGTGTAAAGGCCAAACTTAGCAGGAAAGCCCAGAAGACAGTATTTTGTGGAATATCCTGGGGCTGGAACTGTACTATTCCCAGATTTTTGGCAGTTAATTGGAGGTAAGGATCTTAGACTTTCCTGCTCAGTGTGGCTTTTAACCATGATGGTCAGACTTCAGTCTCCTGAAACAGGCCAGGCCTTGAATGAGTTCAAGCTCCAGGACCATCACACACAAAACAATGAAATGAATAAATGTAAAGAAGGGTAGAAGAAGAGAAGAACCAATAACCGAAGCTTCAATGAGCCAATCAGCCAATCATTGGTGACTCATAACTGTAATTCTAGTTACTAAAGAGGCTAAAATCTGAGGATAATATTTAAAGATGTTTTTCTCAAGGCTCTACTATTCTCAGCTTTTTAGTGGTTATAATTAGAGATATTATGGTTTTTCCTGCCTAGGCTGGTACAAACTTTGATCCTCAGCCTCATGAATCTGGACTAGCTCTACTCATTTCAAATTAACCACCAAAACAGAAAATAAAAGATAAACCCTGGAATTCAGCTGTGGTCAAGTGACAAAACTGGGAAATAGTATCTGGTACAGAACCCAGACCCTGAGTTCAAGCCACAGGACAGACACAGAAGAAATAAAAGAAAAGGAGGATAGAAGTACAAAACCTCTGTCAGTGATAGAGGTTGAAATGAATCAAACATTGGTTGCTCACACATGTTATACGAGGTACTCAGGAGGATGAAATCTAAGGATCACAATTCATGACCAGCCAAGGCAGGAGAGTCCATGAGACTCATGAGACTCATCTATCTAATTTGACACCAAAAATAAGCTACAAAGCTGTACTTTGGCTCATGCAGTTGAATGGTAGTCTTAAACCAAAATGCTTGGAGCAGCACCTAAGCCCTAAGTTGAAATCCTAGACACACATTTCAAAAAAACCAAAAACACCCCAAACTAAAAATGATGGGAAAACTGAAAGCCAGTTTCAAAATGAGCATGGGTTTTGGTTCATATGTGTATTCCTAGCTATTCAAGGTTCAAAGCTAGACTGGGCCAGAAAGTACATGAAACTCTTACACCCAACTACCCAGTATAGATATCATTGTAGTTGTAAAACACTGTATTTGTTGAAAAAGCTTTAAAAAAAAACTTGTTTGCTGACCCAGAGATCAATTCCTGGTGCTAAAAAACGTGTAGGAGAAGAGAAGAAAGTCCAATTGTAAATTGAAACATAAGCTTGGTGCTTGTTGATCATGGCTGTAGTCCTACTCAGGAGGCAGAAATTTGAGGATCAACTTTCAAGGCCAGGTCAAGAAGCAAAGTCCAGGAGACTTTGTGTGTATGTGTGTATATGTGTGTATGTTCGTGTGTGTGTATGTGTTTGTATCTGTGACGTGTGTGTTTGTGTACCATACTTTGCTAGTGCCCTAGCATTCCCAGATTTTGGGTGGTGAATTGGAGATAAGAGTGTCATCAATTTCCTGCCCAGGCTGGTTTCAAAGGAAACATGGTCCTCAGATTTCAGCCACCTGATTCAGCTGGAATTTGAGCGATGGCTTAAGTGGCAGAACCAGGCAAATACATTCTGGTACTCCACCTAAACCCTGAGTTCAAGCCCCAGGACATGCACAGAAGAAATAAAGAAGAGTAGAAGTAACCAAGGAAGAGTGAGTGACAAAGGCTTAAATGAATCAAGCATTAGTGGCTCATACATGTTCTACTAGCTATTCAAGTGGTTTATGTCCAGCCCTGGCAGGAGAGTCCATGAAAATCTTGTCTGTAATTAATCACCCCCCCCAAAAAAAGGGCCAAAAAGTTATAGTGTGTCTCATGTAATAGAGGATAGCCTTGAATAAAAACTTCTGGGACAGGGGCTGGGAAGGTGGCTCAGTGGTAGAGCACTTACCTTGCATGCTCAAGGCCCTGGGTTCGATTCCTCAGCACCACATAAGCAAAAGGAAAAAAGCCGGAAGTGGCACTGTGGCTCAAGTGGTAGAGCGCTACCCTTGAGCTGAAGAGCTGAGGGACAGTGCCCAGGCCCAGAGTTCAGGCCCCACGACCGGACCCAAAAAAAAAAAAACTTCTGGGACAGAATATGAGCCCCAATTTGTAGACCCAGTAATAGCACACACATGCAAAAAAAAAAAGTAAACAACAGTAGATAGTGACAGCACATATTAAAGTTTTAAAATGACACAAGGGTTGTTGGTCCTGTGTATAATCCTAACTACACAAAAGGCTGACATCTGAGAATTGTGGTATCAAGTCATCCTGGGCATAAACATGCTTGAGGTGCTTATCCAAACTACCTAGCACAAAGCCCTGAGCTGAAGCTGAGGTTGTAAAGTAGCAGCCTTTATTTAAAAAGCTAAGAAACAGTCCTCAGAACCAGATATCAAGCTGCAAGACCACTAAAAATTACAAATAAAAAACAATAAATAAAAAGGACAGTGGAAGAAGAGAGACTGAAATCTGAGGATCAGAGTTCAAAGCTAACACAAGCAAGAAAATCCATGAGACTGTGTGTGTGCATCTCTGTGCCATCCTGTGGCTTGTGTGTGCCATCCTTGAACTTGTGCTGGTTTGTTCAAGGATAGAGCCCTACCACTCCCAGCTATTCAGTGGTTAATTGGAGGTCATAGTCTCATGGACTTTCCTTCCCAGGCTAGCTTGATTTATGCTAGGCTTTGTCTCAGACTCTTATCTCCAATTAATTTTCAAAAAGAGAAGGAAAAAAAAAACCTGGGAATTGAGTTATGGCTCAAGTGGCAGAATTGGGCAATCACTTTCTGGGACAGCAACCAGGCGCTGAGTTCAAGCCTCAAGACTATCACCGAATTATTAAAGAAAAGGAGGGTAGAAGTGCAGAAGGAAGATCCAATGACAGAGGTCTAAATAAATCAACCATTGGTAGCTCACTGATGTTCTATCAGCTACTCAGGAGGATGAAAGCTTAGGATCACAGTTGAAGGCTAGCCCAGGTAGGAGAATCCCTGAGAATCTTATGACTCATTTGTCATAAAAAATATGCCACTAGCTGTGCTCTGGCACATGTGGTAGAGTGCTAGTCTTAAACAGAAAGCTCTGGGACAGCACACAGACCTTGGTGCTGATGCCCTAGCACAGACACTTACAAAGAAAGAAAAAAAGCACAAATTATAAAAGATGGGAGAACGAGAAAATTATAGTTTCAAAATGAGCCATGAGTTATTGGTGTATGTGTGTATACCTTGCTACTCAAAAATATGAAATATGAGGATCACAGCTAAAAGCCAGCCTGGGCAGGAAAGCGATTGAAATTCTTTTCTCCAACTACCCAGTAAAAGCTGGAAATGAAGGTGTGATAGTAGTTGTAAAGTACTGAAATTTAGTGAAAAAAACTGGGAAACAGTTCCCTGGTCCATAATTCAGCCTAAAGTCGACCAAAAACAAAACTGAAAGAAGAGAAGAAATGACCATTTGGGATTTAAAAATAAGCCTGGGGCTGGTTGTTCTTGCTTATTATTATAGCTATTCGGGGAGCTGAAGTCTGAAGATACGTTTTAAGACCAGCCCAAACAGGAAAGTCTATGGGGCTTTTTTACTGTGTGTGCCAACCTGGGGCTTGAATTTGAGTAATTAGTTGATGGAAATAGTCTCATGGACTTTCCTATGCAGGATAGCTTCAACTTCAATCCCCAGATTTCAGCCTCCTGTGTCTTGCTGGGCTTTACATGAGACTCTTCAATTAACCACCAAAAGGAAGAAAAATAAAACATGGTGATTGAGGTGTGGCTTCAATGGCAGAAATGAGAAAATAATTTCTGGGACAGCACCCAGATCTTGATATTAACTTCAGGACCAACATACACACAAACATTAAAATAAATAAATGTAGAGAAGTTGGGAGAAGAAAGAGCCAATTTCAGAGTTTAAAATGAGCCAAGCATAGGTGGCACACATCTGTGATGGTAGCCACTTGGGAGGCTCAAATCTGAAGATCACAGCTGAAAGCCAGCCCAGGTAGGAGAATTCATTGACTCAACTGTAAGTAGCTATTTAAAACAAAACAAAAGCTAATAGCCACAAGTTATGCTATGGTTCATGTCTTAGTGTGCTAGTCTTGAATAAAAACTTCTGGGACTGCAACTGGGCTGATTTTTAGACCCAGAACCAACATACACAAGAAAATAAAAATACAAATAAAAACGTGTAAGAATGGCTGGGAATGTGGCTTAGTGACAGAGTGCTTGCCTACCATGTTTGAATCCCTGGGTTTGTATCCTCAGTACCTCATAAATAAAAAAGGCTGGCAGTGGCACAGTGGCTCAAGTAGTAGAGTTCTTACCTTGAGTAACAGAAGTTCAGGGACAGTGCCCAAGGCCAAAATTCAAGCCCCAGAATTAGGAAAAAGAAGAAAAACAGTGTGAGAAAATCCAATTAAAGTTTCAAAATGATCCATGCATGAATGTTTGGTCGATATGTGCAATCCTACTGACTCACAAGAATGAAATCTAAAGTTTGTTTTTCATAGCCAGCCTGGACAGGGAAGTTCATAAGTCTCCAACTAACCAGCAGAAAACGCCAGAAATGAAGCTGTGATTGTAGTTGTAAAGCACCAGCCTTGAACTAATAACTTATTGAAACAGTGCCCTGGATCAGAGATCCAGCCTCAGGATCTCAACAAGAAAATTAAATGCTTGGAAGTAGAGAACCTAGGACTGTTGGCTCATGTCTGTAATTCTAGAAATGCAGGAGACTGAAATATAAGATCCTGTGTAAAGGCAAACCCAATCAAAAAATTCCAGGAGACTGTTTTGTGTGTGGTGGCCACACTGGGGATAGGTTCTTGTTGATTAAAGGGAGATAAGAGTTTCATGGACTTTCCTGCTCAGGCTGCTTTCAAACTATGATGGACAGATTTCAGCCTCCTGAATCAGGCCAGGCCTTGCATGAGCTTGAGCTCCAGCACCAACACACACAAAAGGAATGAAATAAATGAAAAGAAGGGTAGAAGAAGAGAAGAAAGACTAAATAACAAAGGTTTTGATGAGACAATCATTGGTGGCTCATATCTATAATTCTATATACTCAGGCTGAAATTTGAGGATACTCTTTAAAGCTTAGCTCATGTACAGGTGTTCATAAGACGTGTGTGTGTGTGTGTGTGTGTGTGTGTTTGCCAGTCCTGGTGCTTGAACTTGCACTATTTTGCTCAATGATTTACAACTCTGATTTTAGTGGTTAGTTGGAGAAAAGAGAGTCATGAACTCTCCTCAATTTTCATCCTCCTGAATCTGGCCTAGCTCTCCATGATTCTTTTCTCTCAAATTAACCTCCCCTGCAAAGCCAAATGTTATGGTTGGTCCCATGTGTGCTCTGAGACAACATCTGAGCTTCATTTTCTACTCCCAGGACAAGCAAAAATGGAAAAAGGAAAAGAAGGTGGAAATAAGCACACATTAAAGTTTTAAAATGACCCAAATGTTGATGGCCCTGTGTGTAATCCTTACTACACAAGAGGCTGACAACTGAGCATTGCAGGGTCAAGTCAGCCTAGGAAGGAACGTGCTTGAGATTCTCATCTGTAGCTACATGGTACAAAGTCTTGAGCTGTGGCTGAGGTGGTAAAGCACCAGCCTTGAGTTTAAAAGCTAACATATAGGCCTTAGAGTCAGAGGTCAAACCACAGAACCAATAAAATTTTTAAAGAAGAGAGGATGAAGAGAGGCTGAAATCTGAGAAGCATGGGTCAAAGCTAGCCCATGTCAGAAAGCACATGAAGCCTTCTCTGTATGTGCATCTGTGTGCTATCTTGTGGCTTGAATTTATGTTGTTTTTTTCAAGGACAGAGCTCTACCATTCCCAGCTTTTCAGTGATTAATTGGAAGTAAGAGTCTCATGGGCTTTCTGCCCTGGTTGGCTTTGAACCATGATCCTTAGAATTCAGCCAACTGATTCATGCTAGGCTTTGCATAAAACTCATCTCCTATTAACTACCAAGAATTTAAAAAAAAAACCTGGAGTTGAGCTATGACCCAAGATGCAAACTGGGGAATCACTTTCTAGTACAGCACCCAGGCCTTTACTTCTAGCACGAAGACAAACAAGCATAGCCAAAAGTTATGCTTTGGCTCATGTGATAAGCCACTAGTCTTGAAGAAAATCTCTGGCATTGTATTAGGTCCTGATTTGTAGTCCCAGGACTAGAACATATACAAAAATAAAAAACAAGGAAAATTTAAAAATAAAAAGTGAAAAAACATATTAATATTTTTTAAATGGTCAATGGGTTTGTGCTTCATGTGTATAATCGGAGCACCTCAGGAAGCTGAAATCTGAGGATCATGGTTTGAAGCTAGACTACCCAGAAAAGTACATTTGAAACTTATGTCCAATAAACCAAAAAAAGCTAGAAGTGGAGCTGTGGTTGAAATTGTAAAACATCATCCTTGAGTCAAAATGCTAAGAAACAGAAGGGCACTGCTGGCTCTAGCCTGTAATCCTACTACTCAGGAGGCTGAGATATGAAGATCATGGTTCAAAGTCAGCCTGGCCAGGAAAGTTCATGAGACTCTTATTTCCAATTAACCACCAGAAAACCTGAAGTGGCTTTGTGGGTGAACTGGCAGAGCATTTGCCTTAAGCTGAAGAGCACAAAGACAGCATCCAGGCTGAGAGTTCCACCCCTACCGCCCTTCAAAATAACTAAGAAACAGCAATGTGGCCCAAAGATCATGTCTACTGGACAAAATAAACAATGTTTTGAAGTTGAAGGCAAGAAAGAGATGGTTAAAAATATTAAAATAAGCTGTGTACCACGGCTCACGCCTGTAATCCTTGCTACTCAGGAGGCTGATATTTGAGGATCACAGTTCCAATCCACCCCGGGCAGGAAAGTCCATGAGACTCTTATCTCCAATAAACCACCAGAAAACTGGAAGTGGTTCTATGACTCAAGCAGTAGAGTGCTTGCCTAAGCCCAGAGTTTAATCCCCATGAAACTACCACAAAAAAATTAAAATAAGTCAGCAGTTGGTTGCTCATGCCTGTATATCCTAACTACTCAGGAGGCTGAAATCTAAGGGCAGCAGTTCAAAGCCAGCCCAAGCAAGAAAGTCCATGATACTTGTTTGTGTAATTACCAGTACTAAGGCTTGAACTTGCCCTGTTTTACTCAAGGCTAGAGTTCTACTACCCACTGCTTTTTGGTGATTAATTGGAGATAAGAATCTCAGATTTTGCTGCTCAGACTGGCTTCAAACAAAGATCCTCAGATTTTAGCCTCCTTAGTTGTGCTGGGCTTTGCATGAGACTTTTCAAAGAATGAATGTGGACGTTGAGCTGTGGTTCAATTAGCAGAACTGAGAAAAATCTCTGAGACAGTGGCCACTCCCTACATGCAGGAAAAAAAAAACGATAAAAGCTTTCTAAAATAAATAAAAGTAGTTGTAATATAGAAAAAATTAAAAACTATGCTATAAAGGAAAACTATGTTTATTTTAATGTGGCAAACGAGAACATAGTACAAAGTTTCAAAATGACATACTGAGAGTAAGGGAAAAAGGAAAAATTTTAAAAATCATGTAAATATTAAATACGAACAGACATGACCAAAATATAATGTGATCAAAAATTTATCTCTCTTTTATCTCTCACTTGTAATTGCTTACAAATAGTTGTCCCTCCAGTTTCAGCAGATACCACAGTGATTTAGACATGACCTCTCTATGCAGCCTTGACTGTGTAAGGATCTTCCTGTTTTACCCCCGGGTTAGAACTGCAAGCATTGCTCTCATTTTAATATACGAGGTTTCCTTTAAAATTAATATTCAAATAATGGATTTTCTCTAATGCATGACTTAACATCAGAGATCCACCAGAGATCCTCTGAGGAATACAATCAAAACAGCAGAAAAGGAAGGAAGATTTAGCAGTTTTTTGGATGTGCTGGTGGTTGAATGCAGGGCCTCATGCTTGCTAGGAACATTAATTATATCCACACTGCTTTGTAACCATTACCTCTATTTGTGAACTATCTTTTCGATACTGATGGAATCCACACAATCATAGAGTAATAATCACCCCAATGACCTGCTCCAGAAATTTTAATCTTCCAGTTTCTCTTATGAAATGGTTTAGTCAATGTGTTCCACATAAATAGTAGATTATTTTTGGTGTCCATCCGTGACAGACATCTATTAAATTGCAGCCTTTTTGTGGATGTCATAATCCATTTATGCATATCTCATATTTTATAAACCTGTTCATCTGATAGACACTCCAGGTTTTTTCTTTTCAGTTCTTTTTGTAATGCAATGAGCAATAGAATTGCTGGGTAATGTGGTCATGCTATGTTTTGTTAGAATAATGTGACAAATTCTACCATAATTGTTATATCACTTTTCATCACCACAGAAATGTACAAATGGTCAATAAAATGTACAAGAGTATTTCAAATCTTCCACAGTTGTGCCCTAAAGGATCATTTTTCTTACTTTTTTACTTGTTTTTATTTAGGTCATGCAGGCCTGGAACTATGAAGCATTGTCTAGAGCTGAAGTGAGAACTATATCAAATGCCACTGACCCAGCCTCCAAAAACATTTAATCTGGTTGTCATTTTTTTCTAGAGATGAATTTTTGTGATTATTTGCATTTTTACTCTTAAAATAATGTTTTGAATTTTAAAATGACATATAAATGTACACCTCTGTGCACCTTCTTTTTAATAAGAAGAAAAATTATATTTACAAAAAATATAAAAGGACAAAAAAGCTTCCCAGCAGGAAAATACATTACAATCACAGTCTGATTCTGACCCAAGCAAAATAATACAATAAGAGCTCATCTAAAGTAAAATGAATAACAAGGGCTGGGGGCAGGGGTCAAGGGGTAGAGCACTTGCTTGCCCAGCACGAGCCTCAGAATCAAAACTACAGTATGGCCAAGGGATAAAATAAAGCATTAAAACTTAAGGAAACGGAAGGGGGGACCAAGATGGTGACAGGGCAGCAGGGAAATGCCACAGCTCTCCCCAGCCAAAAAGACAGTTCGAGTTCCAACACTTAACCTCCCCAAGAGATGGACAACAACAAAAAGACGAACACTCAGAGAAAAACAGGAGGTGGAAAATAACAAAAAAGAAAGAGAGGAAAAGAAGAATTACAGAGCAGAGAAGAGCGAAGACCCCTCCTCCAACCCTTACTGGCCGTGCGGCAGCACGCCAAGCCATGGACACCCAGCCCGGCGGGGGCTACCGGAGTCCCAGAGACACAGGGGGCTGCCTGCAGATCACCCATGCAGAAGCCACCTGAGGTACCGGTTTGTAGACCCGCTGATCGTCACAAACAGAGAAACCTACCAGCCCGGAGTCTCCATGAAGATCCCACCTTCACCCCTCAGTCTCCACCCTAGCAGAGAGGCTCCATCCCGCCGAAGCCTCCCGGCACTGGCAGCACATGAAGCCGCCGCCAGTGGGCCCTGCATGGGCTGCCGGAGTCCCAGAGACACAGGAAGCTGTCTGCAGGTAACCCATGCAGAAGCCGTCTGAGGTACAGGTGTCAGACCCGCCGATTACAATGATCCGGTGGGGGCTGCCGGGATCCCAGAGACACAGGGGGCTGCCTGCAGATCACCCACGCAGAAGTCGCCTGAGGTACCAGTGTCAGATACACCAATTGTGACGAGGACACGGCGGGGCTGCCGGAGTCCCAGAGACACAGGGAGCTGTCTGAAGATAACTTGCTCAGAAGCCACCTGAGGTACCGGTGTAAGACATGCCAATAAACAGAAAAAAAACCCAAGCCCAGAACTCGGCCCCACGACCGGATCCCCAGAGCTACACGGGACTCCCACAGAACAGCAAAGCAAAAGACCTACAAGGAACTAGTGCTGATCCGGAGAGTGCAAACCCCAGCGCTCAGAACCTGTAAGGAGAACCAGCCCCCACCCCTCGCCTGCAGCGTGGGCACTGTGGAACCGACAGCGTCAACAGAGGCAGAGACAGAAGAGAATCACACAGAGCCACCACCGTCCAGCCCAGCCCACAACCACCCCAACTGAACTCGAATTGCAACAGCAACTGACGACCTACACCACACAGAAACAACTAGCTCCAGGGTGAGTACCCCACAGGGGAGAGTGTATCCCTCAAGGGAGACCAGAGCTGGAGAGAATCCCCAGACCCAGACCCAGACTCCCTACATCCGGACCACAGGACCCACTAAAACTGGGAACTGTTCGAGAGCTCCACCAGCCCATGGAGCACACTCCACTGGCCAGGCTAGAACAAGAGTGCCCCTGGAAGGGAACTTAAACGCCCAAGCCAGGAACAGTGCCCCTGGGTCAAGACAACCAACAGTAGAAGAAATTTGAACTGTGTACCCCAGGCTGCATAACCTAAGTGGTATACACAGCAGCACAGGCCCAACCGGCATGCCCCAGGTGGGGGCTGGGACCAGGCCTAGGGATCCGACATCTGAACAACACAACTAACTCCTCCCAACTGAAGTCAAAAACTGAGCACACGCCTCAGCAGAGGGGAGAAAAAAAGGGAACTGCACCCCCTGGGAAGCACGCCTGTGACAACAAAAGACCTGGAGGCTCAGGACAAGAGAACCCAAACCCCACCAAAACCCAACCTATATACTCTAGGCTGGGAATTGGGCAACACAGGCAGCCAGCACCTGATAGTAGGCAGGAGCTCAGGCTGGTAAGGTGGCTCAGCAGTAGAGTGATAGTCTTGGGTGCATGAGGTCCTGAATCTGATTCCTCAGCATCACATAAGCAGAAAGGGTCAGAAGTGGTTCTGTGGCTCAAATGGTAGGGTGCCAGCCTTGAGCTGAAGAGCTGAGGAACAGCACCTAAACCCAGAGTTCAAGCCCACAACTGGCCAAAAAAAAAAAAGGAGCCGATAGCAGACTCCAGCATCTGGGAGAGTGCATTCAGAGCATACAATCTTGCCAAGAGCACCCGTAGGAGCAAGCAGGAGCAGTGTAGGCTGCTCAATCCTTCCAAAGGCGGGAATTGCCAGCAATATACAGCAGAGAACCGAGAATCCTCTGTAGGTCAGACCAGCAGCTGGAGGTAGGCCCCCAATAGAACCCAGATCAGGCACAGACTCTCTCTACCAATACAGAATCAGCAACCAAGCAAAGACAGACACACCAAAACAAGATTGCAGATTAGACTCCAATAATCCCTGAACCCCCATGCAAAAATCACAGAGAAAAATTACAAGGTTTATCAACACTGAGGATAGCAAGCTATCCTCAATAGCCAGCAGCCACGCAGGGGAGAGCCCCAGTGGGAGCAAAGCAGGAATGGAAGACAAAAGCTACATCTAAGGGATGCTGGAGGCAATGACTCAAGCAATAAAGCAAGAAATAGACCAGAAATTGAAAGAGCACAAGGATGAACTATCAAAAGAGATAATGGATATCAAACAGGAGATGCAGCAAAAATAGAGGCTGCAAATAAATGCCAAATTAGAGGCAGTACATACCTCATTAAGAGGTGAGATCAGTACTTTGAAAACAAACATCGAATCCATAAAGGAGTCCATTATCTCCATACAAACCACAATAAAAACCACAGTTAACAGAGTGAACGAAATGTAGAGTGTCAGATACAGAAGACAGAATACACCAACTGGACCAAAAAGTGACAGATATGGAAAAATCACTCAAATTTATCCAAAGGGAAATTTAAGAACAAGCAGATAATGCCAAGAAATTTAATCTTCGTATAATTGGAGTGGACGAAGGTGAGGAATTTCAGAGCAAGGGAATGCAACACCAATTTGACAAGATAATCGGTGAAATTTTTCCCCACCTCAAAAATGAACATCTTACCTACATAACAGAAGCACATAGAACACCCAACAAGCAAGATCCCAGGAGAAACACTTCTAGACATATTATAGTAAAAATGATAAATCTGAATAATAAGGAAACAATCTTGCATGCAGCAAAATTGAAGAAGGAGCTATACTACAATGGTAAAAAAAGTAGAATCACTGCAGATCTCTCCACACAAACACTGAAAGCAGGAAAGGCCTGGGAAAGCACCATATGAGCCCTGAGAGCCAATAACTGCCAACCCAGACTGATATACCTGGCAAAGCTAGCATTCACATTCGATGGAGAACTGAAAATTTTTAATAGCAAAGAAAAACTAAATGAATATATAAACATTAAGCCAGCATTACAAAGAATACTAAGAGGGGGGACACCACCTGAAGAAAGCAACCAGGAACGGGGACCTGCACCCAGACAGGCATTAATCAAAGTCTAACTGAGCAAGCACAGGAGGAAAGGAAAGAAGAAAAACTTAGGAAAATGGAAAGACAAGGACAACAACGCATCTCTCTATAATTTTTCATAATATTAAATGGGCTTAATTCGCCAATCAAAAGAAAAAGAACTGCACACTGGATCAGAAAACATGACCTATACATCTGTTGCCTTCAGGAGACCCACCTCTCAGCCAAACATACAAACAAATTCAAGTAAAGGGTTGGAAAAGGATCTACCAATCAAATGCCCGCAGTAAGAAATCGGGTATAGCTATCCTGATACCTGACAAAATAAACTTTTCATTAAAATCAGTACAGAAAGATAAGGACAGACACTACAGATTAATACAGGGAACAATCCAAGAGGAGGATATAACCATCATCAACTTATATGGCCCAAATATTGGTGTACCCAGATATGTTAAACAAATACTCTCAAAATTACAGAATAAAATAGATCCCAATACGATAATACTAGGAGACTTTAACACACAACACTCACCAAAGGACAGGTCTACCAACCAAGGATTGGCAAAGAAGCTACCGAATTAAGTGAGGCCATACTTCAAGCGGAATTAACTGACATCTACCAAGTATTTCACCCTAAAACAACACAGTACACAATCTTCTCAGCAGCTCATGGAACTTTTTCCAAAATAGACCATATCATAGTTCATGCAAGGAACTTAAGGAAATACAAAGGGATCGACATAATCCCCTGTATCCTATCTGACCACAGTGGAATCAAGCTAGTTCTCAATAACAAAGCATACCGCAGAAATTTCTCTAATACATGGAAATTGAACAGCACACTTCTTAGCAATGCCTGGGTAACGGAAGAGATCAGAGAAGAAATAAAACATTTCCTACAACTCAATGAAAATGAAAACACCTCGCAAAGAAACTTTTGGGACACAGCGAAAGCAATCCTGAGGGGCAAATTTATTGCCTGCAGTGCCCACATCAGGAAAATGGAGACAGATCAAGTAAATAATCTCATGTTGCAATTAAAACAGCTAGAAAAAGAAGAAAAAATGGAACCTAAAGTTACTAGACGGAGCCAGATAACCAAATTAAGAGCAGAGATTAACCAATTAGAAAAGCAGAAAATTATAGCCAAAATTAACCAAATAAAAAGCTGGTTCTTTGAAAAAATAAATTAAATTGATGGAACGTTGGCAAGATTAATTAAAAAAAGAAGAGAGGAAACCGATATTAACAGGATTAGGGATGCCACAGGAAAAATCACAAATCGTACCCAAGATATCCAAACAATCCAAACAGACTACTTTCAAAAGTTATACTCTCTAAAGGAAGAAAACCCGGCAGAAATGGATGCATTTTTAGAGAAATACAAGTTGCCCAAACTGAGCAAAGAAGAAGTTAACCAATTAAATAAGCCAATATCCTACAACTAGATACAGGAAGCTATCAAAAGTCTTCCAACAAAAAAATGCCCAGGACCGGATGGATTTACAGCAGAATTCTATAAGACGTTTAAAGAAGAACTAATACCCATATTCCTCAAGCTCTTCAGAGAAACAGAGAAGGAGGGAGCTATCCCAAACTCATTCTACGATGCCAATATCACACTCATCCCCAAACCAGGCAAAGACCCAACCAAAAAGGAGAATTACAAGCCAATATCCTTGATGAACACAGATGCAAAGATCCTTTTAACAAGATTCTAGCTAACAGAATCCAGAAACACATAAAAATAATCATACACTATGACCAGGTAGGCTTCATCCCAGAGATACAGGGATGGTTTAACATACGTTAGTCAATAAATGTAATCCAACATATCAACAGAGCCAAGGTCAAGAATCACATGATTATCACCATATATGCAGAAAAGACCTTTGATAAAATTCAACATTCATTCATGCTAAAAGCTCTGGAGAAAATAGTAATAGAAGGAACATTTCTAAAAACAATAAAAGCCATTTATGACAGACCAATAGCCAATTATTCATAATGGGGAAAAGCTACAACCAATCCTCCTAAAATCAGGAACAAGGCAAGGATGCCCACTGTCTCCACTCCTCTTCAATATAGTCCTGGAAACCTTAGCCAGGGCATTAAGGCAAGAAAAAGACATTAAAGGGATCCGCATAGGGAAAGAAGAAGTTAAACTATCCCTTTTTGCAGACGACATGATACTATACCTTCATGATCCCAAAAACTCCATCCCCAAACTCTTAGAAATCATAAATCACTTCGGCAAAATAGCAGGATACAAAATAAACCCACAAAAATCAGTTGCCTTCCTGTACACTGACAATGTACAAGAAGAGAGGGAAATAAAGGGAGCAACCCCATTCACAATAACCTCCCCCAAAATAAAATATTTAGGAATTAGCCTAACCAAAGAGGTAAAAGAACTATTTAATGAAAACTATAAAAAGTTAAAGAAAGAAATTGCAGAAGACACTAGGAAATGGAAAGACCTCCCATGCCCTTGGATAGGCCGACTTAATATAGTGGAGATGGTAATACTGCCAAAATTAATATACAAATTCAATGCAATTCCTATTAAAATCCCAATGATGTACATCACTGAAATTCAGAAAACAGTCCAAAAATTCATATGGAACAACAAAAGACCTAGAATAGCCAAAACAATTCTAGGGAATAAAGACAACATGGGAGGGATATCCATGCTGAACTTCAAACTCTACTACAGAGCTATAATAACAAAGACAGAATGGTACCGGCACAAAAACAAATCCGAAGACCAAAGGAATAGAATAGAAGATCCAGAAATAAATCCACAGGCCTACAGCCAGCTGATATTCGACAAAGGAGCCAAAGACATACAATGGAAGAAACACAGCCTCTTCAATCACTGGTGCTGGGAAAACTGG
Organism: Dipodomys spectabilis; assembly: GCF_019054845.1. Taxonomy (NCBI): domain Eukaryota; kingdom Metazoa; phylum Chordata; class Mammalia; order Rodentia; family Heteromyidae; genus Dipodomys; species Dipodomys spectabilis. The sequence goes on along the minus strand of NW_024870916.1, from coordinate 4,437,809 downwards.
GCGGCCATATGGAGAAAACTAAAAGTGGACCCCCGCCTATAACCATGCACCAACATCAACTCAAAATGGATCAAAGACCTTAACATTAAACCTGAATCTCTGAAACTACTGCAGGACAGAGTAGAAGAGACACTTGAACTAATAGGCACAGGAAGGAACTTCCTGAACAGAGTCCCAGGGTCACAACAAATTGGAGAGATACTCGACAAATTGGACTACCTTAAAATAAAAAGCTTCTGCACAGCTAAATCTATCTCAACCAAGCTAGAAAGACAACCAACTAATTGGGAAAAAATATTTACCAGCAATACATCAGACAAGGGGTTATCATCCAGTATATACAGGGAACTCCCAAACCTAACAAACCAAATACTAAATGGGCAAGGGAACTAAAGAGGGACTTCTCAGATGAAGAAATAAAAATGGCAAAGAAACACATGAGGAAAAGTTCATCATCCCTAGTGGTGAAGGAAATGCAAATAAAGACAACCTTGAAATACCAGCTTACCCCAGTCAGAATATCCCACATGCACAAATCAGCCAACAACAAATGCTGGAGGGGATGTGGAGAAAGAGGAACCCTATTACACTGCTGGTGGGAATGTACACTTATACAACCACTTTGGAAAGCAGTCTGGAGGGTCCTTAGAAAGCTAAAGATTGACCTCCTTTATGACCCAGTCATACCACTTCTAGGCATCTACCCTGAACAACAATAACCAATATACAAGGACACTTGCACCTCCTTGTTTATTGCAGCACTGTTCACAATAGCTAAGATATAGAAACAACCCACATGACCCACCACAGATAAATGGATCCAAAAATTGTGTTATCTATACACAATGAAATATTATGCAGCCATTAGAATTGACAAAATAATGGCATTTGCAGGGAAATGGATGGAACTAGAAGGAATCATGTTGAGCGAGGTAAGGCAACAGCAGACAAACAGTACATGGTCTAACAATATTGATTGTTCCTTGCTTACATAGTCCTCCCTCCTCCTTGTCCTCCTGCTCTAGCTCCTTCTCCTCCTCCTCCTCTTCCTACTTCACTTCTATTCTTATTTTTTGGTTGGTTGTGGGGCTTTAGCTTTTTTTTCAAGGCACTGTTCTAATACTTGAACCATACTTCTTTTTCTGGTTTTTTTTTATGGTTAATTTGAGATAAGAGATTCATGGACTTGTCTGCACACGCTGGCTTCTAACTGCATTCCTCAGATCTCAGCCTCCTAAGTAGCTAGGATTACAGTCTTGAGCACTGTTTCCCACTATTACTGTAAATAGGTCTTTAAGAAAAGATTGCTCTACTAAAATCCCAACTTTTAGCTCAGTGCTTATAACTAAAGCACCAGGTTAGGAGAGCAGACTCAGGACACACTCCCTGGACTGACAGACCTAGATCTTCCTCTTAGAACACTCATGCCACAGAACATGGGGAAATGAAGGCATCCATGTCATTAAGGAGATACATGGATTGCACAAGCAGGTCACATGTACATACAACTGGCACTTAGTAGGCACTGTATAAGATTCAGCTGCAATTACTAGTAAAAATAAACAGTATCACATCCACTTGATCTTGTGATATATCTAGTTTGTCACATATTAATTTGTTAAAGTTTTATGTTCGTTTTGCCTGTCCTGGGGCTTGAACTCTGGATCTGGGTGCTGTCCCTGAGCTTTTGTGACAAGACTAGTGCTCTACCACTTGAGCCACAACTCCCTTTTTGGCTTTTTGTGGTTAATCGGAGATAAGAATCTCATGGCCATTCGTGCCTTGGCTAGCTTTGAATCTTAAACCTCAGATCTCAGCCTCCTGAGTAACTAGGATTACAGGAATTCATCACAGGCACCTAGCCCTTTATATAATTTTAACACATTAAAGAATATTTGCCTTGAGCAAAGACACACAAACAAGAAATTCATTCATCGACAATAAATAATTACAGAATGAAAGGTGATTTCAAGGCACTGAAGCTGCTTTTCGTTGGCTTCACCAAGATGTAATCGAAAGGAGTAACTACTGAGAGTTGAACTCTCAATTGAATTAAATTCTAAGTCTATCTGAAGATTTTGGCACCCAACGTTGAATGTAGGGCCTGGGCACTGTCCATAAGTTTTTCAGTTTAAGACTTGAGCCATGGCTCCCCTTGGAGCCTTTTTGGTGGTTGGTTGGAAACGAGAGTCTCATAGACTTTCTGCCATGGGCTGGCTTTGAACTACAATCCTTAGATGTCAGCCTCCTGAATAGCTACGACTATAGGCATGAGCCACTGGTATTTGGCAATTTTACGTTATATTTAAAGAAACTCTTGAAACTCAAAACATTTTACATTTTGTGTAGTTTACATTCACTGTGTATCCATTGGTGGTAATAACCACTGGAATATATATAATGTTACATATATATTTTCTACATTATGGGGATGTGTGTATTTACTTATTATAATTACTACAGATCATTTTCACATCTTGAGTTATTTGATGTTTGCAAAATTGATCACACCAAGCAGTGTCTTAAATAACTCATGCTAATGCAGTCTGATTGTATTTCATGAATGTATTTAAGATTACAACCTCCTAGCAGAAAAATGATAAGTAAAATATGTGAGACCTCTTATTATAAGATCTACAGTAAATTCAGAAACAAGTGACCAGATAATACCAGCAAGAGACAAATTATCTCCATTTCAGCTATCCTAAAGCTGTTCTTAGTCCTGAAGCAAATAGCATTGGTTTACTTACAGTTATTATGGTCCTTTGTGACTTGAAAATTAAGATTCAGTGCTCATAGGACAAGCCCTAAGAACTTGCGTGCTAACCTTGCTGGAAGGAGAATAGGAATAAAGTGGGGAAGTGGTCTGAGTCCAGAAGTCCAATGGAAAGACAATAACTTCTTAAGTGGATGGTTTTATGGTGGTATAGTGGCAGCTTAAAAGTACCAGAGACAACATTGGCTTACCACTGTGCTTCACAAAGTATGGTCTCTTGTATAGGTATTAATGTTGTGGAATAAAGAATCTTCAGTCTGGGATGTAGCTCAGTGGCAAAGTGATTGTCTAGCAAGCACAATGTCCTGGGTTCAATTGCCACTACCAAAAAAGAACAGACCCCAAAAAAGAATCTTCTGTTGGCACTGGTAGTTCACACCTGTAGTCCTACCTACTTAGGAAGCTGAGATCTGAGATCAAGGTTTGAATCATGAGGCTATTATCTTCAATCAACCAGCAGAAAGCTAATAGTAGAGGTGTGGATCGAGTGGTAGAATGTAAAACTTCACAAAAAAGCCAAGGAAGAATGAGAGGACTTGAGTTCAAGCCTCAGTACCAGCACATGTTGGCTCACACCTGTAATCCTAGCTACTCAGGAAGCTGACATCTGAGGATCCAGATTTGAAGCAGGCTGGTCAGAAAAGTCCCTGTGAGATTCTTATCTCCAATTAGACCCTAAAAACTGGAAGTGGAGTTGTGGCTCAAGTGGTAGAATACTAACCTTGAGCACAAAGAGGCCCAGGGACAGTGCTCAGGCTCTATGATCAAGCCCCAAAACAGAAGCAAAAACAAATCTTCAGAAAATTTAAGATAACTCTATCTCTATTAAGCCTGACTGAAAAGTATGTGATCAATGATGAATGACACTAATAACATTTAATAATAAATCTTCTCATGAGGATTTATTCTGTGATGGCACTGTGCTGATCACTGTAAATAAATGATCTCATTCCAACTTCAAAGTAGCCCTTGGAGGTAGGGACTGTGATGTCTCCATTTTACAGATGAGAAAACAAGGCCCAGAAATATGTGTCCAAAATCACAGAGTTAATGGGTGGCAGGATCAGGGCTCAAATCTTGATCTGGGTACAAAGTACATTTTCCCCTTAAGTTGTGGTAAAAATATTAGTTATTTTTCACAATGTGAAAATGTGTAAGTCAGTGACATTTAGCAATTCACAATTTTGTGCTACTATTGCATGATATCTGGAGTATTTTTATTTCCCCTAAAGAAGACCTATTAAGGAGTAATTCTCCAAAATTATATTGTCCTAGCTCCTGGTAGCACTAATCTACTCTGTCCCTACAGATTTGCCTATTCTACAGATATTTTATATCAGTGGAATCATACAATAAATGGCCTTTTATCTCTGGCTTCTTTTAGTTAGTACAGTGTTTGCAAAGTTAGCTTATATCATTGCATGCAATCAAAACCTTTGTCCAACCAGGCTCACTCCTGTAATACTACTCAGAAGGCTGAGATCTGAAGAACACAGTTCAAAGCCAGCCCGGGCAGTAAAGACTATGAGATTCTTATCTCCGATTAACCACCAGAAACCAGGAGTGCCAGTATGGTTCAAACTGGTAGAGCACTAATCTTGAGGGAAAAAAAGCACTCAGACAGAATAACATCTAAGGTTCATAACAGAAGCAGCTGGTGCCTCCTCAACCACACACTAACTGCCAAGTATAGGGCTGTTGAATGGCTAAGTGAATGGGTAACCTTCACAGAAGTGTGGCGGACACAGAACGTGCCCCAAGCTCCAAGGAGTTACAGGATGGCTGTGTCCAATGGGTCTGCAGCCCAGGTCACCTGCTCTCATTTGCAGTGGCTCTGCCTCTGGCCTGCCTCTCCCGAACAGGCCGGGGGTGGGGCAGGGAGGTCCTGTGATATAACAGCCACCCAGCCTGTGTTTGGGCTCTCTAGCACTCAGACTGGGGAAGGGGCGTGTATCTCTGTGCTGATTGGCTGTCTCGTGGCAGTTGGGCGGGCAGTGGTAGTGGCAGCACAGGGAGGGACTAGAATGGGCCTGGCAGGGAGGGTGGAGGCAGGCAGCATGGGTCCTCACCACAGGCTCCCCTGAGCCTTGCTTGCTTGGATTGACCACGGGGCCTGCAGTGGCCTCGGTGGGATAAGGGCACCCTGGGGTGCCCTATGGTCTCCACCTGCACCACAATGCAGGAGAGCTTCGGCTGGGTCGTGGCCAACCGCTTCCACCAGCTGCTGGAGGAAGAGTGGGACCTGTTCAATCTCCACTAGGCTAAGCTCTGGCACCAGCAGCAGCTACAGTGCTGCCTGCACGACCAGGTGGTGATGGCGGCTCCTGGCGGCCTGGGTGGCCAAGTGTGGCCAAGCAAGGCAGCCGCAACCAGTCCGGAACCTCGGTCCCCAGGCTGGGCATGGGCGGCAGCTGCGGGGAGTCCCAGAAGGAGCTCAAGAGCATCCCAGCGCCCGGTGTGCCATGCCCAGACAGCCCTGGCTCAGAGCAGGTAGGAGAGGAAGGGTGTGGGGCACAAGGCCTCCTGGCTGGCATCCTGTACCCTCCACGTGAGCCCGTGGCACTGTGCACAGCAAGGGTGGGCACCCTAGAGGCATTGCAAGGGTCGAGAGCATTCATGGCTGTGAAGGTGGCGCCCCAGGTGGCTCCGGAGTCAGGCAATGTTGGGGGGTCGCGGGGCCTGCCTGCGAAGAAAGAAGTCCAGAGAGGGCTGGTGCTGCCGCCACCACTATCCCAGCCAGTGCATGGTGCGGAAGGGGATCGGCATAAAGGGAAGGTAGTGACCTGGAAAGGGGGAAAAAGTGTGGGGGGGACGGGGACATGGAGAATGCAGGGGGCTGGAGGCGGAGGACAGGGGCAGGGCTGCAGTTCTCCAGTTCTCCAGCTGGCTCTGGCCTGGCAGCACTTGCAATCCTGAATCACCCCTGATTGTGCTAAGATGGCATTCCTAACTCTGTCACCTCCAAGCTTCTAGATGCCTCCTGCCTCATCAGACCACCACCTGGTGCAGGAAGCACTTCCACCTGAACCGCCCTGGCCTAAGGTGCCTGCACCTGTCTCCCCCTTCTTCCCTGATTGCTGAGTGAGGTGTGCTGTTGTCATAAGGTTACATGTGCACTTGTCACTTTTGTGAGTGTTGAGGTTAGTTGTCACTGTTTTGAGTATTGAGGTGAGGTATGCAGTACTCATTGTTCAGACTGTTCTGAGTGTTGAGGTTAGGTCTGTGGTTATCACTGTTCTGATTACTGAGGTTAGATGTATAGTTGTCACTGCTCTGAGTGTTGAAGTTAGGTGTGTGATTGTCAATGTTAGGAGTATTAAGGTTAGGTGTGCGGTTGTCAGGGTTCTGAGTGTTGAGGTAAGGTGTCCAGTTGTCATTGTTGTGAGTACTGAAGTTTGATGTGTAGTCATTGTTTTTGTTAATGTTGAAGTTAAGTGTGTAGTTGTCACTGTCCTGAGTACTGAGGTTATATGGAAGTTGTCACTATTCTGAGTACTAAGGTTAGGTATGTGGTTGTCACTGTTTTGAATATTGATTTTAGGTGTGCATTTGTCACTGTTCTGAATGTTGTGGTTCTGTGTGTAGTTGTCACTGTTCTTAGTATTTTTTTTTTGTCGGTCGTGGGGCTTGAACTCTGGGCCTGGGCGCTGTCCCTCAGCTCTTCAGCTCAAGGTGAGCGCTCTACCACTTGAGCTACAGAACCACTTCCGATTTTCTGGTGGTTTATTGGAGATAGGAGTCTCACGGTCTCTCCTGCCCGGGCTGGCTTTGAACCGCGATCCTCAGATCTCAGCCTCCTGAGTAGCTAGGATTACAGGCGTGAGCCACCAGCGCCCGGCCATTGTTCTTAGTATTGAGGTTAGGTATGTAGCTGTCAATGTTGTGAGTATTGAGATTAGATGTGCAGTTGTCACTGTTCTGAGTGTTGAGATTAGGTGTGTAGTTGTCACTGTTCTGAGTATTGAGGTTAGGTGTGCAGTTGTCACAGTTCTTAGTAGTGAGGGTAGGTGTGAGTTTGCCACTATTCTGATTCTTCTGATATTGATGTTAGGTGTGCAGTTGTCCTTGTTCTGAGTATTGAGGTTAGGTGTGTGGTTGTCACTCTTGTGAGTGTTGAGGTTAGGTGTGGGGTTGTCACTCTTGTGAGTGTTGAGGTTAAGTATTTGTCATTGTTCTGAGTATTGATGTGAGGTGTGCAGTTGTCACTGTTCTCACTGTTCTGAGTGTTGAGGTTAGGTATGTGGTTGTGAATGTTCTGAGTACTGAGGTTAGGTGTGTAGTTGTCATTGTTCATAGTAGTGAGGTTAGGTGTGCAGTTGTCCCTGTTCTGAGTGTTGAGGTTATGTGTGTAGTTGTCACTCTTCTTTCTGTTCTGATTATTGAGGTTAGGTGTATAGTTGTTACTGTTCTGAGTATTGAGGTTAGGTTTGTAGTGTCACTGTTATGAGTAGTGATGTTAGATGTGTAGTTGTCATAATTAGCAGAGCTTATTTGGCCTGTTCCTGGCTTGGTCAATACTTGTGCACTGCTTCTGGGAAACAGAGTCTCATGCCTCTTCTTTTAGGTCTTCTGGAAGCTGAGATGGAATCTAGGTTCGAATCCAGCCTGGCAGTAAAGTCCAGGAGACTCGTACCTCCAATTAACCATGGTGGGTCTGCGGTTCAATAGTGGAGTGTCAACCCTGAGCCAGAAGTCTTGAGAAACAGAGCTCAGGCCTGAGCATGACATGCATGAACACAAACATGTGCATGTGTGCAGACACACACACAAAGTGTGAGTTCCAGCCCTATCAGAAAATTTTAAGAACTGGCACCTTGACTTGTGCAAATCACGACTCTACCTTTATCTGTGTAAAGTCGATTTGCTACATAAGAATCAGAAGTCAGTAAAATAAAGATGCTGAAAAGCAAATGCTATTCCATATGTCAGTAAGTTTATGACCTTATTTGAACAAATGAGATAATGAACTTTTGACCTTACTTTTTCTCAAATTAGACAAATACAAAGTTAAACGAGGCAAGGCTTTTCCATTTATTTACTTATTTATGTATTTTTGGCTGTAATAGTTTGAACTGATGGCCTCATTATTTTTCAGACATAGATGTCTCCCTATGCTTCCTACATAGCTGACATTAGAAGTGTGTGGCATCATGACTTCATATCTAGCTTCTTTTTTTTTTTAAAACAAATGAAAATGTTGTGTCCTTTAGAAGAGTGTGACACTGCAGCTAGTACTGTTAATAAGCTGACTTTTCACTGTTTTCGATTTAAAATTATGTTTTTGTCATTTTTTTCTTATAGTATTGAGGATCAAACATGGGGCCTCAAGCAAGCCAGGCCAGAGGACTTTACCAATGAACTGCAGTCCTACCCTGTTTTGGAAATTTTAAACATTTATGACATTGAATGAAGACCCTTTATTTTTCCTGCTGTCAGAAATGTGAATTTATATGCCCAAATTTAATTACATAAATGCACAATGCTGTTTCTTTTTTCAAAACTTAAGTGCTATAAAACTGGGATGCAGTCTACTTCCTGCTTGACATTGTAATCTAGTGCACTTACCAATTTATCTGCCCATTTAGCATCTAGGCAATCTGGCTTTTGAGATCTATAGTTAAAAATCTTGAGTTAATATTATAGTTAGAATATCATTGTAGTTCTTTTTCAAGTGCATAATAGCAGCAAGCACCTCATTAATTTCCATTTATGTAGTTACTGTACTAAAATTATCTGTAATGAGTTTTAGAGATCTTCACAAACTCCTGTTAGCCCTGTTATGAAGGTCTGTGCTTTTCTATACTCAAATATTTTAAATTTAGTCTGGAGATTGAGTGAATGCTTAACATAGAGAAGTGTCTAGCACTTTGGAATATGCTTTTTGACATACACCAGAAACATTAATCCTCCAGAGTGTGGAAATCAGAAGCTTGCCCGGTGGAAATGGAGGTTTTAATGTAACTAGACTGTTCAAATATGTACAGAAACCTTCAAGCGGCCCTTTGCTCAGTATATTCTCGAACCATCAGAGGCTGTTTCAGCTTACTTTCCTCAGCTTTCAGAGCCTCGGAAACTCTTTGAGCCAAAATTCAACTATTTTATGGGAACTCGTACTGGAAATTTTACTGTATTCTTTTTCTTCTCTAGGCTTGTGTTTAGATCAGTGATCAAAATGCTTATGTCAGTCTTTAATTGGAAAGGGCTGGTGAAATGCAAGGTTTGCATTACCTACTTCAAGCTGCTGTTCCAGCATAGAAAAACAAGGTGGATTCAATTGCAGTCTTGACCTCTTACAACTGATTTCTGGGGCGAAATGTCTGTCACTATTAGCTTTGGTCTTTGGAGATTTAGAGGGAGAATGTAATGTTTGTAATTGTCCTAATAAGTAACCAATTCTATTTAACACTTTTCAGTTTACATACAGAAATGATGGAAGTGACTTTACTATAAAGCATTTTTAATTGATATAGTTAAAATAGGGTAGCAAAAAGAAGGTAGAATAAGCACTGAAGTAATTCTGTAGTTGAATGGATATACTATAATGGTAAAACACAAACGCTTATGGGTTACAAATAGAAAATCTAAAGCAAATTCTTTAATTTTTCAGTTTGTTAACTATATTTATTTATATGGTAGTTCTAGAGCTTGAACCCAAGGCCTAGGCTCTGTCTCTTAGCTTTTTCTTTTTGCTCACGGCTACTGCTCTACTACTTGAAGCCACAGCTCCACTTCTGGTTTTCTTGGAGATAACATAACTTTTATAGCCAGATAGGCTTCGAACTGTGATCCTCAGATCCCGGCCTTATAAGTAGCTAGGACTACAGGAATGAGCCACCAGTACCCAGCTTTACCTTGTTATTTTTTTTCCTTTGGTTGTGGGGCTTGAACTCAGGGCCTGGATTTTGTCCCTGAGATCTTTTGCTCAAGCCTAGCACTCTACCACTGTGAACCTCAGTGTTAATTTCAGTTTTTCTGATGATCAGTTGGAGATAAGAGCCTCATGGATTTCCCATCTAGGCTAGCTTTGAACCATGATCCTCAGATCTCAACCTTCTGAGTAGCTCGGGTTAGAGGTGTGAGCCACCAGTGCCTGGCTCAACTTGTTAACATACTTAGTGACATTCTCCTCTGATTTCAAACACCCCTTCTAATTTTGTTGACCTGATTTGTTTCTGCAATAGAAGTATAATCCTCTGTGAAAATACCATTAAGTGATATTAATTAGATTTAAATATTTATAGATATTATAGAATATTAAAGCCATATCAAAATGAACTTAAATCTTTTGCACAATAGTTGACACTCAAAAGCATTTTATATTAAAGGTAATTATGTAATTTTATGTTTGTGATGTACAAACAGGATTTTTATTTTAAGACCTGATAGTACTTATTTGTGTTAGGCTATAAAGTTTAGTTAGGAAATATTAATGAGAAAAGTGAAAAATGCATGTATTTTTTATATTTTTTTTGCCTGTCCTAGGGCTTGAACTCAGCATCTGGGCACTGTCTCTGAGCTGCTTTTGCTCAAGGCAAGCGTTCTACCACTTGAGCCACAGGACTACTTCTGGCTTTTTCTGTTTGTATAGTACAGGGTTTCATGTGTGCTAGGCAACCACGAAACCACATTCCTAGCTCTATGCCTGTATTTTTAATGTGGATACATGAGAGGAATTCAATGAGATGTACACCCATTATTTGAATAAATTTTAAGGTTTTCTATCTGCACTGTTAATGTGGAGTAATTACTCCTAAGGAAAATCAAAGAACTATAGTAAAAGTTATAAGTAATATTTGAGGAGACCTTTCAAATGTAAGGGGGAAAAAGACAATTTTGGACGACGGTTAAGAAATGACAAAGTTCATAACTTACTTACTAACTTATTAGATGGCTAAAAATATAGGATTTGATTGAACATTCTAATGCATCAGAAGAGAAAAGACTAGAGAGGGCTAGCACATTGTCGTTTTACCTGGATGGTGGATTCTTAAATGGACAAAAAAAGATGCCTTCTTGAGTGAGTTGGAAACTGAATTGAGGTCCATACTAGAGACATTTGGCAAATATATAAATCCCATCAAAGAGCAGGAAAATCTGTTTTAAAATACAATTTTAAGTACAATCTAATGTGTATTTTAAAGTAAAATCTAATGAAATGGTATGTATCTACTTTTCTGGATGAGGTTTAGAACTATGGTTTCATAAAGCTGCTTTTGAAATGTGAAATGTAGTTAATTTATTAAAATGTGTTAATAGAGGTCACCTATAATTAACCAGGTCTGGTGCATGCCTGTGATCTTAACACTCAGGAGTCTTGATATAGAAAGGTTGTGAGTTCCAGGCTAGTCTCAAGCACATGTAATGACCTTATTTCAAAACACAGCAACAACAGAAAGAAAGAAAGAAAAAGATACCTATAATTATATGTTTTATCTTTGGGGGGGGGGGCTGATGGTGGGGTATGAACTCTGGGCCTGGGCACTGACCCTCAGCTCTTCAGCTCAAGGCTAGTGCTCTACCACTTGAAACCACAGCACCACTTCTGGTTTTTTTCTGCTTATGTGGTGCTGAGGAATCAAACCCAGGGCCTCAAGCATGCAAGGCAAGCACTCTACCACTGAGACACCTTCCCAGCCCATATGGTTTATCTTATACTCTCTAAAACTTAAGTGAAGTCACAATACTAATAAGGATTTATTAAAAATAAATAAATTCCAGGAAATAGCATCAGTAAGTTTTCCCCCCTGAAATACCCAAGTTTTTCCAATGGTTTCCCAACTTGTTTTTAGAAAAATGAAATCTTAAGGAACCTACAGAATTTTACCAGTGCTGTCATAGATATTGTGTTTTATCCCTCTGCTTTGGTTTTCTGCTGGCATGCTAGAAGTGGACTCCTAGAAGAGGGGAGCAACAAGGATGGAATGACAGTCTGGGAACAGATGTAATACTTGATAGAGAGCATGGAGATCCTACAGGGAATATTGACTGTCTGAGACCAGAGGCAGGCAGACTATACAGCCAAGAAGTTTTCAGAGTCCTGTAACACATGGAGGCTGAACAACATACTGCTGAATCACGAGCGAGTCATGGAAGACATTACAAAGGAAATTCAAATGTTCATGATATTCAACAAAAATGAACACACAAATTACCAGCTCCTCTGGGACTCAGCAAAGGCAGTACTCAGGGGCAAGTTTATAGCTCTGAGTTCCTATATCAACAAATTGGAGAGATCTGAAACCAACAATTTAATGAGACATCTGAATCTCCTTGAAAAAAAGAGCAGCAAGATAAACCCCAATCCAATAGACAGAAAGAAATAATTAAAATTAAATCAGAATTAGAATCAAAAAAAACTATAGAAAGAATCAACAAAATTGGATGATTGGGTAGGGAGGCGGGGGGAGGCTGGGAAGGGCTGGGAAGGGGAAACAAAGGAGGAGGCTACAATGCTTGATAACAAATGTACTCATTATTTTGCCCTTGTAATTGTAACCCCTCTGTACAGTATTTTCACAATAAAAAATAAATAAAAATTTAAAAAAAAAGAATCAACAAAACAAAGAGTTGGTTCTTCGAAAAACTTAACAAAATTGACAGACCCTTGGAAAATCTTATCAGAAAAAGAAGAGAACACACCCAAATAAATAAACTCAGAGATGAGAATGGAAACATCACCACAGAAACAACCAAGATTCAGGGCATTATAAGGGAATACTTCTCAAAACTTTATGCTAATAAGTTTGAGAACTTGGCAGAAATGGGCCTTTTCCTAGCAAAAACTGACATGCCAAAAGTAAACAAAGATGAGTTAAACCATCTTAACAGGCCTATATCAAGCATTGAAATAGAAACAGCAATAAGAGACTCCCAGCTAAGAAAAGTCCAGGACCAGATGGTTTTACACGGAATTCTACAAGGACTTCAAAGCTGAGCTCACACCAATATTCCTCCAACTCTTCAATGAAATTGAAAGAGTTCATTACTGAACACATTCTATGAAGTCATCATAACCCTCATCCCAAAACCAGGCAGGGATTCTCAAAGAAAGAGAGATATAGACCCATTTCTTTGATGAACATTGATACAAAACTTCTAAAAAAAAATTAGCCAATCGACTTCAACAATTCATCAAAAAAATCATACACCACGAGCAAACAGGATTCAATTCAGGGATGCAAAGTTGGTTCAATATACGCAAATCAAATAATACAATTCATCACATCAACAGGAGCAAGGATAAAAACCACATGGTTATCTCAATAGATGCAGAAAAAGCATTTGACAAGATCCAACATCCCTTTATGATGAAGGTTCTGGAAAAATTAGGAATCCATGGAACATTCCTGAATACAATAAAAGCTGTATATGACAAACCTACAGCCAGCATCATACTTAATAGTGAAAAACTAAAGCCATTACCTCTTATCTCTGGAACAAGACAAGGATGTCCGCTCTCTCCACTTCTCTTCAATCTAGTTTTAGAATGCCTAGCTACAGCAATAAGACAAGATGCAGACATAAAGGGGATCCAAATATGGAAAGAAGAAATAAAACTCTCCCTCTTTGCAGATGACATGATCTTGTATTTAAAGAATCCCACAGACTCCACTCCCAAATTACTCAAGCTGATTCAAATCTTTGGCAAAGTAGCAGGGTATAAAATTAACCCTCAAAAATCAATGGCTTTTCTGTATGTCAACAATGATAAAAGTGTGGATGAAATTCAGAAAGCAACTCCATTCACAATAGCCACACAGAAATTAAAATATCTAGGAATTAACTTATCCAAAGAAGTGAAGGATGATGAAAACTTTAAAAACTTGAAAAAAGAAATCAAAACAGAACTTAGAAAATGGCAAAAACTCCCATGCTCCAGGATGGGAAAGACTAACATCGTGGAAATGGCAATACTTCTCAAGGCTATCTACAAATTCAATGCGATACCTATCAAAATTCCAAAATTCCAACCTCATTCTTCAAGGAAATAGAAGAGGCAATCCAAAAATCCATATGCAACAATAAAAGACCCCAAATAGCAAAAACGATCCTCAACAGAAAGAACACTGCTGGAGGAATATCAATACCAAATTTCAAACTCTACTACAAAGCCAGAGTAATCAAAACAGCTTGGTACTGGCACAAGAGCAGACCTCAGGACCAATGGAATAGAATTGAAAACCTAGAAATGAACCTACAGACCATAGCCATCTAATCTTCGATAAGGGAGCTAAAACAATAGAATGGAATAAAGACAGCCTCTTCAGTAAATGGTGCTGGCAAAATTGATAACTACTTGTAGAAAACTAAAGCTAGATCCTTATATATCACCCTGCACCAGAATCAACTCCAAATGGATCAAAGACCTCAGAGTCAAAGCAGACACTCTGACAACATTACAGGATGGAATAGGAGAAACCCTAGGTCTCCTTGGCTCAGGCCGAAATTTTCTGAATAGAGACCCAGAAACACAACAAATCAAAGAAAGGTTGGACAATTGGGATATTGGGATTCCATGAAGTTGCATAGCTTCTGCATGGCAAAGGACATAGCTAGCAAGATCAATAGAAAGCCTAATGATTGGGAGAAGATCTTCACTAGCCATACAACAGACAAGGTTCTCATATCTAAAATATACTTGGAACTCAAAAAATTAAATCCCCAAACAAGAAATCCTCAAAGAAACAACTGCCCAATAAATAAGTGGGCTAAAGACTTAAAGAGAAACTTCTCTGAAGAAAGAAGGATGGCCAATAGACACATGAAGAAATGCTCAACCTCCCTAGCCATAAAAGAAATGCAAATCAAAACAACATTGAGATACCACCTCACACCAGTTAGAATGGCAAAAATCAAGAACTCTAATAACAACAGATGCTAAAGGGGATGTAGACAGAAGGGAACCTTACTTCATTGTTGGTGGGAGTGTAAACTTGTTCAACCACTATGGAAAGTACTATGGAGGTTCCTCAAAAGACTCCACATAGAGCGCCCCTTTGACCCAGCAATCCCACTTTTGGGCATTTACCCAAATTTTTACAAACAAGACTACACTAAAGCTACCAGCATGACTATGTTTATTGCAGCATTATTTACTATAGCTAAGATATGGAACAAACCCAGTTGCCCCTCAGTAGATGAATGGATCAAGAAAATGTGGTATATATACACAATGGAATTCTATGCCTCCATCAAAAATAATGACATTGCCCATTTGTGAGGAAATGGAAAGACTTGGAAAAAATTATATTAAGTGAAGTAAGCCAGGCCCAAAGAAACATAGGTCCCATGGTTTCCCTTATTTGCAATATCTAGTGTATGTCTAAGTCAAGCAGAAAAGATCAGATAAGGTGATGTTAGGGAAATGAACCCTAAGATATTTATTCAAATATTTTTCTTTCATGAGATTGTTTCTAACACATTTATAAGATTATTTCTTTGTTGCTTTGTATATCCCTCCCCCACATTATAACCCCTGCTTTCACTGTTTTTGATGTGGGTATAATTTGTGGAGGGGAAGGAGAAAAACACATCGTTTAAATAGGGATACAGGTGGACCCATTGCAACAATGAGATGCAAAGTCGAAAACGAACTTTACAACTTTGGCGCGGGGTGTGGGGGAGGATGGGAAGGGATGGAAAGGGGAAACAAAAAGGACGCTACAATGCTTGATAAGAAGTGTACTCATTATCTTGCCCATGTAATTGGAACCCCTCTGTACAGTATTTTCACAATAAAAAAATTAAATTAAATTAAAAAAAGAAGTTTTCACAGGTAAAGTATGTATCACAGTCCTCAACTTGGAGGGTTGGGGAACCAGATGACTTTTCATAACAGCCATAAGCCTTTGTGACCTTTTCATATTATGGGTCTTAGGAATATTTTGCTAGTGTATGCGACAAGTCATAATTATCTTAGATGACACCTGAAAGATCTACGTGTATTTCAGAGATTACCTTATATTAAGATTCAGGACCAGTTGTATAATTAAAACTAAATTGTGGAGCTTGGTGCTGTTGGCTCATGCCTATAAGCTTAGCTACTCTGGAGGCTGAGATCTGAGGATCGCGGTTCAAAGACAGCGTGGGCAGGAAAGTCCTTGAGACTCTTATCTCCAATTAACCACCAGAAAACATTTAGTGATGCTATGGTTCAAATGGTAGAGTGCTAGCCTTGTGCTGAAGAGCTGAGGGACAGCACCCAGGCCCAGAGTTCAAGCCCCATGACCAACAAAAATAAATAAATAATAAATTAACTGTGGACTTGGAAGGTACTTTATTGGTAGAGCATTGGTAGAGCACTTTAGAATGTTCAAGGCCCTAGGATCAGTGTCTAGTACCACTGTAAAGGAAAAAAATAATTTTCTTGTAACTATGAGAAGCACTCAGTGTTTCACACCAGTTAACATAGCAGTTTTGCAAGACACCACTTGAAAAAAAATTAAATTAAGTGAAGTAAGCCAGGCCCAAAGAAACATATGTCCTATGGTTTCCCTTATTTGCAATAACTAGTATATGTCTGAGACAAGCAGAAAAGGTCAGTTAAGTCGATGTTAGGTGAAATGAATCGCAAGATAAGGATTCAAACATTTTTTCTTTCTTGTGATTGTTTCTAACATATTTAT
Source organism: Dipodomys spectabilis (assembly GCF_019054845.1). Taxonomy (NCBI): domain Eukaryota; kingdom Metazoa; phylum Chordata; class Mammalia; order Rodentia; family Heteromyidae; genus Dipodomys; species Dipodomys spectabilis. The sequence continues at coordinate 4,421,408 of NW_024870916.1, read as the reverse complement.
AAGATGATTTCTTTGTTGCTTTCTATGTCCCTCACCCATGGTATAAACCCTGCTTTCATTGTATGTGATGTTGGTATAATTTATGGAGGGAAAGGAAAAAAAAACACAACGTTTAAATAGGGATACAGGTGGACCCATTGCAACAATGAGATGTACAAGACGTTATGTTGAAAAATGAACTTTACAACTTTGGCCGGAGGGGTGGGAGGTTTGAGAGATGGGAAGGGATGGGAAAGGGAAACAAAAGAGGAGGCAACAATGCTTGACAAGAAATGTACTCATTACCTTGCCCATGTATTTGTAACCCCTCTGCACGGTATTTACACAAGAAAAAATTTTAAAAAGCTGTGTGTGGTGGTAGATGCCTGTCAGCTATGTGGGAAGCATAAATATGGGGTCCAAGCTGGCCTAAACAAAAGCAAGTATACAAAAGTAACAAAATAGCTGGACGTTAATGGCTCATATCTGTAATACTAGCTACCCAGAAGGCTAAGATCTGAGGATCACATTTTGAAGTCAGCCCAGGCAGTAAAATCCATAATATTTTTTTCTCCAAGTAGCCAGACTAGAGGTGTGGCCTAATAGAGAAGCAGCTGTAAACAAAAAATGGTAAGTAAAAGCTCAAGCTCCTGAGTGTAAGCACCAATACTGACACCAGAAAAAAATTAAGTAAATAATCGAAAGGGACTGGAGGCATGGTTCAAGTAGAGTTCTTTGTAGCAAGGATACAGCCCTTAAATTAAGCGCCAGTACAGCAAAACAAAACAAAACCAAAACAGATGAGTGTATTGGATTCTTTAAAAATTTACTTGAGTTTTAGACTAAGGAGCTAATTTTAGAATAGGGATATAATTAGGTTTTGATTTAGCATTATGAATTCAGACTCTTAAGCAGATTAAAACAGATTCTTAATCATGAGACATGTGAAGAAAAGTCTAATATGATGCATGGTACCAATCTCTGGAAAGTTGTCTGGTGTGAAGTACGGCATAGGGCTGGTTCATTCTACCATGTTTCCTGAATCAGAGCAGAGACTTCTACAAAGGTAGCTACTATTTATCTCATGCCTCCTGTTAGCAAGATAGTTCTTTGTCTAGGGAGTCAAGGTTCTCAAAGTGTTTTGACTTCCTGACTACCAAATTCATTTAGGACCTTGTCCTAAACAATGTCTTAGCCAAAGAACATGGCTTTGTAAGACTGGAGTGAGAAACCTGTTTCTGCCAAGGGCCATTTGGATATTTATAACCTGTCATGTACCAAATGATTTTTTCAGGTCTTATATGGCCCATGAGTCAAATGTGCCTCACATTTGCTAGAGTTGATTACAATTAAGCAAATAAAGCACATGTAGCAGAGAGCAGCTAATTTGAAGGGGTGTGCATGTGGTCACCAACTAGAAGGGACACATAAAACAGCAATCCACAACCTGGTGGATCTGTCACAAGGTTGGAGAAAGTTCTGGAAAAGCTAACTTTATTTTTTATTTTTTGGTGATTATTTCAAATGTTCTCCATAATGGCCACTTATATATGAAAAGCCTCATGGATCAGAACTACATTTTTGAAAGGTTAATGTATTTTTTCTCTATTCAGACTTTTATTCTATGGAAAAAAAATGAAATTTTTGTTCAAAGGCAGAAACCCATATTGCCATGAATTTTTAAAAAGTACAGAACTTTAAAAAGTATAATTGGGGCTGGGGGTTTAGCCCAGCAGAAGGGCGCCCGCCCAGTGGGCACAAGGCCTTGGGTTCCATCCTCAGCCCTGGGTGGGAAAAAAAGTATAATTGAACATGTCGGCTTTTGAATACAATGCATCTTGATCACTGTCACACCTTTCATCATTTCCGTATTTTCCAACCCCTCCCCGCTACCTTTTTTTTTTTGTTTTAATAATAAGTATGGTAGCCTTGAAAAGGATAGATTTTTGTGACATGAAAATCTGTGAAGTGAAATAACATATGTAATGGTAAGGGCCTAGGGATATGAGACAATGGAGTGACCTTTATTTTTTTTCTTTTAAAATAATTTGATTGATAAAAATATTGCAAGGGGGGGGGACCAAGATGGCGACGGAGCAGTAGGGAAACGCCACAGCTCTCTCCAACTAAAAAGAGAGTTCGAGTTCCAACGCTTAATCTCCCCAAGAGACCGATAACAACAAAAAGACGAACACTCAGAGAAAAACCAGAGGTGGAAAATAACAAAAAAAGAAAGAGAGGAAAAGAAGAATTTCAGAAAAGAGAAGAGCGAAGACCCCTCCCCCAACCTTTACTGGCAGCGCGGTAGTGCGCCAAGCCGCCGGCCAGTCGGCCCGGCGGGGGCTGCCGGAGCCCCAGAGACACAGGGGGCTGCTTGCAGATCACCAGGTACTGGATTGCAGAACAGCGGATCGCCAGGAACAGAGAAACCTACCAGCCGGGAGTCTCCACGAGGATACCACCCCCACCACCCACTCTCCACCGGAGCGGAGAGGCTCCATCCCGCCAAAGCCTCCCGGCACCAGCAGCGTGACAAAGGGACCTGTCGGCAGACCACCCGCCCAATAGCGATCACAACGACACGGTGGGTGCCGCCCAACCCAGCCCGCAACCACCCCAACTGAACTCGGATTGCAACAACAACTGACGACCTACACCACACAGAAACAACCAGCTCCAGGGTGCGTAGCCCACAAGGGACAGTGTATCCCTCAAGGGAGACCAGAGCTGGAGGGAATCCCCAGACCCTGACCTAGACTCCCTACCCCAACACCCGGACCACAGGACCCACTAAAACTGGGAACTGTTCGAGAGCTCCACCAGCCGGTGGAGCACAATCTGCTGGCCAGGTCAGAGCAAGAGTGCCCCTGGAAGGGAGCTTAAATGCCCAAGCCAGGAACAGCGCCCCTGGGTCAAGACTACCAACAGTAGAAGAAATTTGAACTGTGTCCTCTAGGCTGCATAACCTAGGTGTTATACACATCAGCACAGGCCTAACAAGCGCGCTCCAGGCTGGGGCCGGAACCAGGCCCGGGGATCCAGTGCCTGAACAACACAACCAACTCCTCCCAACTGAAGTAAAAAGCTGAGCATACACCTCAACAGAGGGGAGAAAACCAGGAAACAACACTCCCCGAGAAGCACGCCTGTGACAACAAAAGACGTGGAGGCTCAGGACAAGAGAAGCCCAAACCCCACCAAAACTCCACCCATATACCTTAGGCTGGGAATTGGACAACACAGGCTGCCAGCACCTGATAGTAAGCAGGAGCTCAGGCTGATAAGGCGGCTCAGCAATAGAGTGATAGTCTTGGATGAATGAGGCCCTGGATCTGATTCCTCAGCATCACAAAAGCAAAAAGGGTCAGAAGTGGTGCTGTGGCTCAAATGGTAGGGTGCCAGCCTTGAGCTGAAGAGCTGAGCTGAGAGACAGCACCCAAACCTAGAGTTCAAGCCCACAACCAGCCCAAAACAAACAAACAAAAACACATCAGGAGCCCATAGCAGACTCCGTTATTTGGGAGAGTGCATCCAGAGCATCTGATCTTCCCAAGAGCACCCGTAGGAGCAAACATAAGCAGTCTAGGCTGCTCAACCCTTCCAAAGGCGGGAATTGCCAGCAATCTATAGCAGAGAGCCAAGAATTCTAAGTAGGTCAGAACAGCAGCTGGAAATAGGCTCCCAACAGAACCCAGATCAGGCACAGACTCTCTCTACCAATACAGAATCAGCAACCAAGCAAAGACAGACACACCAGAACAAAAATGCAGAGCAGTCTCCTGAACTCCCATGCGAAAATCACAGAGAAAAATCACAAGGTTTACCACCACCCAGGACAGCAAGCTCACCCCAAAAGCCAGCAGCCACGCAGGGGAGAGCCCCAGTAGGAGCAAAGCAGAAATGGAAGACAAAAGCTATATCCAAGGGGTGCTGGAGGCAATGACTCAAGAAATAAAGCGAGAAATTGATCAGAAATTGAAAGAGCACAAGGATGAACTATCAAAAGAGATACAGGATATCAAACAAGAGTTGGATGCAAAAATAGAAGCTGCACAAACCTCAGTAAGAAGTGAGATAAACGCCAAATTAGAGGTCATGCATACTGATCTCACCTCATGGAGAGGTGAGATCAGTACTCTGAGAACCAACATTGAATCCATAAAGGGATCCATTTCCTCCATGCAAACCACAATAGAAGCCACGGTCAACAGAGTGAATGAAATGGAAGGTAGAGTGTCAGATACAGAAGACAGAATACACCAACTGGACCAAAAAGTGACAGATATGGAAAAATCACTCAAATTAAACCAAAGGGAAATTCAAGAGCAAGCAGATAATGCTAAAAACTTTAACCTTCGCATAATCGGAGTGGACTAAGGTGAGGAATTCCAGAGCAAGGGAATGCAATACCTACTTAACAAGATAATCAATGAAAATTTTCCCCACCTCAAAAACGACCATCTTAACTACATCACAAAAGCTTATAGAACACCCAACAAGCAAGATCCCAGGAGAAACACTTCTAGACACATTATAGTAAAAATGATAGATCTGAATAATAAGGAAACAATCCTGCATGCAGCAAAAATGAAGAAGGAGCTATACTACAACGGGAAAAAAATTAGAATCACTGCAGATCTCTCCACACAAACAATGAATGCAAGAAAAGCCTGGGAAAGCACCATACGAGCCCTGAGAGCCAATAACTGCCAACCTAGACTGATATACCTGGCAAAGCTAGCATTCACATTCGATGGAGAACTGAAAACTTTTAATAGCAAAGAAAAACTAAATGAATACATAAACATTAAGCCAGCATTACAAAGAATTCTAAGAGGGGGGACACAACCTGAAGAAAGCAACCAGGAACTGGGACCTGCCCCAAACAGGCATTACTCAAAGTCTAACTGAGCAAGCACAGGAGGAAAGGAAAGAAGAAAAACTTAGGAAAACGGAATGGCAGGGACAACAATGCATCTCTCTATACTTTCTCTTAATATAAATGGGCTGAATTCGCCAATTAAAAGAAAACGAACTGAGGACTGGATCAGAAAACAAGACCCATCCATCTGTTGCCTTCAGAAGACCCACCTCTCAGCCAAACATACAAACTCAGAGTGAAAGGGTGGAAAAGGATCTACCAATCAAATGCCCCCAGTAAGAAAGCAGGTGTAGCTATCCTGATATCTGACAAAATAAAATTTTCATTAAAATCAGTACAGAAAGACAAGGACGGACACTACATATTAATAAAGGGAACAATCCAGGAGGCAGATATAACCATCATCAACTTATATGCCCCAAATATTGGTGCACCCAGATATGTCAAACAAATGCTCTCAAACTTACAGAATAAAATAGATCTCAATATGATAATACTAGGAGACTTTAACAAGCCACTCTCACCAAAGGACAGGTCTACCAACCAAAGGATTGGCAAAGAAGCTACCGAATTAAGTGAGGCCATACTTCAAGCGGAATTAACTGACATCTACCAAGTATTTCACCCTAAAACAACACAGTACACATTCTTCTCAGCAGCTCATGGAACTTTCTCCAAAATAGACCATATCATAGTTCATGCAAGGAACTTAAGCAAATACAAAGGGATTGACACAATCCCCTGTATCCTATCTGACCACAGTGGAATCAAGCTAGCTCTCAATAACAAAGCATACCGCAGAAATTTCTCTAATACATGGAAATTGAACAGCACACACCTTAACAATGCCTGGGTAGCAGAAGAGATCAGAGAAGAAATAAAGCATTTCCTCCAAGTCAATGAAAATGAAAACACCTCACAAAGAAACTTGTGGGACACAGCAAAAGCAGTCCTGAGGGGCAAATTTATTGCCCTCAGTGCCCACATCAAGAGAATGGACACAGACCAAGTAAATAATCTCATGTTGCACCTAAAACAGCTAGAAAAACAAGAAAAAATGGGACCTAAAGCTACTAGACGAAGCCAGATAACCAAATTAAGAGCAGAGATTAACCAATTAGAAAATCAGAAAACCATAACCAAAATAAACCAAACAAAAAGCTGGTTCTTTGAAAAAATAAACAAAATTGATGGCCGGTTGGCAGGATTAATTAAAAAAGAAGAGAGGAAACCCATATTAATAGGATTAGGGATGCCACCAGAAACATCACAACACCTACCCAAGATATCCAAACAATTCTAACAGACTACTTTCAAAAGCTATACTCTCTAAAGGAAGAAAATCTGGCAGAAATGGATGCATTTTTAGAGAAATACAAGTTGCCCAAACTGAGCAAAGAAGAAGTTAACCAATTAAATAAGCCAATATCCTATAATGAGATACAGGAAGCTATCAAAAGTCTTCCAACAAAAAAAAGCCCAGGACCAGATGGATTCACAGCAGAATTCTATAAGACCTTCAAACAAGAACTAATACCCATACTCCTCAAGCTCTTCAGAGAAACAGAGAAGGAGGGAGCTATCCCAAACTCATTCTACAAAGCCAATATCACACTCATCCCGAAACCAGGCAAAGACCCAACCAAAAAGGAGAATTACAGGCCAATTTCCTTGATGAACACAGATGCAAGGATCCTTAACAAGATTCTAGCTACAGAATCCAGAAACACATAAAAAAAAAACAATACACTATGATCAGGTATGCTTCATCCCAGAGACACAGGGATGGTTTAACATACGTAAGTCAATAAATGTAATCCAACGTATTAACAGACCCAAGGACAAGAATCACATGATTATCACCACAGATGCATAAAAGGCCTTCGATAAAATTCAACATTCATTCATGCTAAAAGCTGTGGAGAAAATCGGAATAGAAGGAACATTTCTACAAACAATAAAAGCCATTTATGACAGACCAATAGCCAATATTATACTTAATGGGGAAAAGCTACAACCAATCCTCCTAAAATCAGGGACAAGGCAAGGATGCCCACTGTCTCCACTCCTCTTCAACATAGTCCTAGAACCCTTAGCCAGGGCAATAAGGCAAGAAAAAGACATTAAAGAGATCCACATAGGGAAAGAAGAAGTTAAACTATCCCTTTTTGCAGACGACATGATACTATACCTCCACGATCCCAAAAACTCCATCCCCAAACTTTTAGAAATCATAAGTCACTTCAGCAAAATAGCAGGATACAAAATAAACCCACAAAAATCAGTTGCCTTCCTATACACTGATAACGTACAGGAAGAGAGGGAAATAAAGGGATCAACCCCATTCACAATAACCTCCCAAAAAATAAAATATTTAGGAATTAACCTAACCAAAGATGTAAAAGAACTATTTAATGAGAACTATAAAAAGTTAAAGAAGGAAATTGCAGAAGACATTAGGAAATGGAAAGACCTCCCATGCTCCTGGATAGGCCGACTTAATATAGTAAAGATGGTAATACTTCCAAAACTAATATACAAATTCAATGCAATTCCTATTAAAATCCCAATGACGTACATCACTGAAATACAGAAAACAGTCCAAAAATTTATATGGAACAACAAAAGACCTAGAATAGCCAAAACAATTCTAGGGGATAAAGACAATATGGGAGGGCTATCCATGCCGAACTTCAAACTCTACTACAGAGGTATAATAACAAAGACAGCATGGTACTGGCACAAAAACAGACCCGAAGACCAATGGAACAGAATAGAAGATCCAGAAATAAATCCACAGGCCTACAGCCAGCTGATATTCGACAAAGGAGCCAAAGACATACAATGGAAGAAACACAGCCTCTTCAACCGCTGGTGCTGGGAAAACTGGGCAGCCACATGCAGAAAACTAAAAATGGACCCCAGCCTATCACCATGCACCAACATCAACTCAAAATGGATTAAAGACCTTAACATTAAACCTGAATCTCTGAAACTACTTCAGGACAGAGTAGGAGAGACACTTGAACTAATAGGCACAGGAAGGAACTTCCTGAACAGAGTCCCAGGGTCACAACAAGTTGGATTGAGACTCGACAAATGGGACTACCTTAAAATAAAAAGCTTCTGCACAGCTAAATCTATCGCAACTAAGCTAGAAAGACAACCAATGAATTGGGAAAAAATATTTACCAGCAATATATCAGACAAGGGGTTAACATCCTGTATATACAGGGAGCTCAAGAAACTAATCCCTCCCAAACCTAACAAACCAATTACTAAATGGGCAAGGGAACTAAAGAGGGACTTCTCAAATGAAGAAATAAAAATGGCAAAGGAACACATGAGGAAATGTTCATCATCCCTGGTGGTGAAGGAAATGCAAATAAAGACAACCCTGAGATACCACCTTACCCCAGTCAGAATGTCCCACATCCACAAATCAGCCAACGACACATGCTGGAGGGGATGTGGAGAAAGAGGAACCCTATTACACTGCTGGTGGGAATGTACACTTATACAACCACTTTGGAAAGCAGTCTGGAGGGTCCTTAGAAAGCTAAAGATTGACCTCCCTTACGACCCAGTCATACCACTTCTAGGCATCTACCCTGAACAACAGGAACCATTATACAAGGACACGTGCACCTCCATGTTTATTGCAGCACTGTTCGCAATAGCTAGGATACGGAAACAACCTAGATGCCCCACCACAGATGAATGGATCCAAAAATTGTGGTATCTATACACAATGGAATATTATGCAGCCATTAGAAATGACAAAATAATGGCATTTGCGGGGAAATGGATGGAGCTAGAAGGAATCATGTTGAGCGAGGTAAGCCAAGAACGAAGAGACAAACGGTACATGGTCTCCCTGATAAGTGGATGCTAAATCCAAAATGTTATGTGATACGACAAAACTAACAGGACTTAAGAAACAAAGAACTCCCACTCATCTGGTTGAACCACTACTAAATATCCCCATGCTGCTGATCACAAATATGGTATATAACATGTGAACACTGTTATATATTACAGACTGTGATAGACAATTTGCTCCAGGAAAGTTAGAATGAACTTGTGACTTTGAAATTATGTAATCACTTAATCACAATCTAAAAAAAAAAAAAAAGAACCTCGGGGAAGGGAAGGAGGGAGGGGATGGTAGGGGGAAAACAATGGAGAGGGTAACAATGTTCAAGAGGAAGTGTACTCATTACCTCACTCATGTAACTGTAACCCTCTGTATAGTATCTTTACAATAAAAAAATATTGCAAGAATTATATAAAATATTCTTTTATACTCTTCATCTGGATTCCCTAAATATCAACTTGTTCATATATTTGCTTTATCATTCTCTCCTTTTCTACATACATACTTTTCTCTTTCTCATTTGAAAGTACGATGTGTATGTTTCTTCATCTTTAAATACTTTATTTATTAGTCAAAAACCATGACACAATTGTTAATATTAATATAGCACTGTTACCTAATGTTTGAAATTATCCAATTTGCATTCAAATTTCATGAAGTGCTCTACCTTCTTTAATCAGGAATAGAGTGTAGACCAGTTCTTTTTGTAGCACACACCATGGTTTATGTTTGTCTGATTTTTTTTTCCTGGAGGAACACTGCCATTTACATTTGGTAGGAGTACCAGAAGTGGTGTCCTGTCAATGAGTCATGTGACAAATATGTAGGGAAATATCACTTTTTTTTTTTCTTGTCTTGGGCCTTGAAATTGTTCTGGGCACAGCTGTTCCTGAGCTTTTCTGCCCAAGGCTAGTGCTGTACTACATTGAGCAACAGCACCACCTCTAGTTTTCTGGTGGTTAATTGGAAATAAATGTCTCATGGACTTTCCTGAGCAGGCTGATTTTGAACTGCAAGTCTCAGATCTCAGCCTCCTGAGTAGCTAGGATTACAGGTGTAAGCCACTGGCACCCAGCTCAGGATCCTTGATCCATTTGTTATTTTTCTGCCTTTTGTGTTTGAGTTTGTCAAATATTAAACTTCGTGAGTTCAAGATTATCTAATTTTTATCAGGTTTTAAAATACAGAAGACCTGGTATGGTGGTTTACACCTGTTGTCCTAGTAATTATGAGGCTGAAGCAAGATAATTTCAAGTTCATATCCTGGGTTAGATTAGGAAGACCACGTTTCAAAAAAAAAGTAAACCCAAAAGAACAACAAAAATTTTTTAACAAAAGAAAGGGGAAAAGGTATATGGAATAGATACTGTTTTCAAGCATTACAGTGTACCAGAACACAGGGTGTTTTTAGGCTTGGTTTCTATCATTAATGTATTTGAGAAGACTTTGGTGTTTTGTTGTTATCTGATCTAGATTTCTATAAATGTAGGACTGATTTTTCCTGATGTAACTTTCCATATATGTATTTGCTGTTCAAGTTTTGGGTAGAATTTTTTTTTTAAGATTTCTGTTTTACAAAAGACCTAGAATAGCCAAAGCAATTACAGGTAAAAGAAACAACACAGGACAGATCACGATACCAGATTTCATGCTCTACTACAGAGCCATAATAACAAAGACAGCTTAGTACTGGCAAAGAAACAGACCCGAAGACCAATGGAACAGATTAGAAAATTAAAATCACATACCTACAGTCAGCTGATATCTGACGAAGGAGCCAAAGGTATACTGTGGAAAACTATTGGTGCTAGGAAAACTGGGTGGACACATGCAGAAAACTAAAAGTAGACCCTAACCTGTCTCCATGCACTAGCATCAACTCAAAATGGACTGTAGGACAGAGTGAGAGAGGCAATTGTACTTGCAGGCACAGGCAGGAACTTCCTGAACAGATTCTCAGGATCACAACAAATTGGAGAGATACTTGACAAATGGGACTACCTTAAAATAAAAAGTTTCTGCATAGATAAAGAAATAGCAACCAAACTAGAAAGACAGCCAACTAATTGGGAAAAAATTATTTACCAGCAATATATCAGAGAAAGTATTCATTATATACAGGGAACTTAAGAAACTATCCCCTCCCAAATCTAACCAATGATTAAATGGGAAAGCAGCTAAAGAGAGACTTCTCAGAAGAGATAAAAATGGCAAAGAAACAAATGAGGAAATGTTCACCACCTTACCCTAATTAGAATGGCCTACATCCTAAATTCAGTCAACGACAAATGCTGGCGGGGATATGGAGAAAGAAGAACCCTACTGCATTACTGGTGTGAATGTACACTAATACAACCACTTTGGAAAGCAGACTGGAGGGTCCTTAGAAAGCTAAATATAGACCTCCCATATGACCCAGCCATACCACTCCTAGGCATCTACCCTGAGCAACAAGAACCAGGATACAAGGACACTTGCTCCTCCATGTTTATTGCAGCACTGTTCACAATAGCCAAGATATGGAAACAACTCAGATGCCCCACTACAGGTGAATGGATCAAAAAATTGTAGTACCTATATACAATGAAATATGCAGCCATTAGAAAGGACAAAATAATGGCATTCACAGGGAAATGGATAGAATTAGAACAAATAATTTCGAACAGGGTAAGCCAAGATCAAAGAGACAAATTGCAAATGGCTCCCTGATATATGGATGTTAAATCCAAAATGCAAGGATATAACAAAATAAACAGGACTCAAGAAACAACGGACCTCTACTTAATTTGTCATATCATTTCTAAATGACTCCATGTTCTTGATCATATATATATTATATATATATATGCCATATATATGTGCACATCTGAGGGAAGCTACGAGGAGGACACAGAATCAGAGGGTAATGGGAATATACACGATAGCGGGCCCATCAGCTACACCTGACATTGATGAAAATGAACTAAGCAACTCAAGGGCAGCAATGGGAAGGAGGGAATGAGAGGGAAAGAGGGACTAGCTTACACTAAACAAAAGGAAAGAAAGGTACATATCACCCGATTTGGAAGAAATGGTTGTATTGTCAAAGCTTATAGAATTCACAAACTTTTTAGACCATGATAATGACAATTTTGCATTGTGAAGGTTAAAATGTGTATATGATCTTAACTAAATATTATTATTCCACAATAGTGTGAAATTTGTGAATTTTATTTAATCACTTAATCTCAATTAAAACTATTTAAAAAATTATTACCCTTTGGACTATATTCTAGCAATTCATAATGTGATATGATTTTTTCTGTATTTCTATATCCAGTCCAATTTCCATAAGGGATTTTGATATGTTAAAAATAATTTCTTTTTTCTCAAAATTATATTAAATGCTAATAAAGAAAACTGGAAAAGAATAGAATTTAAAATCAGAAAAAAATATTTCTGTTTTAAAATTGGTTTGGATTTGTTAGAGGGTAGAAAAGCCAATGTAGAGAATTTATTTAGAATTGTGTTTTATATGAAAAACAAAATTAATCATCAGTACTTTGGCATTTCTTTTCAAGAAAAGAAAACTTGTAAATGGGATCTTTTTTTTTTTTTATTCTATTGTGGAAAGCATGGCTTTTCTTAGCCATGAGAAAATGGTAGTATAATGTTACTGGTGCAAGTATTGAAGCTATTAATGCTCTGAATTTCTTGATTTCATGATCCCTTTTTGTTTTGGTCAGTCATGGGGCTTGAACTCAGGGTTTGGACCCTCTCTGTGAGCTTCTTTGTTCAAGGCTAGTGCTCTACCATTTTGAGCCACAGCCTACTTCCAGTTTTCTGGTGGTTCATTGGAGATAGTGTCTCATAGACTTTCCCCTCTGGGCTGGCTTTGAACTGTGCTCCTCAGATCTCAGCCTCCTGAGTAGCTAGGATTACAGGTGTGAGCTACTGGTGCCTGGGCAGGATCTCTTTTAAATAAATAATTTGATTTTATTGCAAATGTTTTGAAAAGCTTTTACAAATAAAAAAAGTCAATAAACAAGGGTTAAAATGATTAAAAAGATGTAGTCCTTTAGAACTACATCTTAGGAAATTATACTCTAGTAGAAAAAAGTAGGTTCTCAGAAAGCAGGTCTATGGGCAGAAGGGAAAGTGGGCAGGTGATTACACACCAGAGCCTGAGGGTGTACCACACCATCCAGGAGACTGGATGTGGCCAAACACAGGAAGAGGCTTGGGTTCTCTTATCTTATTGCATTGTCACCTTTTCCTAGACCAGTGGACAGGTTTGATCGAGACAGGCCACTGAGAGGACGTGGAGGCCCAAGAGGGGTCATGTGAAGCAGAGGCAGAGGTGGTCCTGGGAACAGAGTTTTTGATGCATTTGACCAGAGAGGGAAATGAGATTTTGAAATATACAGTGGGAATGATAAAATGTAAGTCACTTTATAAATGCTATTTTCCACATAAGTTTCAGTAATATATGAATCTGTTAATTATGTATTAGTATTTAACCAACTTCATATCAGTACGGTATTACTCTGTGAAAGGATGATCCTGGGACAACTTTTATGGTCCACTTTTTCTGATGTAGAAATTGACTAGAGCATCAATTGTAGGTTAAAGGATTACTCTTCATTTCTCTAGAGCTATTAGAATTGAAGACAGCATGTGTGGATATGGATCTGTTACCTGGGGATTAGGTAAAGGCTCTAGGTAAGGCGTGAATTTGTGTCCTCTGAAAGCCTATGAGGAAGTGGAAATCTATGTACTTTTATTTGCTTATATTGAGACTTGTGATAGTTGAATTATGCTTTATGATTATATATCCCTAAGCAGAGGCTGATTTGGAGCTTTGATTTACTGAGATATTTTTTTTTGGTAGAAGTACCTAGGTGAAAACTTTTTGTTGTTGTTGTTGGTGGTGGTGGTGCTGGTGGTGGTCATGGGACTTGAACTTCGGGCCTGGGTGCTATCCCTCAGCTCTTCAGTTGAAGGCTAGCTCTCTACCACTTGAGCCACAGCGCCACTTCCAGTTTTTAGTGGTTTACTGGAGATAAGAGTCTCATGGACATTCCTGCCCGGGCTCTCTTTGAACGACAATCCTCAGATCTCAGCCTCCTGAGAAGCTAGGATTACAGGCCTGAGCCACGCGTGCCCAGCTTCTAGGTAATAACTTTTTAAAACAAGTTTGTTCTGTTGCATTTAGATTTGAAACTGCTTTTAAAGATTTTTTAATTTTATATTAGCTAAATGATTTGTGACAGATGTCTACATACTTGCTGATGCCCTAACAAGTATATGGCATAGCATATTTATGTATGTCTGAAGAAGCTTTCTAAATACCCACATATTATATACTTTTCTGAGACTTTTCAGAGTTTTTTAGCTTCTTGGTATTGCATCTTACTTTATAGTCATTTGTAGATGTGGGTTGCAGCTGCAAGAGAAGTTTCTCTGTATTTTGCTCCTGTTAGACATTTCTCTACGACTTCATGATACTTTAGATCTTTGCCTAGATCTAGATTCTGCTAGAGTAGGTATGTGTTTGGTTTTACAGTAGTGTTGGCCTTCATGGTGTCTGCTGAGCAAGTGAAAGGATATACTGTAGGGCAAGGCATGATGTAGAGCAAGAAACTGTGTAAGACCACCTTTCAATAAATTAAGAAAACTTGATGAATCTCTACTTCCATTTTTCTTCTTTTATAGAATCTAAGCTTTTTATGCAATCTTGTTTTTATTTGTTGTTAGTATTATTCTGGAGAAAGTTCCAGGGTGACCTGGAGTTCTCTGTGTCCTAGGCTGGCCTCTAACTTGTGAGCCTGCTACAGCCACCTCCCAAATGCTAGTGCTCCACTATGTTCCACTATGCCAGACAGAACTTTTTTCCTTGAGTATTTGTTCTAAAAGACAAATGTATAAAACAATAATGCCAAAAGTAAAATCAGGTTTACTACCATTCTCTTCTATGGGACCTGAACAGAAACTTTTTGAGTGGTTGCTCAATCTGAAATTCCATAGTTTCAATGATCTTTTGTTTTACTTCAATTATATGCATGTATGTATGTATGTGTGTGTGTGTGTGTGTGTGTGTGTGTGTATATATATATGTATATACACATAATATCTATATGTGTGTATGTAGAGGTGGCTGTGCCACTTGTGAGGATTCCAAGAGTGGTGTTAGAAAGACATGTCTTGTGGCATTCATTTTGGGTTTGTTTGTGACAGGAATTTAGGTGTGATAGTTTATAAATAAGTCTTAGAGTAAGATACTTTAGTGTGTGCAGGATCTGGGGCTTGAACTTAGGGCCTGGGTACTGACCCTGAGTTTTTGTGCCTAAGACTAGCACTCTACTTGAGCCATGTATGTCTCACTTCTGGCTTTTTGGAGATAAGAGTCTCACTGATTTTCCTGCCCAGCCTGGCTTTGAACCACAATCCTCAGATCTTAGCCTCCTAAGTAGCTAAGATTACAGGTATAAGCCATCAACATCAGGTAAGACTCACTTTTTGTTATTGTGGTTGTAGATGTGGTTGTTGTTTAATTGTTTCTGTAGTTTTCAGAGCTGAGGTCTGAATTTAAATTTTTGCACTTGCCAGGCAAGTTTACTTTCATTGAGCTAAGTTCCCAGCCCCTCCTGTTTTTTTTTTAATCAGCTGATGTGCAGTAAGTGCTGTCATGTGAACTTTGGATCTGTGAGGAAGTGAAGGAGAAGTGATGTGCAGTGCATCCCTTGCTCATGCCGAACACACTGGCAGCAGTGACTAGAATGAAGGACAGACTCACGTGACTGAGTAGTTCTGACAGTTTTGAGTTTCCTTGGTATGGAGTGTCATCAATATCATTTAAAAAATAGTATTTTGATAAAAGCATAATAGACAATCACACATGAGTTTTCAATAATACTGCCTTAGAGTTTATACTGTTGAGAGCAGGTAATTGTATGTTATCAGGTAACAGTTGATGAAACTCCATCCACTGTTAGAGATTTGTGTTCAGTGTGAAGGCTGACTACATTTGAGGAAGGTCCTAAAAGCCTTGAAATGTTCAACAGCATTTTTGGAGCATAGTCACACACACAAATAGGCATGCTTTTCTCTAGGATAACAAGTCAAAGTATAGACAGAGTCTCTAGGGCTGTTTCTTGTAATGAACTTAGCATTGTCAGTTTGCTTTCAGCAGAACATTATTTGTCAAAACAAGTTGTTGCTCATCTTGAAATAAGCTTTGTAGATTTGATCACATGGTTCAATAAGCTGGGACTACAACATGAATTTTGAATTTATTCATAAAATAATTTGGGTCAACACAAAGGGTAGATCTGTGATTTTTCCCCTCTGTAAAATCAGTTCACTGCCCAAGTTTAACAAATGATGATTTTTATAGTCTCAGGTGTTTATATTTCCCTTTTTCTTTTTCCCCACATCTTTTTAGTCATTAATTGCCAAACAGTACAAACTGTAAGCCTAAAGGGTTTTATTGTGTGTGTGTGCCGGTCCTGGAGCTTGGGCTCTGGGCATGGCCTCTGTGCCCTGAGCTTTTGTACTTGAGGTTCGTGCTATTCTGTTTGAAGCAAGCCACAGCTCCACTTACAGCTTTTTTGGTAGTTTGAGATGAGGCTCATGGACTTTCCTTTTTAGGCTGGCTTTGAACCACAGCACTCAATCTCAGCCTCCTTAGTAGTTAGGGTTGTAGTCACAAGCCATTGACGACTCATTTTGTGTTTTAATCTTGGTTTGTTTCATGGCAAGAGAACAAAGAAAATATTGAAATAACTTAGCATTGCCATTCTGCTAGATTTGGGACTACTGGGTGCTTAAAAATGAAGTGACCCACTGGGGTTTGGATGATGGGTAGATGTGAGCATTTATAAAGGGGCCTCAACTAGGTGTGTGTCCTTCTATACATTGAATACATTTGATTTAGGATCTTGTTTAAAGCCAGGCACCAATGGCACATGCCTGTAACCCTAGCTACTCAAGAGGCTGAGAGCTGAGGATCATGGTTGAAAGCCAGCCCTGTTAAGAAAGTTTGTGAGATCCTTATCTCTAACCACCAAAACGCTGGAAGTGGAGCTGTATCTAAAGTGGTAGAATCCTAGCCTTGGGCAAAATACCTCAGGGGAAGTAGCTAGGCCCTGAGTTCAGGCCCAGGACCCACAAATAAAAAGGAAAAGAAAAACATCTTGTTCATAAAGTAAAAGTTTTTAAGAGCACAGATCTGTAGCCAAATTATATTTGACAAAGGAGCCAAAAGACACACACTGGAGAAAAAACTCTCCAACAAATGGTGTTAAGAAAATGGGTCATCCTCTTAGGATACTGAAAATGGGCCTTTTGTCACCTTCTAAGAACAAAATCAAAAAACTCCAAGAGGAACAGAGAGCTCAAAATGAGAACTGAAGTTTTAAATCTACTACAGAAAAATATAAGAAAACTTCTGAAACTTAAAGATACAAGCAATTATTTTTTGAATACGACTCCAGAGAATGGGAACAAACATGGGCAAATGGGATAGTATCAAATTAAGAGTTTTTTTTCACAGCAAAAGAAGCGACCAGAATCAAGAGACAACCCAAAAAATATTTGCCAGCTATTCAACAAATAAAGGATTGATATCCATACTATACAGAAGACCGAAATTAGACACCAAAAAACCCACAAATAATGTAATTACATAGTTTTCAGAAGAAGAAAGAAATGGCTAATAAAGTCATCAGGAAATGTTCAACAGCCTTAGCTATAATAAAGAACATGCAAATTAAAACTGCAATAAGATTCCATCTACTTCAGTTAGAATGACAGCCACCAAGAAAATGCTGGCAAGATGAATTAGTAAAGGAATCTTCATAGTCTTTTGGTGGGACTGTAAACTAGTGCAATCATTATGGATATCAGTCTAAAAATAAACCCTTCCAAAGCCTCCACTATACCAGTATGAGGCATATGTCAATAGAATAAATCAATAAAATCAATATACCAGAAAGACACCAGAATAATTTATGTTTATTACAGCACTGTGCACAATAGCCAAATGATGGAATCAGCACCTAGAATCTTCCTTTTTTTTTATTTTTTTAGTCCGTCATGGGCCTTGAACTCTGGGCTTGAGCACTATCCCTCAGTTCTTCAGCTCAAGGTGAGCGCTCTACTGCTTGAGCCACAGCGCTACTTCTGGTTTTCTAGTGGTTTATTGGAGATCAGAGTCGCACGGACTTTGCTGCCTGGGCTGGCTTTGAACCGTGATCCTCAGATCTCAGCTTCCTCGTCCTCAGTAGCTAGAATTACAGGCGTGAGCCACTAGCGCCCGGCATTGGAATCTTCTGGAATGGATAAAGAAGAAGTAGTATTGATGTACCATGGAATGTTACACAGCCATGAAGGAAAATGAAATCATGTCGCTTTCAGAAAAATAGATATAATTAGAGGGCATCATAATGAGCTAAGCTAAAAAAAACAAAAAACACAAAAAATACACACAAAAAAACACACAAGATATGTGTTTTTTCTCCTATATAGAAGCTAGGCCTAAAAAAAATATATGTATTCGTAGTCATGATTCTACTTTTATGCTTATGGGCAGACATACAATTTAAGTCTACAAGACTATTTAAGAGGAGAAGTGGAAGGGGAAAAGAGAGTGAATAATTTTGAGATACATTATAACTATATATGAAAATAACATGAAAGCTGTTGATCAATAGCAAGTTGGGGGAGAGAGAGGCTAGGGTGGAATACTAGTAAGAGGGTTGACTAATTAAGGGGAAAGAGAATGAATATGGTTAAACTAGATTTTTGTCAAAATAAAACTGAAACCTGTTGAAATTGTTTTAAGAAGAGGGAGAAGGATCACATTGTGTGGAAATGTCACAACAAAATCTCCCCTTGTACAACTATCTTATGATAATTTTTTAAATGTCAGGGACTTGTTGCTCACATCTATAGTCCTAGCTATTTAGGAGGTTGAGATCTGAGAACTAAAGTTTGAAACCAACTCACGCAGATGAACCTGAGATAGATATTCTAATCTCTAGTTAAACAGTTAAAAAAAAAGCTGGAAGTGAAGGTATACCTAGTGGTAGAGTGCCAGCCTTGAGAGAAAAAGCTGACAGAGGCAAGAGAGACAGAGAGAGAGAGAGAGAGAGCCCAAGCTCAAGACTCAGAAACCTGTACAACAAAAGAAAAAGCAAAACCAAAGTGGAAGTTAATCAAAGTTTATGGCAAAAAGAAATTGTGAGATAAAAAATAGTTATTAATTTTTCTTTGTTGATCATGGGGCCTGAACCCTTGGCCTAGGTGCTGTCCCTCAGCTCTTCAGCTCAATGCTAGTGCTCTACCACTTGAGCCACAACACTACTTACAACTTTTTCTACTTATGTGGTGCTGAGGAATCGAACCCAGAGCCTCATGCATGCAAGGCAAGCACTCTACCACTGAGCCACCTTCCCAGTCCCTGTTATTAATTATTAAAGAGATGTACAGAGGGGTCACCATTTCATAAGCAGGTAATGAATATATTTCTTTAGTGGCAATTTCACCCCTTCCTTTGCTCTCTTCATTTCCCTCTCCCATCTCTACCTACAAATTGTATAGTTGTATAGTTCATTTTCCTGATAGTGTCTACTGAGTACCACTGTTGCATTTGTTTACCCTTGATTTTTCCATTTCTTTGCCTCCTCTTACCCCCCAAAGACAGATAAAGGAACAAACAGACAAAAAACAAGAAACAAAGACCAAAAAGCAAAAAACAACACCATCTTCATCAACAATTGGAAAAAATATTAAAAACTTGTTGCCATTTCCTGGCATTCATGTTGATAAATATTATTTTATAGGTTCACGGGCACAGAGGCATTCATTGCACCTTTGGGTCCCTTCCTTAAGAGTACCTCCTTTAATTGTAAGGGTCTTTTAAAACTGATTGCAGTTTCTACATGCTTAGTACACAAAATATTTAAGTTGAGATGTATTTTATTAATTCAGCTTAATTTATATGTACTTTAAATCCTTCAAAAGCCATCATTGAAACTTTTTTATTCTGCACTAGGATGAAAAATATGCTGGATTCCGTATGTGACTGTAATATTTTCCCAGCAGTATTGGGAACTGAACTTGGCTTGTTAGACCAAGCCTGTGTCACTTGAGCCACACATCCAATTCTACAATTGGATTTTTAACAGTTTACTAAAAGTAATATTTCTTTTTCTGGGGCTTCATAAAATGTATTTTTCAAATAGTATTAATGTCAATACAGAAAGGAAAAGAATGAGGTCATGTGAATTAAAATTAAAATTTTCATTATGCTGTCATTTCCAGTAGGTAGATGGTATATTAACATGAAATAGGATATAAATTAATTCAAAGTCTTGTTTTGCTGGATTAGTTATTACCAGCTTATTTATAATCATATGTGATCCTTTTTGAAAAATTTGTTTCTACTTTATTGCCATTTTCTGAGTTTGTTCGGATAGTCTTTTTCTTCCCTTTGGGAGTACTAGGTTTGAACTCAGGGCCCTTGCACTAGCCAAGCAGAGGCTCCATCACTTGAGTCATTCCCCCAATCCTTTTTCATTATTTTTTGAATAAAGTAGCTTTTTACCCAGGCTAGCCTGACCACAGCCCACCAAGTAAGAGCTCCCATGTCTGTGTAGCTCATGTGGCAGGTGTAAACATTGCACCAGCATTTTGTTGGTCTTTTACCCCAGTCACACACTGTGGTGCCAGACCCAACATAGTCTTATTTTAGGGAGTATTTTTAATACTTGTAGTTTAAGAATATTTATAGTTGAGGCTGGGAATGTGGCTTAGTGGTAGAGTGCTCGCCTAGCAAGCATGAAGCCCTCTGGTGGATTCCTTAGTACCACATAAACAGAAAAGGCCAGAAGTGGTGCTGTGTCTCAAGTGATAGAGTGCTAGCCTTGAGTAAAAGAAGTTCAGGAGCAGTGACCAGGCCCTGAGTTCAAGCCCCAGGACTGGCAAAAAGGAAAACGAAAAAAGAGGATATTTATGGCATTCTCTCTCTTTCCATCTCTCTGTCTCTCTTTCTGTCTCTCATGCTGATCATGATGCTTGAACTCAGGACCTGGGCACGTAAGACCAGTGCTCTACCACTTAAGCTAATGCACTAAAGCTAGTGCTTTAACACTTCGAGCCACAGCTCCATTTCTGGTTTTCTGGTGATTAACTGGAGAAAAGACTCTCACATACTTTCCTACCTAGGCTTGCTTTGGACTGTGATTCTTGATCTCAGCCTCCTGAGTAGCTAGGATTGTAGGCATGAGCCACTGGTGCCTGGCCTATAGCCCATTCTTAATTTTAGCTTATTTATGAAAATTTCTATTTATAAAAGAACTTTTCACATTCTGGAAATGTATATGGATAAGAAATTAATTTTGTTGTGGCAGCTGTATGTGTACAGAATTCCTTGAAAAGCAAACCCTTAAGAAATAAGACACTGAACTTGAGCTCAATGACTCCCACTTGTAATCTCTAGAGACTTGGGAGGATCATGGTTTGAGGCTATCTGGGGAAAAAGACTGAATATCAACAAGCCAGGCATGAGGGTATACATCTATAATCTCAGCTATGCAGGAAGCATTAGTAGGAAAATCTTGCTTCAATGCAATGCTCTTAAGTTAAAACCCTGATACTGCTATTTTTGGAAAAAGAAAAAATGGGTCATTAAAATTTGTTTTCGCGAGCTTATGTTTGTAAAAGCATTGGTGTAAATTCATTCATACGACTGCAGAGGCTTTTGCTGTTTTTCAGTGGTGTGGAGTTAACGGCCCCAAAGGAAGAAGCCTTGGAGGAGGAGAAGACCCTGGGTGCCCTGAATGAGGAGTCTCCAGCCAAGTAGGGTGTTTCGCGTATTTTCCTCATTGGATTGTAATCTTTTCATACATCTTCTTAATGTATTAATAAGGAGCAATATAGTTCAAGCTATCTAATGAGGAATTTTTTTAACTTAGTCATCTTATTTGCGTTCTGAAACTTACATTCTCATTTTTTTCTGGCTTAACAGTAGATGGCATTGTGTCTTGCCTTATGACCATAATCATTCTCTGCTTCCTTTTTAAAAATATTTTTGTTATCTTTAGGTATTTGTACAAAGCAGTTTATGAATATAGTGTGTCTTGATCAATGTTACCCTTTCAGCATTCTTCCCCAATCCTCCAAGCTTCCCCTTCCTTTACTTATCTTAATTCTAGATTATGTATTGAATGTTTTGCAATTTAACAAAGCAATTCATGTGTACTCTGCATATTGATTTGTGTCACCACATCAACATCTTCACACACCCCCTTTTACACACCCTTTCCTTTAATGTGTCTCAGTTCTATAATATGGATTCTTGCCTGCATTCTCCACCCTT
This sequence comes from Dipodomys spectabilis, assembly GCF_019054845.1. Taxonomy (NCBI): domain Eukaryota; kingdom Metazoa; phylum Chordata; class Mammalia; order Rodentia; family Heteromyidae; genus Dipodomys; species Dipodomys spectabilis. Next base: position 4,399,310 of record NW_024870916.1, on the reverse strand, counting down.
TCTCCTACCCTCCCCCCTTGCTCCCCAAGCCTTCCCTTTCTGATAACACCCATTTTCTGGTTCTTGTTTTGCTGGGCTTTGACTTAAAGTCTACACTATTGCTAATGAGTGATTTAATTTTTTTTTTTTAGGTACTGGGGTTCGAAATTGAGCTTTGAGCTCTTGCTCAGCTTGCTGACAGCTAGTGGTGTACCACTTGGTTTTTGCTGGTTATTTTGGAAATGGAGTCAAGGAGACTTTTTGCCTGGGCTGGCTTCAAACTGCAATCCTCTGGATCTCAGTATTCTGAAGAGCTAACATGCAGCATGACCCACTTGGGTCCCCTTCTAACGGGTTTTAATGAAATTAATGGGTTAAATTCAAATATTCTGTTCTTTACCCACCTCTTTCTATCAGTAGCTTGTTCAACTCATTTCTTTTGTCCCTGTTACTATCTCCAAGTCCCTCTTTTCTCTTTTCTTCTTGTAACGTAGGTGCCTGGTCCGTATCGAGCAGGTTTATACCTTAAGTCCACTTGTCCTTTGAAGTTCGTGTGGGATTTCTCTGAACCAAACCCCAGCTGGATGCTCCTCACAGTTGTTCTCCCTGCCTGAACCCACTGCCAGGCACTGTAATCATATGAAACCTCTGCATGTCTTGACTCCCAGTATTCTGAAATGAACCCTCAGTTCCACCTAGTAATCTGTTTCATGGTCTCACTTTTGCCACCTTTACAGCTTAGTCCTTCTTGTCTACTCAGAACTCTTACACTACACTTTCTCTCTCGCCCCACACCACCTCTTTCATTCTCCCTGTGAAGCTTTGTGTCTTAAACAAGGTGGGAGCCATCAGATGGGAACTTCAGTTTTCTCACTGTCAAAGAAACAAACCTGTCTATAGCCACTCACCTCCTACCTTCCTGCCTTCCTGGTAAAAGACTATCTTCTCATAGCTTTTCAAGTTTTTGGTCTTTTTCTCTCTACTTCATAGAAGCTTCATAGTTATGGCTTTTCCCCTCTGTATTCATCTCCTTTCTCCCAGCTCTAGCCTTGGAATCAACATTTTTAACACGGTCATTCTCATGCTGGTGCTGGGACTTGAACTCAGGGACTCGTGTTCTCACTTGGCTTTTTTGCTCATGACTGGCACCATTTGCTAAAGCCATGCCTCCAGTTATGTTTTTTTGCTGGTTAATTGGAGATGAGTCTGAAGGATTTGTGTACCCAGGCTGGCTTCAAACTGTGGTTCTCAGATCTCAGCCTCCTGAATAGCTAGGATTACAGGTGAGTCACTGGTGCTTAGCACTCAGAAATCTGCTGACCCTTCTCTTGACCCTCCATTCTCTCATGCTTCCCTCTTTCTGAGTTGTGTGCACTCTTACTTCATTTCCATACCCCATCCTCATTCCTCACTTCACTCCTGCCCTCTCGTCCTTCTGGAAGCTGTCACCATGTCTCCTGATGTAATGGATGTTTCAACCTGAGTCTTCTTGGTTCTCAGAAGCATTGGACTTTATTGATTTCTTAAACATGTCCTCTCACTGGCTTCTGACATCACTGTACTGGTTTTCCTTCTGCATCTCAATATCTCCTTTGCAGACTAATCATTATCTTGTAGTTCTTTTAAAATGCCATTTCCTTCAGCTTCTCTTCTTCTAGAGCCTGTTTGTGGGATCGTATGTATCCTGTGACTTAATCTGTCAAGTGTATCTCCAGAATTTATCTCTGAGTCCTTCCTTCAGTATACTTCTGGACACCTCCCCTGATCCCATATATTCCTTGTATTCCACATCTCCAGCAAATTACTTTCATTATAAGCCTCTGAGCCTCCTTAGTTGTTTCCATAAACTATAAGCCTAGGAATCACCCATGAAACTCCTTTTGAGACTCCATCTCCCAAATTCAATCCTTCCCTCTGCCCTGTATGATTTGTACCCTACCTCCAACAACACAGTCATCTGGCTGTCATGTGGCTCCTTGCATTTTCACATTGTATACCAAAGTGGCATTCAGACTCCTGAGCCCTCTTGCTCACTGAATATCCACCCCCCCCCCCGCAGTGATTTCCTGTTCTTTTTTAGTTTCTGACCTGACCTGCACAGTCCTACATGTTCTGGCCTCCACAGGACCCCTGGCTCCACCTGTGCCTTCCCTGGGTTCACTTCATGTCTCCTATTTTTAATCTCAGACATACCTAGCTTCTACTACTATCCTCACATCTGACATGCTTTCACAAGTATTGATTTCCTGTTCTCTATACTTCTTCCATTCATCTTCACCTTCAAACCATTAGAACTTTTACTCATTCTTCACCTGCCCCAGGCAGCATGTCTCAAGAGCATACACTCGGACCCAGAGTGCTGAGTACAAATTCTAGCTCCACCACTCACCAGACTGGACAAGTTATTTAATCTGTCTTCATAGGTTCTGTTTTCTTCATCTGTAAAATGGTAACAATATAGTACTTGTGCTATAGGGTTGTTGTAAGGAGTGTGTGGATGTGTAAGGGAGAGAGTGTACACATAATGCCTAGTATCTTGTTATCACTAAAGAAATATCACTGTGAATATATATATATATATATAGAGAGAGAGAGAGATACAGATATAGATATAGAAATGTCAATATTACCACTGTGACTTATCCTAAGAGTAAAAAGGCCATAATGATTGGTGATTATCAAAAGAATTAATTTGCTATTCAAAGCTGATGGGAACCTGCTTCGTTCTATTAACCCCAAGTTGCTTCCATGGCCTCTCACCTCTCACCCCTCCCACCCTCGGGTCCTTCCTGGTTCTCAGGAATAGTTCATCCCTGACCTCATCTGAAGTGCAGGACAAAAGCCAGGCACTGGTGGCTCACTCTTGTCATCCCAGTTACTCAGGAGGCTGAAATCTGAGGATCACAGTTCAAAGCCATCTCAGGCAGGAAAGTCCATGAGACTCTTATCTCCAATTAACCACCAGAAAACTGGAAGTGGCACTGTGGCTCAAGTGGTAGAGCAGTAGCCTTGAGCTAAAGGGCTGAGGGACAGCACCTAGACCCAGTGTTAAAGCCCCATAGCCGACAAAAAATAAAAAGCAAAGGAAAGTTCAGGACTAGGATGATACCTCTGCTAGAAAATCCCAAATGGAATATAAATTCCAAACAGGACAGTTTGGATAATAAATCTCCAATAGGACCAGACAAAGAATCTCCAAATAAGAGTCTAACAACTCTTTCCTGGTCTCTTCTTCCAGCCCAATCCTTTTATCTATCCAAAGACCCTATATGAAAGACTTACCTCTCCCCTCTTGTCCCAATCTTGTTATGTATCTAAAAATGGAATATGAAGGAGTGACCACCGCCCTACTGTCTCAGGCACATATGGACACCAGGCAAAGCCCAGGTATGTGTGGACTCGATGTGCAGGCAGGGCAGACTAACCCAAGGCTGGCCTTCAACATTCCATTGTGAGCTGATTGAAAGTCCCCACGTCTCTCAGCCTGAATAGCCTTTTGATAACCTCTTTGATAACCTCTGCCCCCTGGCTCAGACACCACAAAAGCGCACCTCCAAACGCAGTTCCTTGTAACCTCCATTCTTGCAAAAGGGTTTGTTCCTCCTTGCTGATTCTCAGTAAGTAGACCTAGCCTGTCGAGATGGAGAGTCCAACCTGTTTCCTATTCCTTTTTCTATTTTTCTTAACAAAAACTGCAAAATATGTTGGAAAAATAGGATTAATAGTTAATATTATAACTTAAGCAGGGACTTGCCTAAATAAAGACATGTAAATTTATATGAATGATGGGAAAGTACATTAACTGGATACCTCTGGGAACACATAATATTCTTTCTGAACCAATGAACATTTACATATAGTTGGGTGATATAAGGCTGAGTAACAGAATGAAATATAGCATCATTCTAATCTTCATATTTATGGAGATACTGTAACATTCATAAAACACAAAGTGATTGTGATCTCTCTGAGAGATGGCAATCTCCATGAGGGCTAGTCAACATATCCGCTGGCCGTAGCTGTTACCAAGCATCTAGTTGAACTGCTGGTGCTGCCCTATAGAGCAGCCAGGTTGGCCAACTATGTTGAGAAATCCTTGTTTCTGTACTCTCTTGTCAAGCTTTTGAAAGTTGGGAAAACTATATCAAATGACAGTGACAGTGGCTGGTCTCAGCCTTGTCTAAATAGTGATTTAACATTGCTACTTTCAATAATATATAATGTGTACTTTTCAGTTATAGAAACTCTAGATGAATGAATTCAATACTATATACCCAATAATGTTTTCTTTTTACTGACAATCACAGTTGCTCTTCTTTTAGATGTTGCTTCCTTAGAGGAATGTGAAATGTTCCTTGTCCTATGTGTTCTAATATGTGAGGATAACTGTCACAACTTGTATTTTGTTATAAAAAAGTACCATTTCTCAAGTATTACTGTGTGCCAACATCTGCTTTTTATAGAACCTCTGTGTATTAATTCACTGAATTCTGAACTGCTCTGAGCAGTTAACTGTTAATTTTCTCATATGGAAACACAGGGGTTAAACAACTTATTAGTAAGTACATGGCCAGAATTAGAGTCTAACTGTGCATCAGACAAAGAATGATAAGAATGGTTAATTGGCATTCAGATGACCATCCTGTTAGGGACTTCCCTTAGCTGGGCACAGGTTTCTCAGGGCTATAATCTTAGCTCCTCAGGAGGCTGAGGTCTGAGGATTGAGGTTCAAACCAGCTCAAGCAGGAAAAGTCCAGGAGACGCTTATCTTCAAGTAACCACCAGAACTGAAAGTAGTAATGTGGTTCAAATTGGTAGAGCACTAGCTTTGGCAAAAATGCTCAGGGACAGCGCCCAGACTCTGAATTCAAGCCCCACAATTCACACACACACACACACACACACACACACACACACACACACCTTCTCCTATAAAGAGAAGATATTGGTTCTGTCAGCTTGAGGATTGCCAGAAGGATCACTGATGATTTCCCTAAATAGGATTGATGGAACAAACACCCCATTCCTTCCCTTCATGAAAAGAAAATGTTGAGGTCCTGAAGTGGGACTTGGATTAGCCAGTGGAAGTTGGAACCATACCAAGGACAGGCCAAAGACCACTTCCAAGGCATGGATCCTTAGCTCCTCATGCAAGTAGGATTACCAGTGGAATTTCTCTGAATTTGACTCCAGAAAACAGTCACTGAACCCAAAGGAAAGGCCACCAAACACTTTTCCCATTCCTCCAATCCCTCCTTCCTTGGTAAAGTGCAAAATAGTTTTTCAGGTTTTGGCACACAAACAAATCACCCACCTCCCCTGGTAAACTAGGTTGCAAGTGACTTAGTCATGTAAATGCATAATGCCACACTCTTTATTCTGAAGAACATCTTCAGGTTGTTTGATGCTTTTTTAAAAATTTTTTAAAATTCTTTTTGTCAGTTGTGGGGCTTGAACTCTGGGCCTGAGTGTTAACATGTTCCTGAACTCCTCAGATCAACGGGAGCCCTCTACCACTTGAGCCACAGCAATACTTCCTCTTTTCTGATGGTTAAGTGGAGATAAGAGTCTCACAGACTTTCCTGCCAGAGTCTGCTTTGGACTGTGAATTTTTAAATTATATTTCTATATATTTCTGCTAATTTCAGGAGACTTGGGTCTCCTTCCTCTTTTATTTTCTCCTGTATCTTTTCTTGTTTTGGAACAAATGTCATGGACTGTCCACCCATTCAAAGCTAAGCTTATTTCATTAATTTAATAGAAAAGGAATCCAGCTTGCCTGCATCTCAGGGCAGCTTTGCATATAATGTTAATCTGATAATTCACATTAGTGAATTTTCAAAGTCATGTTGATAATTTTTTTGTAAACCATTCACTAAAGAGTTCCAAAAAAGCAAGAATAAAAAATAATGTTCTGATTTCTAACAAGGTTTAAAAAAACTAATAATTCAACAAAACACATTATATTCTTCCCAGATTCCATGGTGAAGAAGCCCTTAACACTAGCCCCCTCCTTTCAAACTTGTAGCTTTATTAAGTTTTACTGTTCTAGCTTTAATTTTGGTACTAGCATCAGTAATCTTATAGTATTTGACAGTGAAATTCCATTTGTTAATAGCTCAATTCTTATTGACAATGGTAGATTCATGAGTTAACTATCACAAAGCATAAAATATTGAATAGCATTAATTATATGAAATTATTTCATAAATTAATATATCACATATATGCATCTTCATATAATTTTTGAAATGCAAAAGTCACATATCTGTGTTAGTATAAGAGACTAAGCAAAACCTATTGCATCATCTCCAATATTCTTTGTAAAATTTTCTTTTCTCATTAACTTTTACCTTAGGGCCTTCTTTTCTTAGCAGCCAATATATTGATGACTCTACATTTTAGTCACCTCGGTATAACCTCTTTCCTTTCCACGTCTAGTTAGTCACTCATGCTAAATACCTGAGGAATAACTTGTTCCAATGTGCCTGCAAGAAGCCAGGAGGACCCAAATCTACTGGCTGTGCCCTCTCTGTCTTTCTTTTCTTAGGGAATGCAGTATCAGTGTCAGGGGTGTCAGGGATCAGGTGGTTGGAACCATAGTACTATGAATTATGTAGAACACAGTAGCAGAGACTAGGATACCAGGGAAAGAAGAATTGTGACTGTAATCGTTGAGTTACAATGGACGGGTGTAGGAAGCATGCCTGGAGTTCACTGCTCCTGCTGCTCTGAGCCCAGGGAAGCTGGGGAGGTTCCAGCTCTGGATCAGAACCAGGTGACAAGACCAGGTGTGGAATCTGGGGACCTGCGCAGTGGCCACCTCGTGCAGGCTGGGAACTTCCTTAGTGTGGCCTAAGCTTCTCCACAGAAAGTCACATTCACTCCTGAGCCTCTCCTGCCTTCAGGATTCCTGCTGTCCTCTTGCTTCCTGCCATGTCCAACTACAGGTGTCAACTTCTCCACACCGCTGAGAGGCCATCGCAGAGATGCTCACAGGGCTTCCCAAGCCCGGTTCACCATGCATGCAGGGCTCTGGGGTGCCATCCTCCAGGCAAAGTGTACCCCCATTTCAGCTTGGCCACCCCTGCCTAGGGGACCACAAACTCCATTCTTACACAGGAAGCCACGGGTACACAAGACTGCCTGCAGTCTAAGGCATCCTTTCCCTCCTCCTGCTCAGGTGTGGGGCAGCTGTGGAGCCAACCACAACATCACATTTGATTATCTGAAAGGAAGAGGACAAAAGCTTCATTGTCCCAGATATAACTGCCCCTGGGGTTCTGTGTGTGTGTGTGTCTGTCTGTCTGTCTGTCTGTCTGCCTGTGTCTGTGTCTGTGTGGTGTGAGAGAGTCAGACACAGCTGAGGTTTGGGGTAAAACACTTCTTCCCTTCAGCATTGGTATCTAATGATTGTCCCCCCATCCCAATTCTGAGTCAACATTCTAAAGTTGTCCTTCTGTATACATTTATCCTTTGGTCTTCTTGATGTTTCAGATTCCTATGGTCTGCTTGTGAACTTCACCATTTTCTTGTTGAAGGTGGTGCCTTTTTAAAAAACTTATGAAGCCCTTTGATCACTTTAAAGGCTGTTTTACTGTGTTAGTGCATTTTACTTAGCCCAACTCTTGGGGCCTCGGCTGTGACTCTTAATTCTGAGATTAGCTTAGGGCTAATATGAGATACTATCCTTTCAATCTATCTTTCTAGTGAAAGATGTTCGACATCTTTATTGACATAATTGCCTGGTTGTAAAAAAAAACAGTGTTATAAATGTACAATCGGTTGATTTTAGTAAATTGTGCATCACTGTAGTGAAATTTATTTTATACTAAGGTGAATAGTTGGAATGGGAAAAAAATCACAAATTCTAAAAGGTAAAAATTGATCAAATAACAAAAAAAGAGCTGGGCGCTGGTGGCTCACGCCTGTAATCCTAGCTACTCAGGAGGCTGAGATCTGAGGATCGCGGTTCAAAGCCAGCCCGGGCAGGAGAGACAGTGAGACTCCTATCTCCAATAAACCACCAGAAAACCGGAAGTGGCGCTGTAGCTCAAGTGGTAGATCGCTCGCCTTGAGCTGAAGAGCTGAGGGACAGCGCCCAGGCCTATAGTTCAAGCCCCACGACCGACCAAAAAAAAAAAAAAAAAAGAAAGACACTGATTAGGAATGAAGTACAAATGTAAATGTTTAATAAATAAATGAAATATTTGAAATTCTTATCCACAAAGGAAATATATATCAAAAAGTCACTGAGATTCCATCTTACACATCAGAATACTTATCACAACTCAAACTAACAAAAGCAAATGCTGGAGAGGTTGAAATATATCAGGAACTATATTTAGTTGTGTGGCATTATAAACTAGTGCAACCCATATGGAGCTCAGAATGGAAGTTTAGAAAATGCCAAAGGACATTTTAATGACCTTTACAACAACTTGGATACATATTGAAGGAATATAATTCAACATGAATATCCATGTTAATGGCAGGAATATTCATAGCAATCGAGCTCTACAGTCAACCTAGGTGCACCAGAAAGAGGGAATAAAGAAAATGTGATATTCATAGCTATAAACATACACTGGGATATAAGAGAAATGAATGCATCTACTATTTCATTTCAAAATATTTTTGGATATACACAATCCTAATTTCACTGGGTTTTATGGCTTTGAGTTTTTGCTTTCATGAGGAACCTCCATAATGATTTTCAGAGCAGTTACAAAGGTTAAAGATATCCTATAATATGTGGATGTTAGACTGAATTTTAAATATATCAGTGAACACATACAGGACAATCATATATAGTTCTAATTTGAAGCAATTTTTAAGAAGGCAACAATTGGGGGAAAGACAATGTTAGAAGCTTAATAACAAATTATCTTGAAAAGTTGAATAAAGAGATATAAAATGAGATTCATCAAAAGCTGTTGAATGATAGAAGATGGATGGAGGTTAGAAAAACAGATTCATCTGTATGATCAACTCGACTGAAGTATATGCATATTTGATGTACACTGATGAAACACATTCCAAAACATAAAATACCATTAAAATATTTATGAGAAGATAGAACAGGATCTGTCTTGAGTATATGTAATAGCAAGAATTCACTGGAGGATCAGAAATGTGAAGGAGAGAGAATATCGCCAAAATAGCTTATGTGAATCTGTGAAGATGCACAATGAATCTGTGTTTAGGAAAGGAGGAAAGTAGATGAAGAAAACATATGAGGTGTTGTCAAGATATATCTTACCATATACAGAGATGGAAAAATAGGAAAAATGTGCAACTAATTTAACAAAACATTTTGCTCAAATTTTAAAAATGAAACTATAAAAAATAATTCTTAATATCATCAAATAAATATGCCATGGAATATGCCATCAAATAAATATACCATAGACAGATTTTCCCCAAAATTTGTTTTATTTGATAACAGATGGATTAAAATAAAATGTAATTATGTTTGAAGATGTTAACACTTTCAAATGTTATTGCTAGCACCAGCAAAGGAAAGTAACAGAGAAGTAGAGAGTAAGAACAATCTCTACTTTGGATGAAGATACTCAGTAGAAATTTGTGACGAAAGAATGTGCTCTCTTTTCCTCATTAATATAGAGGTAGTACACCTATCTTTTGACAGAACACTTGAGGTAAGAGCAATGAAGTTACTAATTTAGGTAGTAATTCATTACATTTATTCCCTAATTTTATGATGTGACTCCCAAATGATATGAGTGGTCCTAGGAGATATTCTGAGCTCATTTTCATCCAGAGTTTCTAATTGCTTCACCAGCCAATGTTTCTTCGGCTACTTTCATTTCTCCTTGTTTCTCAAGCCAACTTTTGTGGCCTTTTGGTTCATGAGAGAGCTGGAGAAATGTGAGGATGGCCTGGAGTCCGAGCTAACTACCACTATAGCTTAGAGGATCTGGTGAAGGACCTCCACCTGGGCCTCAGAATTAGAATTATTTCCAAATTAGAATTATTTCCGAAGGCAATGTTACCCACATTTTCAGTTTCCTATTTTGTCATGTAGCTTATTAATTTTGCATTTTGTACAAACTATAGCTTATTATATATTACTTGTACTACAAAAAATGGAGTACAAATTTAATCCTTGTTTTTGTTTTTATTCATTTGTATTTTTCATGAAGTTGTTGTGCAAAGAGGTTTCAATTCAACGAGTTTATTAGTGTAATGCATCTTGATTAGTATTAAATTGATCTACGCCATCTTTCCCAATCCTACCCATGCTCCAAGTTACCTGGTTCCATTTTTACCTATGTATCATTAATAGAATGATTGTATTTGCCATCCCTTCCTCTTTTCATTAATCTACCCCCTCTTAAACCTCTTCCCCAGCTGAACATAATTTCCCTTTCTGCTATTTATTTTCTTGAACTCCATTCTTGGTTAGTTATGCAGAGAACCACCATTACTTTAATATTCCCATGAGCAAATCAAGTACTGGGTTTTTAAATTTTATTTTGATTTCCACTTGTACATAGGAGTTGACATTCAATACGTAAGAACAGTGTACATGAGTACACTGGATCTTGATCAATGTCAACTCTTTCATAATTTTCCCCAGTGCTTTCACTACCACCTTTTCCTCAATTTCTTCATTTTGGTAGGATATGCATTAAGTTAGATCACTGCATTTCTCCCCACTTTATTGCTTCATATATCTATTTCTCCCTACCTTGATCCCAGTCCTACCTCTGAGTACTTGATTTCTGGTGTTTATTTTGTTAGAATGTGAGTTAGCTAGTCTAAGGACTTACATTATTTGAATTCTTCTGTAAACCAACCATATTTCAGTTCATATCTAGGTTTATACTTGGATTCCACCCTAAGGTGTGCATATTGTATTGATCCAGATCATGTCTACCTTCCTATATAACAGAAAACCTATCTCCCTGGGTTTGACTTTCTTCCCTTATTTCACTTAACATGATTTCCCCCAATTTCTTTTCTTTCTTTGCATTATCTTTCTTTCTAATGGATAAATGAAATTCCACTGTGCATGTACATACACATATATGCATATTTATATGCATATAGCTATCATATTTTCCTGATCTACCTGTCTGAGTGGCATAGTCCATGTCTAAATGTGATTTCTTGTACTATTATGCTTTTGCTTTCAATGTTTTGGGATATGACATAGTACCATTTTCCTAATCTTGTGCATACAGTCTATTCTATAATAAAATCATTCTACTAATTTCCTAGTCTGGTCGTTTACATTTCTATCTATGTCAGCTCTTATAAATCACAGAAGTTCATAATTGTATATGATTCTGTTTTTAAGAGCAAGACTAAATGCTTGCTTGTATATAATTGACACTTGCAAATAATTTATTATATAACTATATATGCATACATATATAATTTACATATTAACACACATATATGTATATATGTATGCATATAGTATATATATAGTATCTGTGTGTTAGTACTTGGACTTAAAGTCAGAGCCTAGGTTCTTTTGCTTTTCTTTTTTTGCTGAAGGTTGGCAGTCTTTCATTTCAGCCACAGCTCTACCTTTAGCAGAAAAGGGGTGGTTAGGAAATTCTAACATTTCCAACTCAAAAACCTCATCTGACTGACGGCACTGTATGTAAGGTATATTAAATAGGTAAGTTTCCTTAGGTAACCAATGAAGAGAACACCATGCGCTATTCGGGCAGGAAAAGAAGTTTATTTACAGAACTGCTGCCCCTGAAATGCATGGTGGAGAAGCATGGCTGAAACGGAAAGGGAGCATGACCCCCTCTGGGCCAGAATTTATCTAGGTCAGGGTCAGGAATAGGTGTGGACACACTGGATCCAGATGTGATCTCATGGTCTGGGACCCTTCTAAGGTCAGATGGGAGGCATGTGACCAGAGGTGGCCCAGGGTGGGACCTACCAGGAGGGGAAGGTGACTGCTTCCAGGACTGACTGTTACCTAGGTAACAGATAATGGGCAGAAACTTAGCCAAGAAGGAGAGAGGTGTCCCTGTACAGACCTTACACCTTGATTTTTTTCTTTGTGGGTGGATGGGAAGATCCTGTATCTCCCCTGTGTCCATAACCAGTCGCTTGTTAGAATCCCTGGTCTGCTTGTGGTGTTTGGTTTGTTTTTTTTTATTTTTTTTTAAATTTTATTTTATTTTATTTGAGAACATACTGTACAGAGGGGTTACAACTACATGGGCAGGATAATGCACACATTTCCTACCAAGCATTGCAACCTCCTCCTTTGTTTACCCTTCATCTCCCTTCCCAGCCTCCCCCCTCCCCCACACCCAATCCTTCCCCCCCTCACCCCCCCCCGACACCGTAAAGCTCGCTTTTGACACGACATTTTGTACTTCTCATTGTTGCAACAGGTCCACCTGAATCCTTAAACGACTTGTTTTTCCCCATCTCCCCCACAAGTTATACTGACATCAAATATAGTGAAAGCGGGGGTTACACTGTGGGGGGGGACATACAAAGCAACAAAGAAACAATCCTATAAATGCGTTAGAAACACATGCATGAAAGAAAGAAAACATTAAAATACATATTCAAGGGTTCGTTTTCCTAACATCACATTATCTGAACTTTTCCGCTTGACTCATACATATACTAGATATTGCAAATAAGGGAAACCATGGGACCTATGTTTCTTTGGGCCTGGATTACTTCACTTAATATAATTTTTTCCAAGCCTTTCCATTTCCTAACAAATGGGGAAATATCATTCTTTCTGATTCCTCCAGAAATTCTTATTCAATGATCGAAATCAAGATCAAGAGTCCTAAGGGAAGAGTCCGTACATGGAAGGGTAAAAAGTCACTAGCCCTCACCTGTGTTTGGTGACAAGAAGAACTCCATACCAATAGTCTACCTTAATACATGAGGGCAGGGCAGGGAAGGAATAATTTATTCAGGTGATCTAGTCAGTCACACTAATGGGTCTCTAGGGCTCCCCCTCCATGTGTCCCTCTGTCTGTCTGTCTCCGCATGTGTCCATCTCTGTGTGTGTGTGTGTGTGTGTGTGTGTGTGTGAGTGTGTCCGTCCGTCCGTCTGTTTGTTGATTCAGGGGAATCTAGTTGGACTTGTGGATCTCTCGTTCCCTCTCCAACTCTTTCCCTGTGTGTCTTTCTGTCGGTCTCTGGGTCTCTGTCTCTGTCTGTGTGTCTGTCTCTCTTTGTCTCTGTCTGTCTGTCTCTCCTCTCTGTCTCTCTGTCCTCTCCCCTCCGCCCCCCCCCCTTGCTTTTCGTTGTGGACTCCAGGAAGAAATGTATTTCAGTCCCAGCGGGGCTCTGCTTACTCTGCTTGCCAGCCTGGAACCCACCCGCCAGCGGCAACTTCTTCCTTGGTGTCCCCGAAGGAAGGAGGGAGCAGGAACCAGTGTCTTATCTCCAATGAATCGCACACCCCACTCACTCGTCCGCTCGCCCTTCCGCCGGCCCTGTCAACCCACAGAGAACATGAAAGCCCACATGAGCTCGTGGACACTCGGTCTGTAAACAAGATGGATGCCGCTGCTGCCATTTAGGCCCGAGTTTTTAGGGAAGCTCTCTACCACCCAGACAAATTCCCAGCCCACTTCATTGAGAATGTCTCAAGGAGGATGGCTGAAGGATGGGTAGCTAATTTTACTCAATCTCTCTTTCTTCTTCTGTTGCCAGCCCCTAGACTGGCAAAACAAATGGGGGAGGGCTGGGAAGGTGAAGAGCACAGAGAGAGAGAGAGACAGCACCCAGCCCCAGAGTTCAACCCTCACACCCAACACACACACACAAAAACATGAAAATAGCTGGGTGCTGGTGGCTCGCGCCTGTAATCCTAGCTGCTCCGGAAGCTGAGATCTGAGGATCTGGGTTCAAAGCCAGCCTTGGCACGAAAGACCATGAGACTCTTATCTCCAATAAGCCACTCAGAAAACCGGAAGTTGTACTGTGGCTCAAGTAGTAGAGCCCTAGGCTTGAGCTGAAGAGTTGGGGGACAGTGTCCAGGCCCAGCCAGGGTTCAAGCCCCACGTCCCGGGAAAAACCCAAACAAAAAACAAAACAAAAACAAAAACAAAAATCATGAAAATAATAAGGGAATGTGTTTGTGTGTGTGTGTGCGTGCGCGTGCATGCGTGCGTGTGTATCACAGTATATATGTATGTGTATAAATATATGTGTGCATGTATATATACACATATGTGTATAAATATATGTGTGCATGTATATATACACATGTGTATAAATAAACGAATAGATGTGTGTTTATACATATATACGTCTATGTATAAAATGAATATATATAATATATATTACACACACACACACACACACACACACACACACACACACACGCCACGTACATAGTACATAGACAGATAAAGCCAAAAGTGGAGCTCTGGTTCAAGTGATAGACTGCTAGACTTGAGCCAAAAAAGCTGAGTCGCTGAGTGACAGTGCCTTGACTTCAAGTCCCAGGATTGCCCCCCCCCCATAAAAAAGAGAAAAAGGAGAGGGGGGAAACACAAAGAAAGAAAGAAAGAAAGAAAGAAAGAAAGAAAGAAAGAAAGAAAGAAAGAAAGAAAGAAAGAAAGAAAGAAAGAAAGAAAGAAAGAAAGAAAGAAAGAAAGAAAGAAAGAAAGAAAGAAAAAGAAAGAAAGAAAGAAAGAAAGAAAGAAAACAAGCGTTAATGATCTGTTTTTCTTATCTGTAAAGAAATACCCCAAACATCTAGAGTTGAGATTGGAGCAAAGATAAAACAACTATCTGTGCATAATTCAGTTGCCATATTCCCCCCGACCCCCCCACTTTAACCCTGAAAACACCCATGAAGTCAGAAGCTGTGTGGGTCTCTCTGTCTGTCTGTCTGTGTCTGCCTTTTTTTTTTTTTTTTTGGTCGGGTTGTATGGTTGTCTGGTTGCCTGGTTGCCTGATTGCTTACTCCATAAAACTCCACCAGAGTGACTCCTCCAGAAATTCTTATTCAATGATCAAAATCAAGGGTCCTAAGGGAAGAGTCCCTACATGGAAGGGTAAAAAGTCACTAGCCCTCACCTGTGTTTGGTGACAAGAAGAACTCCATACCAATCGTCTACCTTAATACATGAGGGCAGGGCAGGGAAGGAATAAATTTATTCAGGTGATCTAGTCAGTCACACTGATGGGTCTCTAGGGCTCCCCCTCCATGTCTCCCCCTCTCTGCCTGTCTGTGTGTCGGTCTCTTGTCTTTGCCTGTGTGTGTGTGTGTGGTGGGGGCATGTGTGCCTGTTCCTGTTTGTTGATTCAGGTGATCTAGTTATACTCCCCATCTCTCCCTCTGTCTGCCTGTGTGTCGGTGTGGTGTGTGTGTGTGTGTGTCTGTCTGTCTGTCTGTCTGTCTGATTATTCAGGTGGTGTAGTTAGATTTGTGGATCTCTCGCTCCCCCTCCATCTCTCCATCTCCCTCTTGTCTGCCTGTGTGTGTGTGTGTGTGTCCGTCTGTCTGTCTGTCTGTCAATGTGTCTGTCTGTCTGTCGATGATTCGTTCAGGGGACCTAGTTGGACTTGTGGATCTCTCACCCCCCTCCCCATTTCTCCCTCTGTCTGCCTCTGTGTGTGTGTGTGTGTGTGTGTGTGTGTCTGTGTGTCTGTCTGTCTGTCAGTGTGTCTGTCTGTCTGTCTGTCTGTCTGTCTGTCAGTGTGTCTGTCTGTTTGTCGATGATTCGTTCAGGGGACCTAGTTGGACTTGTGGATCTCTCGCTCCCCCTCCATCTCTTCCCCTGTGTGTCTTTCCGTCGGTCGCTGGGTCTCTGTCTCTCTCTGTCTCTGTCTCTGTCTCTTTCTCTCTGCCTCTCTGTCTCCTGTCTGTCTCTGTGTCCCCCCCTCCCCGCATCCCCTCTGTCTTGCTTTTCCTTGTGGACTCCAGCGGGGTTCTGCTTCCTCTGCTTGCCAGCCTGGAACCCACCCGCCAGCGGCAACTTCTTCCTTGGAAGAAGGAAGGAGGGAGCAGGAACCAGCGTCCCAGAAGAGACTCTCATTTTCAACGTGGACACTCGGTCTGTGAACAAGATGGATGCCGCCGCCGCCGCCATTTAGGCCCGAGTTTTTAGGGGAAGCTGTCTACCACCCAGACACATTCCCAGCCCACCTCCTTGAGAATGTCTCAAGGATGGATGGCTAATTTTATTCAATCATCATCTGGTTTCCGGAAGGAGAAAATGCCTCTGCTCACCCTCACACCGCAGTTCCCCTCCCCGGTATCCTGCACACAAGATGGCAGTCCTTGTGATATCTGAGCTGCCACACCACACCACACCACACCACACCACAACACACCACACCACAACACACCACACCACACCACACTGTGGCAGAAAGTTCCTCCTATGGATTGTCTGGCCTCAGGAATTGACTCTCTCCCCCGAGCCGAGGCCCCTTTTCCTTGGGAAAGAAGGATATCCATGAGGACAAAAATAAGACCGAAAACAGAGCAAACTTATCCATAAGACAGGTAGGGCACGAAACCTTTCGGCCGGTCGGTAAAGAAAAACCCCAGGCAAAGGCTCACCGGCCGGGTGGTGCCGGTGGCAGCAGTGGCTCACTGCCCATCATCCGTCTGAGGTGCTGAGCGAGGGGGGCTGAGACCTGAGGATAGTGGTTCATAGCCAGCCCGGGAAGGAAAGTCCATTTGAGACTCTTCATCTCGATGGGTCACCCAAAACGCCAGAAGTGGAGGTGGACTTGGGGGAAAATGCCCTAGTGAAGATTTCCTCGGGGCTGAATTAGTACTACCGTGTCATGCAAGAGCACGAGCTCGCAGAGGACAGTACTGTACCTCTGGTTCCGGGCG